>NC_140167.1:64250261-64337761 GCF_963971535.1 Notolepis coatsorum | reverse complement strand
TCTCTCTGTCTCACCTTCTCTCTGTCTCACCTTCTCTCTGTCTCTCTCCTCTCTGTCTCACCTTCTCTCCTCTCTGTCTCACCTTCTCTCTGTCTCACCTTCTCTCCTCTGTCTCACCTTCTCTCTGTCTCTCTCCTCTCTGTCTCACCTTCTCTCCTCTCTGTCTCACCTTCTCTCTGTCTCACCTTCTCTCCTCTCTGTCTCACCTTCTCTCTGTCTCTCTCCTCTCTCAAGTTTCTTTATTAGTTGTCATACAGAAGTACAGAATACTTTTATACAAAATGCTTCTTTCTGTTACGCTCCAGAGACTGTGCTAGACAAAAATAGATAAGTATAAAATAAAATAAGTATAGCAGTATAAAATAGAAGTCACGTACGTAGACACAAGTGTTCAGTATATACATATGTACAATGATCAATGCAGAGTAGAAGTAACTGAGTTACCATACAATATACTATACAATATACTAATATACAATATACTATATAGTGCAAAGGAGAAATGGGATGAGGTACAATTTAGGTACAATTTACAGTAAGGTGTCCTGAGGTATGGGTTGTAGTGCAAATTCTTGACCAATAAATATAAAGTGTGTTTAGGTGTTCTAAAGTGTGTAAAGTGGGTGCTGCAGTGAGTTGTTTGTTTAAAGTGAGTGTGTGCGTGTGGATGTGTGTGCTGTGAGTGCATTTGATGGTTGTTACCAGGGCCGCCTCAGGGGGTGTGCGAGCAGTGCGGTCGCACAGGGCCTCGCGGGAAGGGGGGCCTCGCAAAAAAAAAATAAAAAAAAAATAAAAAAAAAATATTTTTTATTTATTTTTTTTATTATTTTTTATTATTTTTTATTATTTTTTTTTATTTTTTTTTTATTTTTTTGCGAGGCCCCCCTTCCCGCGAGGCCCTTTTTCATCATAGACCTAAAATCTAGTTTTGCTTATATGCTTATATATTTCACATTAGACACGTTTGTAGAATGTGTCTGACTTCCTGGCTCTGCAGACTGCAGTTTTCCGGTTTCTGCGGATTTGCTGCTCTACAGATTTTAGGATAGTGTTTCCGGCCCGTCCGCCGACCGCCGTAATACCAAATAGAAGAAGAAGACACACGAGGTAGATAATTCAGCGCTATTCAGAGGAGCAAGGCGAGTGGATGTCTTTTCAAAAGAAGGAGAAGAGAACTTGTGAGCAGATAAATCTGTTAGGCAGCAATATGCCGAAAGGTGTCCAGTCTGCCGGAAAGTACTCGAAGAAGAAGAAGAAGAAGAATTACACCGTGGGCCAAGTCTCCTTCCAACTTCACCACTGGCGCCGGCCGCGCCGCATTCATTGATACTGCGTTATGTGAGTCAACCTATGATTAAATACCCGCCGTGGACCTGTCCTGACCTATCTATCTTTCTCTCTTTCTGGAGCCAAACTGGTCGACTAGTAGCTAATATATAGTACTACTAGTAGCTAACTGTGTGTGCCTGCTGAGAGCACCTGGCTGTATGTAGACAGTAGCCGCATAGCTTGTTAGCTGTTAGCTAACGCAGAAGCAAGCTATGCGGCTACTACATGCAGCCAGGTGCCTGATTGAGCTAACTGTTAGCCAGTTAGCTGTTTAGCGTCAGCTGGGAACGTTCGTTTGATGCTATCAGTTAGCCTTGAGAACAGCAGGCCCTGGCACTCTGACTACGACATCATCTTTGACAGAAGATGTAGTCGGGCCTGCACCATGACAAGGCTCTGGCCATAGCTTTGTCCCGACAGCGAGAGGCCTTTCGTCAACGTGGAGACCTGTGTTCCTCGTGCAGGTAAAATGTCATGACATTACCCCACTCTTCCTTCCTTCCCCTCCCGAATGTTTTGTTAATAACGATGTTTTTTTCCAGGCAAAACATATGCTACTTCACAACATTTGGAGATACGACATGTGCTGTGTGTGAATGGTCGTTTGTGTAGCTTGGGTAGCGTTGGGCCGTTGGCCAAAGCTGTGTGTCACGTGGCCTGGTGTCACAGTACCTGGCTAGCCTATTTAGCTGATGTCGGCCATTGGCTCCTTGCTGCTTTGGTTTCTCTGGTATAGACGCTCTTCTTGTTGGATTGTTGATCTTTGTCCTTTTGAATCTCTCATACATGCTATAGTCTCTCTCTAACACACACACACATGACAAACACACATGTTCTCTCTCTCTCTCTCTCTCTTTCTAACACACACAGTCTGCCTATGGCGGCCTTTCTCGATGGCTAGGCTGTGCTCAAGGATCTTCAGTCACAGTGCTCAGGTATTCTGCCACTGTGTACTCTCTGTTTAGGGCCAAATAGCATTTCAATTTCTTTCCAATGTGTCTCTCTCTCTCTCTCTCTCTCTCTCTGTACACTGTATATTAACTGTAGAACGGGAGCTCTCTCTCGCTCTCTCTTTTGCTATATGTTGACTGTATCATGCCCCGCCTCGGGCAGCGCTATTATTTAAGAATATGTTGACTGTATAAAAAAAAAAAAAATATATATATATATATATATATATATATATATATAATTTTTTTTTTTTTTTTTTTTTTACCTTTTGGGGGGGGGGGGGGGGGGGGCTCGCGTTAAATCTCGCACAGGGCCTCGCATTTCTCCCAGGCGGCCCTGGTTGTTACATAGTGTTATTGTTCGTTGAGCAGCCTGATGGCCTGATCACCTTCTCTCTGTCTCTCTCTCTGTCTCTCTCCTCTCTGTCTCACCTTCTCTCTGTCTCTCCTTCTCTCTGTCTCTCTCCTCTCTGTCTCACCTTCTCTCTGTCTCACATTCTCTCTCCTCTCTGTCTCTCTCCTCTGTCTCACCGAAGTCCAGGGTGAAGTTTTGGGCGAATCCCGGTTTCAGTGGTTGCGTGTAGACATAGTAACCGAGATTATTTACAGTGTTTACGGCATAGCTGTCGCAAGTAGCGCTATATGAAAATGATTGTAACTTTTGTTCTAAACGTATAGTCCAGATATTAGACCTGGCCACCATCACCAGTAAACAATCAATAGCGAGCGATATCGGGGGTCCCTGATGTAAACAAGACGAAAGTCTTTTTCTGGTCTGCATCCCCTTAACAATTGTTTGTATTGAGCCGTATTGTATTGTACCCATTCTGCAATCTGTTAAATAAAGTTTTCATCCATTCATTCATTCATTCATTCATTCTACTAGCGTTAACGTTACTAGTACAAACAATCAATAGCGAGCGATATAACAACATTAACCAGACTGCTATATCAACAATGTTTGTGTCCAGCAAGCTAGTCTCCCCATGTGTAATGTTATTAAGCATTAACTTATGTTGGAAATTACAATTATCTATTAATTAATGGCGTGATGATTAAAGTATTTCCACTCCATGATACCAGCGCCTCACCAGCTAACCACACGTAAGCCAACAAAACCAGCGATCTTTGTACGTTATGTACGCTAGCCGCAATGCTAACTATTATAATGGTAAATCCCAATCACATTAGCACGTAAGCTAACAAAATCTTTTTGTGAGACTAAACTCTTCGCTCTTGGTGGTAAATTGTGTTGATGTTGGTTTTGTTTCATCAACAAATGAGGCAGAACACACAGTGAATGTATACTTTTTTGTTTATTGCACTTTGTTCTTGCTGCAAACAAATAATGAATGCTAATGTTCATGTTCAAGCGAGGGAATTTAAAGATGGCGGGTTTCTGTTTGTGCAGGACGTTCCCCCGTGTAGCGCAATGATAACGTAGTGACACGCTCAACCCTTCTGATTGATTGAAATGGCCTTCATGTTTGAACTACATCGCCACCTATTGCTTTGGCATTGTACTACATGTATATTACATCACTCTGTAGCGGATTTTACAGTTGCGTGAGTATGCGGTTATTTTTTTAAACCACTCGTGTGTACGGAGGATTCTTTTTTTTTAAACCTCTGTGTCAAAAATACCTGTGATCGTGTGGACTGGGCCTTTGTCTCTACCTCTTTCTCTCAAAGTGTGTGGACACAAAGTGAGCCACTTGGCTGACGGGCTGTTCCATTCTGATTGAAAGCGGCGGGGGTGGGGTGAGAGGCCCAGCTTGTATTTTTGCAGTGAACTGGTGGAGCTACACAAGTTTTCACCCAGAGAGTGTATCTCTGTAATCATGTAGCACCGGGAACAGCTTATCTTCCATATCTTGGTCATGGCGTCAGGCAGAACAGTTGCCTGATTATTCGACAATGAACTGCCAAACGTTCTAACATTGTCTTTCTGACTCTCTGTTGCCCTCTTTCATGACCTCCCTCTGTTGCCTCTCCAACTGCAAGAGAGGGAGGGAGAATAAGAAAGAGGACAATCAATGCACAAGGAAGAGGAGAGGCAGATACAGAGAAAGCAGGCAAAAAAAGAAAGAAAGTGATAAAGAGTGAGGGAGAGAGCCAAAGATAGAGGGGAGGGGAGAGAGTGTGAGAGTAAGGCCCTGTCCACACGAGCGTTTGGATTTAATATAACCGAAGTTTGAAAAAAATAAACTCCGTCCACACAGGTGAACAACCGTGTATAACTGCGTACCCACGGCACCAGCAACCGTTACATGTAGTACAATGCCAAAACAGTAGGCGGCGATGTTGTTCAGACATGAAGGCCATTTCAACCAATCAGAAAAGGCTGAACGCTCACTAAACTTCCTGTTTAGAAACACAGCTGGACCCTATTGATCATTTTGCCAACGGAACATATATTTTCAGCAAAGAAAGAAACTGCAATAAACAAACGGATACATTCACTGTGTGTTCTGCCTCTCATTTTGTTGATGAAACAAAACCATCAGCAACACAATTTACCACCAAGAGCGGATCGTTTAGTCTCACAAAAGACCGCCGGTGTTGTTAGCTACATGCTAATGTGAATGGCTATATCCATGTATAGTATATAGCTTAAATGCTAACGTAATGTGGTAACGTTACCGATATGAAATGGATGCAAACGTTATTTAACACATTGCAGAATGGGTACAATACAATACGGCTCAATACAAACAATTGTTAAGGGGATGCAGTCTGGACTGGGTTCCTTATAACAATAACTTGACAACACATGAGTTTAGTTTAGCTGCAGCTACATGTTTTCTCTGAGCGTCAACAGACATCAGTCGATCACAACACTCTTCAACACAGACGATACGTTTTGAACAAAAGTTTGTTACAATCATTTTCATATAACGCTACTTGGGACAGCTCTGCTGTAAACACTGGTGTAGCTGGCTCTGCTCTAATCTCTCTACCCCGCGGTCTGCCGTGAACATGGGAAATAATTGCGACAGCTCTGCTGTAAACACTGGGAATAACCTCGGTTGCTATGCCCACACGCAACTGCAAAACTTCACCCTGGGCACCGGTTTCAAAGACCGCGGTTGCAGTGTAGCAAATCCCCGGTTGTGTGTGGCCGAACAGTGCAACTGCGCACATACAATCATGGTTATATTAAAACCAGCGCTCGTGTGGATGGGGCCTAAGTGTGTGTGTGTGTGTGTGTGTGTGTGTGTGTGTGTGTGTGTGTGTGTGTGTGTGTGTGTGTGTGTGTGTGTGTGTGTGTGTGTGTGTGTGTGTGTGTGTGTGTGTGTGTGTCTGTGTGTGTGTGTGATAGAAAGAGAGAAGAGAGAGAGAAAGATAGAGAGAAGAGAGAGAGAGAGAGAGAGAGAGAGAGAGAGAGAGAGAGAGAGAGAGCGAGAGAGAACATAGTCAGGGACAGGTTAGAGAGAGCAGCACCATGTTTGTACTGAGTCATACAGCGATGATGAGAGAGACCCAACACACTACAGCCCTGACTTTATCTCAGCCAAGGGAGAGGAGAGAGAGAGAGAGTGTGTGTGTGTGTGTGTGTGTGTGTGTGTGTGTGTGTGTGTGTGTGTGTGTGTGTGTGTGTGTGTGTGTGTGTGTGTGTGTGTGTGTGTGTGTGTGTGTGTGTGTGTGTGTGTGTGTGTGTGTGTGTGTGTGTGTGTGTGTGTGTGTGTGTGTGTGTGTGTGTGTGTGTGTATGTATGCCTGCACCTGTGTATGTCTGCCTCTTTGTGTTTGACACTGTGTCTCTGTGTCAGTGTATACAATATACACACTATGTACTTATATGTCTATGCATTCCTGCAGACATGCATGAGTGAGTGTTTCAATGCATGTGTGTGTGTGAGAGAGAAAGAGAGAGAGAGAGAGTTGGCAAAGGAGTATTCCAAGGTAAATCACTTTTTCACCAGTAACGTTACATTGTCTTGTTTCCATCTAATGTTAGCTCACGTTAACTGGCTAACCTAGCTCACGCTAACGTGGCTGATCAACCTCTCGCACACATGCACGCAATTAATGACATAATGCGGACAGCCATACCGGTGACAATGTTTAGCTTTTAGTGCCAAATGATAAGAGTCTGAGGCGGAGTCTCAAAAGAGAATGTTGAATATTTATTGTGCAAAAATCACAACAGAGCCTCTCCTACTAGCTAACTGAACCGGAGCCTTCTGGAAGCAAGTGCAACAACGTATAACGTCCGTGCGGAATCAATGTCCCAACAACCTTTCCGTGGGTGAACTCATTGAGCATAGTTGTCAATTAATGATACTAATACTAATCTATACAATCACATGCTGTTGAATAAATACCATTACTTTATAGTTATTACTAAAAAACAGTATATACAGGGCTTGACATTAAGGCTTGTCCTATTGTCCGGGACAAGTAAAAAAAATAATTCGACAAGCATAATACAATTTAACTTGTCCGACCGGACAAGTAAAAAAAAAAAAAAAAAAAAAAAAAAATATATATATATATATATTCTATATGTTCTACAGTTATCAGTACCCCCATCGTTCCTGACGTTATCTGGACGCTTATCCAGGCTGGTCAGACCCCTAGTGGTGATTGCATCCGAGGATCTCCGGGTCAAGAGCGACTGGACCTGTATATTGGATTACTCTACCCGACGACGGCGAGCCTTCCACGGCTCTTGGATTATGCTTTGTGTGCTTTGATTATTCCATGGATAAAGGCCAACACTGTCGAGTGTTGGAATTACCCCCCGGAGAGGACTCCAGGTGAGGCGGCGCTCTACACGTGAGGTCGCACCACGTCTCTCCGTTGTGGACCGGCAGATACCGTTCCACAGAGGGTCCAGCTGTATTCGTCTGCGGCCCGAGGTTCTGTGGGCACTGTGTCTAAGACTTTGGATTCTCCCAAGACACCGTCGGCCAGATGGGATACCGCCAGCGGCTTCTCTAACCCCCCCCCTCCTACTGTCTTACAACCAGCGGGACCCCCCCCCCCCCCTTAGTGTATCCAGCTATAATCATTTAAGTACCTTCGCTATCGTTTCCTAAATATTCCAGGTTGTATACTTACTCCCTGCGCAACCAGAGATTGGACATTCAATGTTGATTTACCTACGAATACTCATTTGCCATAAAAGTGCATATTCAATATTTCAAATCATAAATGTAATTAAGTGAATGTTGTATACACCTTTTGCTGTATTAAATATTCGATTTGGTACATTTGTGTTGGTTCGTTTCATCAGGTGGGAAAGTGTTCATCATACTTATATCTTGTACTGGGTGGCCAGAAGTTAAAGTACATGAGGTAGTGGTATTAAATATCATATCTAACAATACAGTCAGGGAATTGTACCCCTCAGCTACAATAGTCGACCATCCAAATCCTTAGTCGGGGACAGCCCTAGTAAATAGTAACGTTATTCCATCTGATCAGAAAGTGCCTGTCTCACAGTGTCACACTGGAAACTCTCAATCTCTGTATGTCAATATTACTTGTCCCAGACAAACGGCGAGCGTCTTCTGAGTGCTCACTTAGTAGTTGACAGTGGCACGAGACCCGTGAAAATATCAGAATGTCTAATAAAAGTTCCCGCGATACTGGCCATCCTGAGGCAAGGGAGCACTCGGAAATATGCTGCAATATTTGAAGAGGATAACGTTACACACAGTATTACTCTGACAATAATATAAGAAAGGTGTTACAATATTCTTATTGTTTTGGTTTTATTGTTGTTACCCGTTGATCTAATGTGCCTATTGTTAAAAGAAATTATTTCAAATAAAAAGACCATTATTTATTTGAATGGTGTTTTTTATGGCAATAACAACTATACCGTAATAACAACTATACCGTAATAACAACTATACAACTATAGGCGTAGACCAGGGTCTAACCCCTGGGCCCTGTTTCTTGTACCTGGATAACTGAGTTAGCCGGATAACTTTAACTGGATAACTGGGTTAGCCGGACTTTCCGGTTTCATGTACGTGGATTTTCCAAATCACCATGACAACATATCCAAAAGTTTGAGCCTGGTCGAAAGCAGAGTTCAAGTTCAACTTAGCCTGAACCATCGCCACGCCCCCGCAAAGAAGTGACGGCCCGTTTCCTGAAACTATTCCCACAGTCTACGATCTGCATTATACCATTCTGAATTACGTTCTTGTGCTCCATTCTTCCAGAGGGGGCTTTTGAAATGTAAAATAGACCCAAAATGCTGATACTAAATTCACTTTGTCCTAAATAATGCACGTTATATATACCGTGGCGACGGTGGCGCTCGCTCGTGCGATGTACACATTATGTGGTTATTTCAATTGTAACTGGGATTAAGATGTCTGATGAGATGCGCTGTTTGACGGATTTGAGAAATTGTATGAGCCGTTGACGTCACATTAATGAATGAGGATAAAGAGATAAACTTCATTCATAACAAAGGATATTCTAAACACGGGTCTCTCGTTCATTAATGTATAAACAATGAATTTATCCCATCTGGCACAGTGGTCCAGCGGTAGTGCTCAAGCCTGCCAACCCACCGACCGGGGTTCAAAACCCGGTCTTTCCAATATGATTTTTTTGAATATAATATTAATGATTATACGCCAAAGTAGCCTGGTTTTAAGTTAAAATATTATAAATCTACATGCATTGAGGATGTCATTCTTTATATAGCTCTCAACGTGCACCAAATTGAATTATTCCTATATTGCAAAAAGAAGGAGACGACTAGGGTCTTGAACCCCGGTCGTCTGTGTGAAAGTCAAAAGAACAACCCGTTAGACCACATTGGAGATAAGTTAAAGATTGACTATACATCAATCAATGGGTAAGGGAGCCGTATCGTAATTCTGTATAACAGTTAACTAATTATTTTCGCTAGCAAGATCTCATTTGATTATTCAATCCAGCAGGCAAGTTTAAAGAAATATAATCTGATTGATTGAGGTAATGAGGGACTTAAAATTAGCCTATAGATAACGCATTTAACTTGTCGGCGAGGCGATTGAGCCGTACTGCAATATGTTAATAAAGTTTTAAATCAATTAATCAATCAATGCCGCTAGAGAATCAGGATTTCTGCGATCGACACCTGCTGTCTTCTCAGCTGAGGCGGGCGCGCGCACTGATCCTGAGAATCAAGTCTGGCTTGAGTTAACGAGACTGAATCCACCTTCTTGGAACAGGAAAATCCCGGCTTCAAACATCGGGTTAACTGAAGCTGGATAATGACATCTTGATCGACTTAGTTGAACCACGTACAAGAAACAGGGCCCTGGTCGTCAAGAGAGAGGGGAGATGAGGAAGATGGTGCTGATGGGGAGTGAAGATGAGCTGGAGGACTGATCATAAAGTATATACCCCACACACACAAATCACACACACTGTGTTTAAGTTATTAAATCATAATAATTGTCCAAATCTCTTGTCGGTTCTATTTATTTTTTAATAGGCCTTTATTTTCACAAGTACATTTCGGACAAGTAAGTTTAGCTTTCGGACAAGTAAAATATCTGAGCGACTTGTCCGACAAGTGGCTCAAAAAGCTAATGTCAAGCCCTGATATATAAAACAGTAACTGTAAAAAATAAAAATAACAAATAAAAATTATAATTTATGCACTGGTATCGGATCAGTATCGGTATCGGCCGATACCCAAAGCTTAGGTATCGGAATCGGATCGGGAAGGAAAAAATGGTATCGGAACATCTCTACTTATATGTCTATGCATTCCTGCAGACATGCATGAGTGAGTGTTTCAATGCATGTGTGTGTGTGTGAGAGAGAGAGAGAGAGAGAGAGAGAGAGAGAGAGAGAGAGAGAGAGAGAGAGAGAGAGAGAGAGAGAGAGAGAGAGAGAGAGAAGGCTCAGCCCCTCCCATTCACTGAGAGAGGCACAAAGAGTCAGAAAGCAGAAGAAAATACCTCTGCAGTTTGTAGAAGAAACCGATGCCAAGTTAAATATTTTACTTAAGCTCAGACTAAGGCCTGAGACAATAGCAGGACATTAAATGCAGATTCCCTTCCCCCCCGGCATGCCTGAGCGACGACATCACACAACGTGAGTCCAATGGAATGGTTATACAGAATATACTTTCATCTGTGGTACATTAAAGTAATAATCTTGAACATTTTCATTATAATTAAATGTCTATCGCCAATTGATACAATTGATTGATTGATTGATTGATTGAAAAGTTTATTAACAGATTGCAGAATGGGTACAGTACAGTACAGCTCAATACATACAATTGTTAAGGGGATGCAGACCAGAGAAAGACTTTCGTCTTGTTTACATCAGGGTCCCCCATTTTCAATTCATCATAAAATATATGACATACACAACATACAGATAGACAGTACTGCTACATCTATACATTTATGACATACCAGATTTGCAAATACAGTACTGTTTGTGATACAAAAAGTGTCCAGAAAAAGAGTGTATATTTGACGTAGAAACTGTACATTGGAGGAGGTTGGGTAGGTGGGGTGGGGTTGGGTGGGGGGCTGTACATTGGAGGTGGGGGGGGGGGGGTGGGTAGGGGGGGGGGACACTGTACACTGTACATTGGAGTACTGACAAAGCCATACTTGGTCATTTACTGTACAACTGGGTTAGGACATTTGTAGCGGCCAGTTTCGAATTGCAGTCTCCCGTAGGTGTTTTTTTAGAGTATTTTTGAAGGTGGGTAGTGATTCACATTCCTTTACAGCTTTGGGTAGGGCGTTCCACATTGATGTGGCATAATTGCAAAGCGTGTTTAGTCCCTTGTTTGAGCCGAATCTGGGTTTAACATGATTTGTGGAGCTCCCTCTGCTGTTGTGATCGTGGTATTCACTGACCTTTGGGAAGTATTTTGACATGTACATGGGTACCTTGGTCGTGTAGTGTATCTTGTAGACCAGGCCCATTGCAAGTTGCTGTACTCTGTCGTCTACTCTAAGCCATCCTAGGTTGTCAAAGTGGGCAGGGGTGAGGTGGGTTCTAGGAGTCAGGTCAAGCAGTAGTCTGACTAGTTTGTTTTGAGATGTTTGTCATTTGTTTTTTAGTGCCTTTGAGGTGCTTTGGTACCATGAGGTGCAAGCATAGTCGTAGTATCCTTGAATGAGTGCTCCTGCCAGAGTCTTCAGGGTATTCTTGTTTACCAGAGAGGAGATCCGGTACAAGAATCGAGTTCGTTGGTTGACTTTTTTTATTACATTGGATGCCATTTTGTCACAGGAAAGATTAGCCTCTAGGATGGAACCCAGGTAGGTAATATCTTCTTTCCTTGTGACAATATTGTCACCCACTGTAACTGAAAAGCCGTCGGTCTTGCTGAGTTGGTTATTTGAACCGAAGAGAATGGACTCTGTTTTGCCCATGTGTAATGATAGTTTGTTGTCGGCGAGCCATATGCAGATTTTGCCTAGTTCCGAGCTGAGGGCTTTTTCAACCTGTAACTTGTTCTTGTCAGAGACCAGCAGGGCTGAGTCGTCCGCAAACAGGAACAAGTTGCAGTCAACACAGACAGTAGTGATTCTACTTATACCGAGGTCATGAATACAATACACAGGGAATTGAACCCCTAACCCTGGCAGTGTTAGCATAATCGCCACGCTCCACCCGTTGAGCTACACATTCTTACTTTGCCTGCAACCGTAGCTTTCACAGAATAAATGCAGTGGTACTAGGTTCACAAAAATGGTTGGATAAATATGTAGCCGTCCGTTCACTTACTCACAGCGTTTCAAGCATTAGACTTGTGTCAGCTTACAGATGCATACTGATGGTGAACAGAGAGTGAAGGAAAGGGGATGACATCCATATTGTTGTGATAGTGGAGAAGACCAATATAATGTTGGTACGTATTTAACAGACAGGACACTAGACAACATAAATAAGTAGGACTTTAGTCGTTCAATCTGCTTAACAGTTGACCCCGATTCTGGAGCTATTTCCCACGATAAGATCTAGGAATAATAACTCTTTTACAACATGGTGACATATGTGGAGTGGAGGCGTGTCAACATTACAGTTATATAATCCTGGTGATTTATAGAGGGATAATGTGTTGAGGTCTACTAACCTAAACACTAGCAGGTCATGAATCTCTTTACCACACATACACAACCCCCCATCTATCTCTCTCCCCCCATATCATACAGTTCAGCTCCAACCATCTATACATTAGGCCTTTACCCATCTGCTCTTCCAGTGTCAAGGCTTAGCAACCTCCTGGTAGTGGCCCACACACTGCCTTCTATAGAGAGGAGAGGAGAGGAGAGGAGAGGAGAGGAGAGGAGAGGAGAGGAGAGGAGAGGAGAGGAGAGGAGAGGAGAGGAGAGGAGAGGAGAGGAGAGGAGAGGAGAGGAGAGGAGAGGAGAGGAGAGGAGAGGAGGAAATAAGATGAGAGGAGAGAAGAGAGGATGGGAGAGGAGAGGGGAGGGGAGGAGAGGAGAGAAGGAAATAAGATGACAGAAGAGGAGAGGAGAATAGAGAAGGGGAGAGGAGAGGAGAGGAGAGGAGAGGAGAGGAGAGGAGAGGAGAGGAGAGGAGGAAATAAGATGAGAGAAGAAGAGTGAAGAGGCAGAGAGGAGAGTAGACAGATGTTTTACAACAAGACAAAGTTTGTATTCAGGCGAGCAGAGACCCTTACTTTGGACCCTTACCAGCGAGGGGAGAGTGGTCTGTGTGTGTGTGTGTGTGTGTGTGTGTGTGTGTGTGTGTGTGTGTGTGTGTGTGTGTGTGTGTGTGTGTGTGTGTGTGTGTGTGTGTGTGTGTGTGTGGGTGTGTGTGTGTGTGTGTGTGTGTGTGTGTGTGTGTGTGTGCGTGCGTGCGTGCGTGCGTGCATGCGTGCGTGCGTGCGTGCGTGCGTGTGTGTGTGAGTGTTAGTGATCGATTTTGTTCATGGAAACTCTTTTTGAATGTCTCTCTGGTGAATGTAGGGAACAGATTCTTCTTGTTCAATGATCTATTAGCTGGTCTGGTACTTTTCCTCCTCTGAGATGTGTAGAGCAGCATTAGTCTGCATGGTCTACAGCTGTGGTCTTCAGACTTTCTCCCATCATCCCTCTCACCCTCCCATTATCTATCTCCCTTCCATCATCACTCTCTCCCCCTCCCATCATCCCTCTCTCTATTCCATCATCCCTCTCTCCAACCCATCATCTCTATCTCTCCCTCCCATCCAGTGGCGTCATTTCAGTAAAAGCCAAGGTATGGCAAGGGAGGGGGTGGGGGGTTGAAGGTGGATTCTTTTTTGCCAAATCAGTTGTGCAATAGTACATTTTGGTGAGTTGTTTCTATACAATTAAACAGTATTATGGCGTTTATACAGTTTGTTTAAACAAGTGAACGTCTTCCGAGCTCTCTCTATCTGCCTCTCTCAGCGCTGTGGGTGCTACACGCTGGAGGGGGGGCAGCGACGCGTCTCTGCAGGGAAGTGGTCCGCGCGCTCCAAACCTCAGCGGAACAAAAAGCTTTGTGGAGCAGAGAGGCAGAGAGAGCGAGAGCCGAGAGCAAGAGCCGAGAGCGAGAGCCGAGAGCGAGAGCGGAGCCCAGAGCGAGAGCGAGAGAGAGAGAGTAGCCTCTCCCGTTTCAGCGTGAGGTCCCTGGAGGCCTGGACGGAGCACAGCTTCAATCAATGACATCAATGAATGAGATTACTTGCCACAGTAAGTTAAAACCTCTTAAGTGGCACCCCCATTTAGCAGAAAACGAAAGCGATTTGCATACCTTTTTTGCAAAGCTTAGCTTTATACTTTATACTTATAGCACATGCATGAGTCTGGTCTCTTTTGAAAGTTAACATTCTGAAGTTGCTAAGTCAATAAACCAAAAAAAATCACTTTGAGTGCTAATGTATTAGAGAAACAGAGGTTTGAACACACTGAAATCAAATATTTTCTCCATACTTTTGTGTTGACTTGTCGCCAGATTCCAGTTTTTGGGTTCCAGGTGAGAGGTAGGAGCTGGAAAATACAACGGTTCCATAGCCTGAAGTCTTATAGTCATACAATCCAAAGTTTATAAAAATCCCACCAAACATTTTTTTGTAGAAAGGTTTTTGTACTGGTAAAAATACAGCATGATTATCCAAAATGGCCGTCCCCTTCCAAACATTCTGACGCTTGAGTCGGGACAAAGGTCTTCTTCGTCAACCTTCCCCACCATCCCCCACCATCCCCCACTCTCACCCGCCCATCTGGGGTCGCGTTCGGATTGGACGCTCCTTGGCTACAACGGTTATCAATAATTTTTGCCATCAGCGGTGATTGGTCAGTTCAGGACCGTAATACCGTATACAGTCGGATCTGGTCATTTTCATCTTGTAACTCGAGAACCGAAGCACGCAATTGGTTGAGTGTGGTGGGGATCAAAAGGCGACAAATGAAACTTTCGAATGGTCTATTGGATGATCGGCAAAAAATGCAGCCCCAAGTCGACAGACGAGAGCAAAGTGCCGCCACGCACGCTCTTCTCATGCACTAAAGATGCAATCCTTATACAACGTAAATGCACCTTCTGGTTCTACTGGTATGCGCTTGGTTGACGCGCTCAGATAGCAGCACTCGGGAGATCGGATTTTGTATGAGACATTTATTTTCCTTTCATATTTTCCATATAGATCTTCGGATTCCAATAATCCCCACAATGAACCATAGGAAATGTTTATTTTACCGTTTGACGGCGAAATCATATTGTAGAATCAAAACAATCAAAACATAGGCTGCTCTGCAGCGGTCAAAAAACCGTGTCGCCACATACCAAACATTCTTAGAACACTGGCTGTGTGACGGCCAGCCCATTTTAAACACCTGATGCCTGTTTCCCCAAATTAGCCACATGCATCTCAATTGGCATCTCCCTAATTAGCTTATCAAAAATATAATAATTACAACAATACATGATCACAAAACCCATTATGTATATAAGTCATGACTTCATTCATACCGATAACAATAATAGTAATAATAATTTCACAACCATACATTTGGCACTAACAGTGATTATATAGATTATGGCATTTTAAGTGCTTCTAGGCTATGTATGAAATATATGAAATATAGACTATAGACCTATACAATTATTTACAAAGTAAACAAAATCATACATTTGGCTCCAACATGCACGTTAAGAGGTTAAATAAAATAGACAATTTTTAATGAAACAGAACATGATAATTGTATTACAAGATAAAGACGTATCGCCTTGTCATTTGTACTGAAAAACTATACCGTCAAATACACCATCAAAATACAAAGCCAAATTTCCCTCGAGATGAATAAAGTATTTCTATTCTATTCTATAAAAGTCAGAAACATATTGTGATATGGTGATTTTGGGCATAATATGGCACATGTACATGGCAAATCCTACCTGGGCAAATAAAGGTAATCAAAAATAGAAGTTCACTGCTATTCAACCAAAACAGCTTGAAGCTTGAAGACTTGAAATAGTATTAAAGTAGACGCTACAAGAAACAATGTTTCTCAACTTGGTCGAGCACAAAGTTGCCGTTCTACGCTCATTTTCGAGATCATGGAGAAGGATGTGAACACAACCATGACTGCTGCGATGGGAGCTGTTTAGATTTCATATTAAATATATACCTGGAATGGCTTAATTGAGGGTAACAACGGTAAAAGCAAGATTTTAACCAAATATATCCATAAATAAGCCATTTAAAAATAAAACGTAATATTATGGTGGAAATCCAGTATCAGCTTTCTTTAAATAACTCCCTTATTGTACCCTGATTTAGACAGGAAGAAGAAAGAAACCTTGTCGTGTTTATCCAGCCTTAGAGCTCTCAGCTTGTCATCATGACTGGCCTCAGAAAGCCACAAGCCTCGTGGCTAGATAACATCTATGTAGAGGGCAGTCCATTCAAACGGTTTGGACCTGACCTCTGGCCCTGTGCTCTGTCATTTGTACTTCAACTTCCCATGCTCCCCCTGACTGACGTGTGGGCACGTGTTTCCATCTGTGTGTGTGTGTGTGTGTGTGTGTGTGTGTGTGTGTGTGTGTGTGTGTGTGTGTGTGTGTGTGTGTGTGTGTGTGTGTGTGTGTGTGTGTGTGTTCCCCCATGCTACCCCTGGCACTGTGTATGTGTGTGTGTGTGTGTGTGTGTGTGTGTGTGTGTGTGTGTGTGTGTGTGTGTGTGTGTGTGTGTGTGTGTGTGTATGTGTTCCCCCATGCTACCCCTGTCTGAGGTGTGGCACCGTGTGTGTGTGTGTGTGTGTGTGTGTGTGTGTGTGTGTGTGTGTGTGTGTGTGTGTGCTCCCCCATGCTACCCCTGTCTGTAGTGTGGGCACTGTGTATGTGTGCGTGTGTGCGTGTGTGTGTGTGTGTGTGTGTGTGTGTATGTGTGTGTGTGTGTGTGTGTGTGTGTGTGTGTGTGTGTGTGTGTTCCCCCATGCTACCCCTGTCTGAGGTGTGGCACTGTGTGTGTGTGTGTGCATGGCCGCCTAGTTATAGTTGAAAGTGGGGGTGAATTTTTTTTTTTATTATTTTTTTGTATTTTTTTTTTTATTTAATTTTTTTATTTTTTTTTTGACAGGCAAGGGGTGGTTTGGAGGGGGTCCGGCACGACCTCCTCCACGGCAGATATTTTTTTCATTTAATGAACCTGTACGTGCAATTTCCTGCAATATAGAGCCTTCAATCTTGACTAATAAAGCTGCTCTTTTCACTATAAAACTCAGTTTATATTGCAGAATGATAGCCAATTACTATAATAATAATAATATTAAAAAATGGAATTAACATATTGCAGAATGGGTACAATATAGTACGGCTCAATACACACAATTGTTAAGGGGATGCAGACCAGAAAAAGACTTTTGTTTTGTTTACATCAGGGTCCCCCATTTACAATTCATAATGAATTGTAAGTAAGGGTGCAATTAACACCGTGCAATCCATTATTTGTGGAGCCCGCCCTTTAAGTCTTTGAGCTATTAGGCTACTAGGGTTCTTACTTTGCGTTTTGGTGTACTGAAAAATGCTCCGATGTCTGTATTCTTTATTTTTTCTGCCATGTTACCTGGTTGGCTGGACACACACACACACACATTTTCATTTCAGGTATTGTACCTTAAGATAATTGAACATCTTGATTTACCGTAAATCCTCAAATATAGGACGGGTCTTCTATTTACCTCAGCTGCAAAGAGCACCAGGCCTTTATTAGAGAGGCTTATATAAGAGGCAGGCCTTAATTTCTAAAAATGACACTCATGGACATAATCCCTTCATTTTCAGACTTTTATTGCATTATTATTATAACTAGACAATTCCGCGCGGGGGAAATTGTGAAAGTGTGGGTGACGCCTGTGCACCGCCGGCCAACGGGGGAGAGGGTCTCTCGCGAGTCTCTATGACAAACGGTTCAAAGGATACAAAAGGGGGGCGTGGCCTAAGGATCGGGGGAGTGGTCAACATAGACCAATCAAAGAGGATATCCCTACTGAGTGCAATGACACAACCCGCAACACTATTACACTATTACACTATTACACAATATTACAATATTACACTATTACACACTTTTACACACTATTACACACTATTACACACTATTACACACTATTACACACTATTACACTATTACACTATTACACACTATTACACTATTACACTATTACACACTATTACACTATTACACACTATTACACACAAAAACAGAACAACACGTCAACAAGTACGGCAAGAGTCAAAGTGAGTCAGGGAAGGCCAGGCGATATAGGTGGGTTTTGAGTTTTGATTTAAAAGACTCGATGGAGGGGGCAGATTTGATGGACATGGGGATGCTGTTCCAGAGGTCAGGGGCTGCGACCGCAAAGGCACATCCCCCCCCTAGACTTGAAGTTAGACCTACGAGTGGTTAGGAGACCCTTATCAGCCCATCTGAGGGCCCTGGCGTCGGTATAGGGGGTGAGGAGGTCTGCTAGGTAAGCAGGGGCTTTACCATTTAGGGCTTTATAAACCATTAAGAGGACCTTGAAGTCTATTCTAAAGCGCACCGGGAGCCAGTGGAGGGAGGCAAGTACAGGGGTGATGTGAGCTCTCTTCCGGGTACCTGTGAGCAGTCTAGCGGGGAGTTGTAGACGGGCTATGGTGGATTTATTTAGCCCCTTGATTCATTCAATCAATCAATCAATCAATCAATCAAATTTATTTGTTAGCACGCCTTGATCTTGGCTATGGACCGGAGCTGGAAAAAGCACCCCTTCACCACCGAGTTTACCTGCCTATTGAAGGAAAACTCGGCGTCAAAGAACACGCCCAAGATTGCTTATCTTAGATTGATGTTAGTTTGCTGTTTACCTTGTAGTTACCAGATACCAGATACCTTGACATTTTTGGCTATAATGTGGTACTGTAAATAAGATATAAATTATTTGGTCATATAATGAATTGATGTGGGTTGTGTATGTACATGTTTATAAATGTGTAGCTGCTGTATATTTATTTGTACAGTAAAGGAGTGTGTAGGAAGGAAGAGCAAAACAACAATTATTGCCATTCTCTTAACTTTTAATAGAATGCTTTCTGCACATGATTGCATTATTATACCCAAGCACAGTATTAAGAATGACCCAGGACATGCTGTAGTAGTACGTATATAAATAAACTACTGCGGTAACTATATATGTGAGCTTTTTTTTTTCTTTCCGTCAAATGTATCGTCTTTAGTAATCGAGTCATCTTCTCAGCAGCCATAGAGTCGGTTGATCCTCAGGATGTCAATGTCGGACAGATCCTGTCTCTGTCCAATCTGCACATTGGAGTCAGGAATGGGGGTCCGTGCTTGATGGAGAAGGCTGTTCTGCCATAGTGCATGATGGAGGAGTAGTCATAGGGGGTGTCCAGGTTATTGGTGTACTGCCTGTGGAAGTTGTAGGCCATTCTAGGGTCAATATTGCTTTCTGGGTCTTTTTAATGGAACCAAGGTAGAGGTCAATGGAACCTCTTGTGGGTAGTGGCCCCTGCTCCACTTCGTTTCTGCTCTTTCTCCTGCTTCCTCTCCTTCAAATACTTGTCCCTTAGGTACTTCCATTTTCTTTTGCACTCCTCGACTGTTGATATAATAAGACAAAAATATCTTACTTAAATAAACAATTTGAGGTGTTCAACCAGTCATATACATAAAGGACACTTGTCAGAGCTTTACTTTTATCAATAACAAAATGTTTAGGACACAATAACTAATGTCCAAAATGTCAGTTAGAACCTTGAAATCATGGTACCACTAAAAAAATTTAATAAAATCAACGGATAGACAAAGGAAAAACAGAACAAAACAGAACAACACGTCGACAAGTACGGCAAGAGTCAAAGTGAGTCAGGGAAGGCCAGGCGATATAGGTGGGTTTTGAGTTTTGATTTAAGGCGAGACACTACAGGTGAATAGGGTAAAACATTTAACTAATAGATATCACAATGAAACTTCCCCAGTTGATTACTTATATTAAGACAAGACTTTTTTGTATTACAAGTTTTCTGACATTATGTTTCAATATGCAAATGAGGCATGACCTACTTAAATATGCATATAATTCCAGGACAGAAATCTGAACATTGGATAATGCCATTTTCAAAATTATAGTTTCATTTTGTTGACACATTAGAGCCAAAGGTTATTACAGAGGGGATTTTGGATATCTCTTTTTATCACTCCATAAATCAGAAAATACTCCATTTTTATGGTAAAATTCCATATTTCGCCATGTTTTTAGGAATAAAATGTGATATAAATCAGGGTATGAATGCGATATCAACAAACCCTTCTGTAAATACCTTCAGAACATAGATATGAATAGAACTGGAAGGGTTGGTGTATGTGAGTGCTACTGAAGTGGAGATTTCTGGCTCAGAGTATGAGGAAAAACTCTTAAAACAAATTTTTGGTAAAACACCTTCAAAGTTCACTCTCTCACTCTCTATATGAGCCTGTATCACACTTCTCTCTCCTCCTCTGTCTCTCTCACTCTCTATATGAGCCTGTATCACACTTCTCTCTCCTCCTCTGTCTCTCTCACTCTCTATATGAGCCTGTATCACACTTATCTCTCTCCTCTGTCTCTCTCACTCTCTATATGAGAAAAAAACAAACGAACTAAAACAAAAACGCAAAAAAACGAACGAACTAAAACAAAAACGTACTTTTCGAGTTTTCTGACTTTTTCAAGTTTTCGGATTTTTCCGAGTTTTTGGGTTTTCGGACTTTTCCGAGTTTTTGAACTTTTTCGGATTTTTGCTGTTTCCGAGTTTTTGGAATTTTCAGAGTTTTTGGATTTTTTTCGGGTTTTCGGGTTTTCGGACTTTTCCGAGTTTTTGAACTTTTTCGGATTTTTGATGTTTCCGAGTTTTCGGATTTTTCCGAGTTTTTGGGTTTTCTGACTTTTCCGAGTTTTTGAACTTTTTCGGATTTTTGATGTTTCCGAGTTTTCGGATTTTTCCGAGTTTTTGGGTTTTCGGACTTTTCAGAGTTTTTGAACTTTTTCGGATTTTTGATGTTTCCGAGTTTTCGGAATTTTCCGAGTTTTTGGATTTTTCCGAGTTTTCGGATTTTCTAACTTTTCCGAGTTTTTGAACTTTTTCGGATTTTTGATGTTTCCGAGTTTTCGGATTTTTCCGAGTTTTCGGATTTTTCGGAGTTTTGGAACTTTTTAGATTTTTCCGAGTTTTCGGATTTTTCCGAGTTTTGGGATTTTTCCGAGTTTTTGAACTTTTTCGGATTTTAGATTTTTCCGAGTTTTGGGATTTTTTTGAGTTTTCGGATTTTTCCGATCAACATCGACCAATGGCACAATCCGCAAGTCTCTACGACAAACGGTTCAAGAGATACACTGAGGGGGTGTGGCCTAAGGGGGCGTGGTCTAAGGATCGGGGGAGTGGTCAACATCGACCAATGAAAGGTGGTCAACATCGACCAATGGCACAATCCCCAAGTCTCTACGACAAACGGTTCAAGAGATACACTGAGGGGGTGTGGCCTAAGGGGGCGTGGTCTAAGGATCGGGGGAGTGGTCAACATCGACCAATGAAAGGTGGTCAACAGGGGGAGTGGTCAACATCGACCAATGAAAGGTGGTCAACATCGACCAATGGCACAATCCGCAAGTCTCTACGACAAACGGTTCAAGAGATACACTGAGGGGGTGTGGCCTAAGGGGGCGTGGTCTAAGGATCGGGGGAGTGGTCAACATCGACCAATGAAAGGTGGTCAACAGGGGGAGTGGTCAACATCGACCAATGAAAGGTGGTCAACATCGACCAATGGCACAAT
Organism: Notolepis coatsorum; assembly: GCF_963971535.1. NCBI lineage: Eukaryota > Metazoa > Chordata > Actinopteri > Aulopiformes > Paralepididae > Notolepis > Notolepis coatsorum. The sequence continues at coordinate 64,316,201 of NC_140167.1, read as the reverse complement.
CCGCAAGTCTCTACGACAAACGGTTCAAGAGATACACTGAGGGGGTGTGGCCTAAGGGGGCGTGGTCTAAGGATCGGGGGAGTGGTCAACATCGACCAATGAAAGGGGGTCAACATGGACCAATGAAAAATGAAAGAGGATATCCCTACTGAGTACAATGACACAACCCACAAGACAGAGGGCGCTGTCAGCAATTCAGTAGTGCAACACAGTGATGGCCAATGATGGGTTAAGTGGATGATGTCATTGGCAGCTCAGCCACGAGCCACACAGCTGAACCAATCATGAGTGAGCCATGAGCCACACAGGTGAAGCAATCACTATGACTTGCATATTTTCTATCCAATGCATTTCTATGGAGGCAGATGCATGACTGCATTGTCACATTGATTAAAAGAAAACTATAAGAGATGAAGCGTTGTGACGCGCACATGAGCACTACAACGAGTAGGCGAAGGGTTGTGCGCGATATTGTGACATTCGTGCGATATTGTGGCACTCCTTCGGCGATCGGAACAGAAGGCTAAAAAATAGTGTGAAAAATGTGATTTCTAGAGTGCGATTGCATGGCGGTCAATGGGGAGGAGAACCTTCAAACAAATGGTCGTCAGTTGAGATAGAAATGTCCAATTCCATTTATTTTTCTTTTGTGAGCGGGTTGACAGCCGTGTCATCGTTTTGATGTGTTTGTTTTATTTCTACGTCCAAAATTGAGATCACACTCGCAATTCACCCAAGGTAGGGGGAAAAAGATTATTTCAGCTGCTACACTCTAAAATGCAATGCATTCCCAATGGGACCGATATTTTACCGTTTAAAGTCGATTCGTAGCCAGACGGTGCGGTGAAACTTTACGAGTTCGGAGACCGGTGTTGCCATAGGCAAGCCGCTCGTTTTGATACCTTTCACGTGTATGGGGCGCGAACGCTTACGTGTTGCAAAGTGTTTGCAAAATCGGTGGAATAAAGAATAAATAAATAAATATGTATAGTGTGGGTGGCAACCTGGCTTCGCCAGGTCACCCACACTAACTAGACAATTCCGCGCGGGGGAAATTGTGAAAGTGTGGGTGACGCCTGTGCACCGCCGGCCAACGGGGGAGAGGGTCTCTCGCGAGTCTCTATGACAAACGGTTCAAAGGATACAAAAAGGGGGCGCGGCCTAAGGATCGGGGGAGTGGTCAACATAGACCAATCAAAGAGGATATCCCTACTGAGTGCAATGACACAACCCGCAACACTATTACACTATTACACAATATTACACTATTACACACTATTACACACTATTACACACTATTACACACTATTACACTATTACACACTATTACACTATTACACACTATTACACTATTACACACTATTACACACTATTACACACTATTACACTATTACACACTATTACACTATTACACACTATTACACACTATTACACTATTACACTATTACACACTATAACACTATTACACACTATTACACTATTACACACTATTACACATTATTACACTATTACACTATTACACACTATTACACACTATTACACTATTACACACTATTACACACTATTACACTATTACACACTATTACACTATTACACACTATTACACACTATTACACTATTACACACTATTACACTATTACACACTATTACACTATTACACTATTACACACTATTACACACTATTACACTATTACACACTATTACACTATTACACTATTACACACTATTACACTATTACACTATTACACACTATTACACACTATTACACACTATTACACTATTACACTATTACACACTATTACACTATTACACACTATTACACTATTACACACTATTACACACTATTACACTATTACACACTATTACACTATTACACACTATTACACTATTACACTATTACACACTATTACACATTATTACACTATTACACTATTACACACTATTACACACTATTACACTATTACACACTATTACACACTATTACACTATTACACACTATTACACTATTACACACTATTACACACTATTACACTATTACACACTATTACACTATTACACACTATTACACTATTACACTATTACACACTATTACACACTATTACACTATTACACACTATTACACTATTACACTATTACACACTATTACACTATTACACTATTACACACTATTACACACTATTACACACTATTACACTATTACACTATTACACACTATTACACTATTACACACTATTACACTATTACACACTATTACACACTATTACACTATTACACACTATTACACTATTACACTATTACACACTATTACACACTATTACACTATTACGCACTATTACACTATTACACTATTACACACTATTACACTATTACACTATTACACACTATTACACACTATTACACACTATTACACTATTACACTATTACACACTATTACACTATTACACACTATTACACACTATTACACACTATTACACACTATTACACTATTACACACTATTACACTATTACACACTATTACACTATTACACTATTACACACTATTACACTATTACACACTATTACACTATTACACTATTACACACTATAACACTATTACACTATTACACACTATTACACTATTACACACTATTACACACTATTACACACTATTACACTATTACACACTATTACACACTATTACACTATTACACACTATTACACTATTACACTATTACACACTATTACACTATTACACTATTACACACTATTACACTATTACACTATTGCACACTATTACACTATTACACACTATTACACTATTACACTATTACACACTATTACACACATTACACTATTACACACTATTACACACTATTACACTATTACACACTATTACACTATTACACTATTACACACTATTACACTATTACACACTATTACACTATTACACTATTACACACTATAACACTATTACACTATTACACACTAGTACACTATTACACACTATTACACTATTACACTATTACACACTATTACACTATTACACACTATTACACTATTACACTATTACACACTATTACACTATTACACACTATTACACACTATTACACTATTACACTATTACACACTATTACACTATTGCACACTATTACACTATTACACACTATTACACTATTACACACTATTACACACTATTACACTATTACACACTATTACACTATTACACTATTACACACTATTACACTATTACACTATTACACACTATTACACTATTACACTATTACACACTATTACACTATTACACTATTACACTATTACACACTATTACACTATTACACACTATTACACTATTACACACTATTACACTATTACACTATTACACACTATTACACTATTACACACTATTACACTATTACACACTATTACACTATTACACTATTACACACTATTACACTATTACACTATTACACACTATTAGACACTATTACACTATTACACACTATTACACTATTACACTATTACACACTATTACACACTATTACACTATTACACACTATTACACTATTACACTATTACACACTATTACACTATTACACACTATTACACTATTACACAATATTACACTATTACACACTATTACACTATTACACACTATTACACACTATTACACTATTACACTATCACACACTATTACACTATTACACACTATTACACTATTACACTATTACACACTATTACACTATTACACACTATTACACTATTACACCGAGTACAATGGCACAATCCGCAAGTCTCTACGACAAACGGTTCAAGAGATACACTGAGGGGGTGTGGCCTAAGGGGGCGTGGTCTAAGGATCGGGGGAGTGGTCAACATCGACCAATGAAAGGTGGTCAACATCGACCAATGGCACAATCCCCAAGTCTCTACGACAAACGGTTCAAGAGATACACTGAGGGGGTGTGGCCTAAGGGGGCGTGGTCTAAGGATCGGGGGAGTGGTCAACATCGACCAATGAAAGGTGGTCAACAGGGGGAGTGGTCAACATCGACCAATGAAAGGTGGTCAACATCGACTAATGGCACAATCCGCAAGTCTCTACGACAAACGGTTCAAGAGATACACTGAGGGGGTGTGGCCTAAGGGGGCGTGGTCTAAGGATCGGGGGAGTGGTCAACATCGACCAATGAAAGGGGGTCAACATGGACCAATGAAAAATGAAAGAGGATATCCCTACTGAGTACAATGACACAACCCACAAGACAGAGGGCGCTGTCAGCAATTCAGTAGTGCAACACAGTGATGGCCAATGATGGGTTAAGTGGATGATGTCATTGGCAGCTCAGCCACGAGCCACACAGCTGAACCAATCATGAGTGAGCCATGAGCCACACAGGTGAAGCAATCACTATGACTTGCATATTTTCTATCTAATGCATTTCTATGGAGGCAGATGCATGACTGCATTGTCACATTGATTAAAAGAAAACTATAAGAGATGAAGCGTTGTGACGCGCACATGAGCACTACAACGAGTAGGCGAAGGGTTGTGCGCGATATTGTGACATTCGTGCGATATTGTGGCACTCCTTCGGCGATCGGAACAGAAGGCTAAAAAATAGTGTGAAAAATGTGATTTCTAGAGTGCGATTGCATGGCGGTCAATGGGGAGGAGAACCTTCAAACAAATGGTCGTCAGTTGAGATAGAAATGTCCAATTCCATTTATTTTTCTTTTGTGAGCGGGTTGACAGCCGTGTCATCGTTTTGATGTGTTTGTTTTATTTCTACGTCCAAAATTGAGATCACACTCGCAATTCACCCAAGGTAGGGGGAAAAAGATTATTTCAGCTGCTACACTCTAAAATGCAATGCATTCCCAATGGGACCGATATTTTACCGTTTAAAGTCGATTCGTAGCCAGACGGTGCGGTGAAACTTTACGAGTTCGGAGACCGGTGTTGCCATAGGCAAGCCGCTCGTTTTGATACCTTTCACGTGTATGGGGCGCGAACGCTTACGTGTTGCAAAGTGTTTGCAAAATCGGTGGAATAAAGAATAATAAATATTAAAAAGAGTATGGATATGTATAGTGTGGGTGGCAACCTGGCTTCGCCAGGTCACCCACACTAAAAAGAGTATGGATATGTATAGTGTGGGTGGCAACCTGGCTTCGCTAAAGGCCCACGGGCCGCGGCCGTCGTTAATCCGGCCCTGCTCGTCTGCCATCGCGAACGTTAAAATTTGCAAACGAAGTCAACGTTATCCAGCTGACGACACCACATATCTAGATATATGACAACGTTACCTAGCGGCTAGCACTAAAGCTAACGCCAACCAGAGGGAAACTTTGTTATTATTATTATTGACCAGATGGCATTTCGGACCAGGAAACAATTTTATTGTATTGCGTGGTAGAAGTTATACCACTCAATAGTAAAGATGATGTCTAACATAATAGTTTGTTCGAACAACTGAACTTACTTAGTGGAAGATCCTGCTGTTGTGACAAAGTGTTCACGCTGCCTGCGTATCAGTTTACACCTGGAGGCTGCCTGCAGCGCTGTGAGACTGGAGTGCGCGTCCGCTCTGTCTGCTGGGGGCTGGATCAAACCATATCGGACAGGGGGGTGTTGCAGTCTTTGGAAACTTAAAAACTTGCTATTAAGTGTCATTGCGTATTATTAATTTGATTGAAATTACATAGTTATGGTTAGATAATATTTATATATGGGGGGGGGGGGGGGGATATATCATATGATCAAAAAGTGAGGGAGCAAAGAGACGAGTTTGCTCCCCCAAGTTCAATACTGGTAGAGCACCCGCTTCGCCTGCTCAATTACGGAGGCGCCTATGTGTGTGTGTGTGTGTGTGTGTGTGTGTGTGTGTGTGTGTGTGTGTGTGTGTGTGTGTGTGTGTGTGTGTTCCCCCATGCTACCCCTGGCACTGTGTATGTGTGTGTGTGTGTGTGTGTGTGTGTGTGTGTGTGTGTGTGTGTGTGTGTGTGTGTGTGTGTGTGTGTGTGTGTGTGTGTGTATGTGTTCCCCCATGCTACCCCTGTCTGAGGTGTGGCACCGTGTGTGTGTGTGTGTGTGTGTGTGTGTGTGTGTGTGTGTGTGTGTGTGTGTGTGTGTGTGTGTGTGTGTGTGTGTGTGTGTGTGTGCTCCCCCATGCTACCCCTGTCTGTGGTGTGGGCACTGTGTATGTGTGCGTGTGTGTGTGTGTGTGTGTGTGTGTGTGTGTGTGTGTGTGTGTGTGTGTGTGTGTGTGTTCCCCCATGCTACCCCTGTCTGAGGTGTGGCACTGTGTGTGTGTGTGTGTGTGTGCATGGCCGCCTAGTTATAGTTGAAAGTGGGGGTGAATTTTTTTTTTATTATTTTTTTTTATTATTTTTTTTATTTAAAATTTTATTTTTATTTTGACAGGCAAGGGGTGGTTTGGAGGGGGTCCGGCACGACCTCCTCCACGGCAGATATTTTTTTCATTTAATGAACCTGTACGTGCAATTTCCTGCAATATAGAGCCTTCAATCTTGACTAATAAAGCTGCTCTTTTCACTATAAAACTCAGTTTATATTGCAGAATGATAGCCAATTACTATAATAATAATAATAATATTAAAAAATGGAATTAACATATTGCAGAATGGGTACAATATAGTACGGCTCAATACACACAATTGTTAAGGGAATGCAGACCAGAAAAAGACTTTTGTTTTGTTTACATCAGGGTCCCCCATTTACAATTCATAATGAATTGTAAGTAAGGGTGCAATTAACACCGTGCAATCCATTATTTGTGGAGCCCGCCCTTTAAGTCTTTGAGCTATTAGGCTACTAGGGTTCTTACTTTGCGTTTTGGTGTACTGAAAAATGCTCCGATGTCTGTATTCTTTATTTTTTCTGCCATGTTACCTGGTTGGCTGGACACACACACACACACATTTTCATTTCAGGTATTGTACCTTAAGATAATTGAACATCTTGATTTACCGTAAATCCTCAAATATAGGACGGGTCTTCTATTTACCTCAGCTGCAAAGAGCACCAGGCCTTTATTAGAGAGGCTTATATAAGAGGCAGGCCTTAATTTCAAAAAATGACACTCATGGACATAATCCCTTCATTTTCAGACTTTTATTGCATTATTATTATAATAATAATAATAATAAAAAAAAAAAAAAAAAAAAAAAAAAATTGGGGGGGCCCTCGTCACTAAAGGCCCACGGGCCGCGGCCGTCGTTAATCCGGCCCTGCTCGTCTGCCATCGCGAACGTTAACATTTGCAAACGAAGTCAACGTTATCCAGCTGACGACACCACATATCTAGATATATGACAACGTTACCTAGCGGCTAGCACTAAAGCTAACGCCAACCAGAGGGAAACTTTGTTATTATTATTATTGACCAGATGGCATTTCGGACCAGGAAACAATTTTATTGTATTGCGTGGTAGAAGTTATACCACTCAATAGTAAAGATGATGTCTAACATAATAGTTTGTTCGAACAACTGAACTTACTTAGTGGAAGATCCTGCTGTTGTGACAAAGTGTTCACGCTGCCTGCGTATCAGTTTACACCTGGAGGCTGCCTGCAGCGCTGTGAGACTGGAGTGCGCGTCCGCTCTGTCTGCTGGGGGCTGGATCAAACCATATCGGACAGGGGGGTGTCGCAGTCTTTGGAAACTTAAAAACTTGCTATTAAGTGTCATTGCGTATTATTAATTTGATTGAAATTACATAGTTATGGTCAGATAATATTTATATATGGGGGGGGGGGGGGGTATATCATATGATCAAAAAGTGAGGGAGCAAAGAGACGAGTTTGCTCCCCCAAGTTCAATACTGGTAGAGCACCCGCTTCGCCTGCTCAATTACGGAGGCGCCTATGTGTGTGTGTGTGTGTGTGTGTGTGTGTGTGTGTGTGTGTGTGTGTGTGTGTGTGTGTGTGTTAGGGTGACCAGATGCAAAAAGTCCAAAAGTGGGACAACAGTAAGATTTTGGTGGGACAAAGTGGGACAACAGTACGATTTTGGTGGGACAAAGTGGGACAGATAGATAATGTAAATTTTTTTATTAGAATAACTGCCATGGTCTTCACCGAATAGATTTAAATCAAAGGTTAAAGGTTACCACAGTCGGCTGACCTGTATGAATGGGAGTGTTGTACTGTGTGATAGACACTTGTTATCTCAGCTGCAGTGACCTTGTCCGTCTGGCTATCATTGTTTGGTTTAAAAAGAAACGTATCCATAGATCTGGATGTTTCTTTTTGGTGAGCCACTTTCAAGTGAGACTCACGTCCACTGTGGCGCTTCAAGTTGTATTCTCCTCCATGCGCAATTGAAAACGAACTATGACACAAAACACAGAAAGCCTGCTGCGGATTGCCTGCCATCTGCCTCACCCAGTCATGTGTCGTTTGCCAGTCTTGGTTGTAACTGCAGGTCCGTTTCTTTTTACTGCTTTCCATCTTGAACTAGTTCGCTTGTAATGTTGTTGTGTTTTTTTTGACCAATCAGATTTGCGATATGAGGTAGCGTCACGACTCAGTCTCAGTCACGTCACAAGCAGGCAAGCAGCACGCTAAAGTACTATAACCAATCAGAGCAATGTGTGTGGACAAGAGGCGGGTTGCTACGTTTACTGTCTGTAGGGAGGGGCTTTTAGACGCATGTTTTTTTGGCTTCGAAAAGAGGGACATCCTCTCAATATGAGGGACGCGGGACATTTGGTCAAATGGTGGGACAGTACAACCAAAAGGGGGACACCTGGTCACCCTAGTGTGTGTGTGTGTGTGTGTGTGTGTGTGTGTGTGTGTGTGTGTGTGTGTGTGTGTGTGTGTGTGTGTGTGTGTGTGTGTGAGTGAGTGATAGCATTTTGTGTGTGTTCTTGTATAAGTGTGTGCCATCGTGTGTGTCCTTGTGTCTGTATGTATTCTAGTGTGTACGCATGTTGTTGTGTGTGTGTGCGTGCGTGCGTGCGTGCGTATGACCTTGTGAACCGTTCCTCCGGCTCTGTCTTATGTCTTATGTGGAAAGGACGGTGAGGGAGGAGGGAGAAGGATTTAATGTGATATCCCTCCTCTGTGCAGGGAATACTCTCTCTCTCTCTCTCTCTCTCTCTCTCTGGTCTCTCTTTCTGTCTTCTCAGTTAACACTATCAGTTAGATGAAGAATAAAGGCTGTCCTTGGAATTACGACCGCTCTCCTCTCCATTCACACGCCTCATCTTACTCTGCTGATTGTAGATCTACACTATACAAGACAAGGTACATTCAGAGAGTACATACTATACAAGACAAGGTACATTCAGAGAGTACATACTATACACGACAAGGTACATTCAGAGAGTACATACTATACAAGACAATTAAGGTACATCCAGAGAGTACATACTAGGGCTGTCCCTGACTAAGGATTTGGATAGTCGACTATGATTGGCCGAAATGAGCCGATAGTTTTATCATTCCATTTGGGCTGTGGGGGTGCTTAATGTCTGAAGGAGTCGACTGAAGGCTTCTTGTCCTCTGCAAAAGCATGCAATTGGTCCACTGATGGATACATCTTGATATTTGTCTAGTCTAGTGTGTTCATTAGATGGGTGAAATCCTCTTTCAGTGCCTCTGTGCCTTTTTTCTTAGGCAGTTAGCCTCTGGTATGCATGCCATTAGCGTTAGCCACGCTTCTAGGCCTCTTTTCTTTTGGAAAGAATGGTAAAAAGAATTTAGAAATTAAAAAATATTTATAATATATATATTTTTATTTATTTTTTTGTATTCGACTAAGAGGTTGGCAGTCGACTACGGCTCCTTTCGGTCGATTAGTCGACTATTCGACTAATAGGGGTCAGCCCTAGTACATACTATACAAGACAAGGTACATTCAGAGAGTACATACTATACAAGACAAGGTATATTCAGAGAGTACATACTATACAAGACAAGGTACATTCAGATAGTACATACTATACAAGACAAGGTACATTCAGATAGTACATACTATACAAGACAAGGTACATTCAGAGAGTACATACTATACAAGACAAGGTACATTCAGAAAGTACGTCTTATATTCAGGACAATATGGTAAGGTGTATAGGGTCATGGTGTCGGGTAAAGCATATAATATATAATTATCTACATGCTCATATTACCATTGGATCTCTTTGGCCTTGGTTGAACTTATTCTGACATAGCCAGGTGTGACGGATCATATTGGTCTGCGTTGTGTTGATGTTAAATGTTAATGTCCCGAGGGGGAGTCGAACAGGGGGCTCCCACGCCGCGAGCGACGACACAGGCCGCTGCACTAAGAAGTGAATTCACTCCTAACTACCGTACCTATGCGTCTGTTAACCCTGTTATGAGGAAGGGAGTTTAACTTACCAGCCCGTAATGCCACAGTCACTTGTCAACACCCCTGTTTCTGTGACTGTGGATAGACTCACAGGCTTCCCCGTTACACTGGCACATATTGTTCTTATAGGGAATGAGAGGAGCTGATTTGATAGGCTATAATTGAAGCCAGCCCCAACTCCACCTGTGATTAATGTATTCCTCCAACTCCACCTGTGATTAATGTATTCCTCCTCTCCTGCACTGAAGTGCACAGGTGCGCTTCAATCTCTGGTCCCCAAATCACCTTGCATCACAATTCACTGAAATAGGGCCATTGTGTTTAACTCATTGACCGCCGGGGACTAGCCTCATCCTGTTCTAGCCAGGCCACGCTTTAAAGATAGGAGTGTGTCACCTTGTTTGTAGAGCTATATCTATATTCTATATTATAGCTATGGATACAATAATATGGTAATTTCATTTGACAGTAACTATCTTCTGTCCAAGATGCAAAAAAGAATACCATATCTCAAGAAGGTGCTGAATAAGCTCAGTGGCAATCTTTCATGTCTGGTACATTTTTGCATGGTGTTATTCACCGTCAAAGATGGGGAAAAAAGAAGAAAATATAATTGATATTCTCCTTTGGTTCATTACAATTTACTCAAGCCTAGTAACAGACACAATATTTCTGACACTGGGAATACATTCCCTGAGGTCCATAGATGTCCCTAGATACCAAGAACATGCAAATGGACCTTAGAAGTGGAGCAATCTTCCATTTACTTAGGTATGTATTTTTAGGCAGATTTTCTGAATATAGGGCTTAAGAGGTTAATACAGCAACCACCGGAAACCACTCTGCAGGGGTAGACAGTCCTAAGGGCTACATCTGTAGGAAGACAGGGCAGCACTCTCTCAGAGGAGAGGTTAAACCCATTCAATCTATTAATACCAATCTAAGAACATGGCTGGCTTTTCCATCTGTCGACTTTTCTTAGAAGTGATTAAAAGGCCACTTCGCCAATGTTCAACCTTAATCCTCTGTTCTGTTGCGAGGAGGACATGTGATAATTGGACATAAATGTTCATAAGAGCTCGGCCCCCGAGAAACTCTGCCAGATGACGTCACCCGGAGGAGAGCAAGCCTCTAGTGAACTGCAGACACTGAGTTTCTCGGGGAGGCGATGCAGCCGAGCTCTCAAGACTGAGAACATGTTGGTGAGTTTCCTCCTCACAACACAACGATAGGATTACGGTAAAAATCTACAAAATTCCTCTGTAAGTGTTATAGTTTGGCAAGACGAAGCCTGTACAGACATAAAACAGGAGATGAGTCTATCCCACTCCCACCAGGAAAAGGTAGCTCTCTCTGCATCCTTATTGATCTGAGAGAAGCATGTTTGTGTTTCTGAAAGGCAATTCTTTTTATCGACCCTCTCCTACAGACCAGCAGAGTCACTGAAACAGAGTAATTACGAAAAGCTCACGATACAAATCCATCGTCTGAGTCACTGGCTTCTCTGACAGTAGCAAAGTGGAGTGAAGTCAAGCCGGGGCCTTTAGCCGCAGCGTTTCCAATCCTTCAAGGTTTTTAATACTTCCAATAGTTCCGCTTCGTGACGTCCTCATCAATCACTCAGAAGGGAATCACACCCCATGCCCATAAGATATTTATTATTCCCCCAATGAATCGGAAACTCTTTGGCTTCACCCTGGCATCTAATGGTTGTGTTTTCCCCTTGCTGCCTCAGACGAAAGCACAGGGGTGTATTTACACTTCTGCAATGTCAGCATACTGTATCACCACCCCCTACCCTACCAACCCCATAACCACCCTACCCGGCTGTGTGCTATTCAGCATACTGTATCATCACGCTCTACCCTACCAACCTCATAACCACCCCTACCCAGCTATCTGCTAGTTAGCATACTGTATCACCACACCTATACCAACCTCAAAACCACCCCTACCCAGCTGTCTGCTAGTCAGCATACTGTATCACCACGCTCTACCCTACCAACCTCATAACTACCCCTACCCACCCAGCTGTCTGTAAAGTCTACTATATCCCCACCCACTACCCTACCAACCCCCATAACCACCCCTACCCGGCTGTCTGCTATTCAGCATACTGTATCACCACCCCTACCCGGCAGTCTGCTATTCACCATACTGTATTTTTTTTATCTTTGACTGTGAATAACACCATGCTAACATTGGGTAGGTTGTCACATTCATTATATTTCACCACCAGAGGATCCTGTCTCCCATGCTTTGGTATTTAAATGTCCAGAATAGGGGTCAGAGTTCACCTACATTGTCATATTTGGAGTGAAACAGCTGAATTTGAGGTGAGAGGACTTTTTGTGTTTTTCATGTCCATTTGTAAATATTCCGCTCCTCAGTATTTTTCCTCTAGGCTTTTACACAATTGGTTTATAATGAAACAATGATTACCCTTAAAAGTGTGAAGGGATAGCTATAGTTTAGATTGTTGTTAGCTAACTAGTTGTTAGATGGCTGTTAGCCTTGATGCTATCAAGACATTCCATTTGGGGTTGGTCGTCACATTTTATTTGGGGTTGGTTGTCACATGTTACAACTATGAATTGAAAATGGGGGACCCTGATGTAAACAAGACAAATGTCTTTCTCTGGTCTGCATCCCCTTAACAATTGTGTGTATTGAGCTGTACTGTACTGTACCCATTCTGCAATCTGTTAAATAAAGTTTTCATTCATTCATTCATGTTGTGTATGCTATTATTGTTAGGCTGATTTATTGTGTTCTTATTTTGTTATATAGGATGGCCTAAATATGTGTTTCCTGTTTATGTTCATGTTAAGGAGCATTAAGTTATGTATTTGTCAACTTGTCAATGCAATTAAACTTTCAAATTTAGTTCTGCCTTCTTGTCTTCTTTTTAAGATTTTGGGGTGATTGTCACAATGTGTCAGAGTGTCTTTGATAGGTGATTAACTCTTTGTTACAATACGTTGGAAAATGAGATGGATACACATTTCAAGCCAACATCTTAAGCTTCAATTTAACAAAAAATCTAAGCAAGTGAACAAAGGGCAGATTACTTACAGGGGGTTTTGTAGATACAGTACTGGATATTGCCATCCGGATACATGCTATTTGAAATATGAATATAGAATATCAGGCCTATAAATTACCTTATTATGGCCAAGTCATACGTCTATAGATCGTATGAATCTCCTCTTTCCAAAGACAGAGTTAAATCTGAATTTAGTACCACCAGGCGCCCGTTACAGGGCAGCAAAGCCTGTGAATTAAATCTACTGTAAGTACAGTTACTTTTGTATAATGTCCATAGCTCCGCCATTTCTTACTGGATTACGACATGTTTTTTCCTAGACGTTCACTGAAAGGTAAAGAAACAATATACGTTGTATTTTATGGCAATAACATTGAGGTTTGTTCAACTCGTGAGATATAAACGTGAAAATCACGAAAAATTACGTGAAGAATGGTTGGACTTCCGTTGTTGGCGGCTGGTGTGAGCTGGGTAGGGTAATCTTATGAGACTTCGACGTCCATCAAAAGCCCTGGGTCTCCTCTTTCTTAGGACTACAATGATTTCATGAGTGCTTCTTCTTCTCGCATCTAAATCGTCCATTTCCGGTGCAATGTGCAGAGATTTATATAAGCTCATATTTAGCTAATAACACTTAAAATCATTGGTAAACAAACATAGTGCTGAAAATATACACTTTAACTGCTGTATTGATAGGGTTAGGGTCTTTACTCTTGACTAAATTTGAAAAAGAAACGCAACAGTACTTAACCACATAAGCATCGGACGGCCCGACGGCGGACCGTCACACACTCACGCACACTCGGGGCACTTTGTGCTCGTCTGCCCGGCTCCAGGCTGCATTTTTCGCAGATCATTCAATACACCGTTCGAAAGTTTAATTTGCTGCCTTTCGATCGCCTCAGGAGGAAATTATTTTCCATGGTAGGTGGGTAGGCTACATAACACAAACAAGACATACAGAATTATACTAAATACAGGATTTACAAGAACACTTAATTACAGGGGTCACACAGCAGAGACATGGATTGACACACAAACCGGATTCAGCAATAACAAAATAACAAATAACAAATTTGACTAAAATGAGACTAAACCTCTATAGATTCTGTTGACTAAAACTAAAACTAAAATATCACTAAAATAATGTACATTTTACTCAAAAGACTAAGACTAAATATAAATCAGCTGCCAACACTGGCCCTGAGGTTATCTGAGCACAAAAAGGACAACACAGACTTTAAAATGCAGGTGGGATGTGAAGATATTCCATGTGTGCCTTGTCTCAGCTCAGCAAAACACAACAAGCTAAAAGTGATGGATTACTCCGTGGTCGCAAATGACTAGGTAATCAATTTCCTCCCTGAAAACCTTTTTCCTCTTACATACATTAATATTTTTTCACGCCATGGAATGCAATGTTCTATTTTGAGATGAATTTTGCTAACGGGCAAAAACCAGAGAGAGGAGCTTATGATTAAAAAGTGAAAGTTTGTTAACGAGCGGAGAGAAAGAGGAACTTCAAAGCCTGAACTGACGGCACCGAGTTTGGAATGAGATTGTGGCCAAACACCCATTTTATTACTCATTAGGGGGGCGAGAGAGAGAGAGAGAGAGAGAGAGAGAGAGAGAGAGAGAGAGAGAGAGAGAGAGAGAGAGAGAGAGAGAGAGAGAACATGAATGATGAGACGAAGGAGACAGGAAATGCTTTAAGTCTGAAAGATAAGAGTAGAAAGACACAGAAAGTTATAATACAGCTATAATTACATTTTTTTCTTTCTTTAATACCTCTGAAATCTTAAGTAATTATAAGCTGCCAGGCTACAGTGTCCATAGGCATATCTTGTACCAGCTGTAAAACTGACATTATTTAACTTTTTTCTGTCCGGGGAGCCAAATAAGAAATGTAGTCTCGCTTTATCGTGAAATGTAGTCTCACAGTCAAAAGTACTGTTACGCTACTAATGTGAGGATCTGACGATATAAACATGCACTCAGTCCATTTTGGGCCCCAAAACCATACTTTTAAACCCTTTCAGATTTTACACAGCTCTTTTGAACTGAACATTCTAATGATGATGGTTTGATTGATTGATTGAAAAGTTTATTAACAGATTGCAGAATGGGTACAGTACAGTACAGCTCAATACATACAATTGTTAAGGGGATGCAGACCAGAGAAAGACTTTCGTCTTGTTTACATCAGGGTCCCCCATTTTCAATTCATCATAACATATATGACATACATGACATACAGATAGACAGTACTGCTACATCTATACATTTATGACGTATCAGATTTGCAAATACAGTACTGTTTGTGATACAAAAGTGTCCAGAAGAAGAGTGTATATACATTTGACGTAGAAACTGTACATTGGAGAAGGTTGGGTGGGTGGGGTGGGGTTGGGTGGGTGGGTGGGGGCTGTACATTGGAGGTGGGGGGGGGGGGGGGGGTTGGGTAGGGGGACACACACATTGTACACTGTACATTGGAATACTGACAAAGCCATACTTGGTCATTTACTGTACAACTAGGTTAGGACATTTGTAGGGGCCAGTTTAGAATTGCAGTCTCCCGTAGGTGTTTTTTGAAAGTGGGTAGTGATTCACATTCCTTTACAGCTTTGGGTAGGGCATTCCACATTGTTGTGGCATAATTGCGAAACGTGTTTAGTCCCTTGTTTGAGCCGAATCTGGGTTTAACATGATTTGTGGAGCTCCCTCTGGTGTTGTGATCGTGGTATTCACTGACCTTTGGGAAGTATTTTGACATGTACATGGGTACCTTGGTCGCGTAGTGTATCTTGTAGACCAGGCCCATTGCAAGTTGCTGTACTCTGTCGTCTACTCTAAGCCATCCTAGGTTGTCAAAGTGGGCAGGGGTGAGGTGGGTTTTAGGAGTCAGGTCAAGCAGTAGTCTGACTAGCTTGTTTTGAGATGTTTGTAATTTGTTTTTTAGTGCCTTTGAGGTGCTTTGGTACCATGAGGTGCACTGCAAGCATAGTCGTAGTACCCTTGAATGAGTGCTCCTGCTAGAGTCTTCAGGGTATTCTTGTTTACCAGAAATGTGCATAAATTAGGAATAGTAGCGGTCCTAGTATGCTTCCTTGTGGAACACCACAGCTCACTGTGAGGAGGGGGGATAGGGTACCGTTTACCTCCACCATCTGTTCTCTCCCCTCCAGGTAGGATTGTATCCAGCTCACTGATAGACTATCAAAACCAATTGCTTTTAGCTTGTCAATCAGAATGGTGTGATTGACAGTGTCGAAGGCCTTTTGTAGGTCCAGCATGACCATGCCGCAGTATTTGCCCGCGTCCACCTCTTGTTTGATGTGGTCGTTCAAATAGAGAAGGCATGTGTCTAGGGCTGCAACGATTAGTCGACATAATCGACGACGTCGATTATAAAAAATCGTTGACGAGAAATTGTTGCGTCGATTAGTCATAAAAAAAAAAAAAAAAAAAATACTTTATTTAATTTTTTTTTTTTTTGTGCACTACCTATCTTTGTGAGAGTGGCTTCTCAGGGTTCCAGACAACATCATAACATGATGATCCCATAGCAAATTTTGGACATTGAAAACATTGTTCCCCTGCAGGAGATGATGATCAGACTAGACACACAATACATTACACACGCACTCCTCTCACTCACACACAGCGATCAGAGTAAGACACACACATACACACTCCTCTCACTCACACACAGCGATCAGAGTAAGACACACACACATACTCCTCTCACTCACACACAGCGATCAGAGTAAGACACACACACATTCACACTCCTCTCTCTCACACACAGCGATCAGAGTAAGACACACACACATTCACACTCCTCTCACTCACACACAGCGATCAGAGTAAGACACACACACATACACAAATTACACAGTACACACCTCTCACTCACAGCGATCAGAGTAAGACACACACACAAATTACACAGTACACACACTCCTCTCACTCACACAGCGATCAGAGTAAGACACACACACATACACACACACACGGACTCCTCTCACACACAGCAAACAAAAGTTATTTAAAGTACACTTCCACTTTAATTTGTATTATTTAATTTATTTATCTTGTTATGAGTGATTGCTGTATTGTTCTTCAAATACATTTTCATTTAAAGTGGCTTAAAGATCCAAATTCAAATGTTTCATGAGTCATTATTTTAATTTGCTATGGGATCATCATGTTATGATGTTGTTGTTTGGTCCTGACAAGAGTCTCAAAGTCTGGGGTGATGGTAGACAAGCAACTCTGAGGTCATGCTCAATGTCCAATCTGTTCCTCTGCTCTGTCTTCAGCTGGACCAGAGCTGAGAAGCCACTTTCACTTTTTTTTTTTTGTTGTTGTTGTTGTTTACATTGGTTTTCAATTAGTCGACTAATCGAAAAAATAATCTGCAGATTAGTCGACTACCAAATTAGTCATTAGTTGCAGCCCTACATGTGTCAGTGGAGTGGGATGTTCTGAAGCCAGATTGGAATTCGTAGATTAGATTTTTTTCCGCGAGGTACTTTTCGATCTGTTCGTATACTATTTTTTCCATGACTTTCGAGATGGATGTAAGGATAGAAACAGGGCGGTAGTTGCCCGGGACTAATTTGCTGCCCTTTTTGTGCAGGGGTGTTACTCTCGCAATTTTGAAGTCCTTGGGGACGTGTCCCTGTTTTATGGAGAGGTTTATTATGTGTGTGATGACTGGGGTGATGGCTGCTGCTGAGTCTCTGAGGAATTTGGAGGGGATGTTGTCATGGCCAGTGGCCTTGTTCGTTGGAGGGCGCTCAGTTTTTTGAGTACCTCATCTGTAGTTACCATTTCCAGTTTGAAGTCGTCTTTGTGGACGCCTAGGTTCTTGTAGTATGCTACTATGTGTTCTACCCCATACTGCCCTGAGTGGGAGGGTAGTTTGTTTACCAGTGTTGTGGCTATGTTTGTGAAGAAAGTGTTTAAGTAATTGGCTACATCCAGCTTGTCTGTGATGAGCGTGTTGTCCGTCTTTATGTTTATGTTTGAGAACCTGGTTTTAAGTTTTTTACTGCAGCCTAGTTGATTGTTGAGTAATTTCCAAAGTTCACGTGGTTTATTTTTGTTTTCCTCGGTTTTGTCATTGATGACATTTTTTTAGCTGTTTTGATCATGGAGTTTACGTCATTTCTTAGTCTGTTTCTTTCTAGTTTGAGTTCAGTCACGTGGTCTTGGAGTTCACTGCTCGTGCTTTTGGTAAGCTTTGACTGACTTTTACGAAACTCAGAGCATTTTTTGTCTCTGGCTTTCATAGCGGTCAGTATTTCAGTGTGCATCCATGGCTCAGCGCGATTTTTTACCCTAGTGGTTCTTAGGGGGGCCATGTTGTTTAGTATTGATGAAAATTTGGTTTTGAAGCCAAGCCAGGTTTCTTCAACCAGTGTACCATTGAGTTCATCTGACCAGTCCAGACTCTCCAGTTCGAGGTTAAAGGCCTCGCTAGAGTAGGTTTTGAGGTCTCTAGATGTGACTGTTTTGTGACAGCCAGCCTTTTGCTTTAGCTTTTTGCGGGTACAGAATATCATATAATGATCACTTAACCCGCATGCTATAACCCCTTTATTGGAGATCTTGGACTTGTCAGAGGTCAGGATGAGGTCAATGGTAGTCTGAGTTGATTAACATACCCTTGTGGGTTGGGTGATTAGCTGGCTGAGGCCGTGCAGATCACAATACCTATTGAAGGATTTGAAGACGGGTGCATCTTTTTGTTGCATATCCGTGTTCCAATCCCCAATAAGAATCTTTTCAGCATCCTCAGCTCCAGCTAAGCACACATCCAGAGTATCATAAAAGCCAGTTTGATCTGGCGGTCTGTATATTGTGCCGACTAGACCAGATTTCGCCCTTTCAAATAGAATTTCCACCCATACGGTTTCAATTGTCTCATGATGAAGGTCAGTACGGGTAATGAATTTGGTGTCCTTATGTATGTACATACAAACACCACCTCCATACTTGTTTCTGTCATTACGGACTATAGTATAGTTCTCTAACTCTATTTCAGGGTCTGTTACAGATGAGTCAAGTTTAGTTTCAGTAAAGCATATTATGTCTACCTTACCGCTCATAAACAGGTTTCTTATTTCATCTAGCTTATGCTTTATGCTGTTTACATTCAGGTGAAAAATGTGTAGTACGTTTTTATTTGCTGTGGTACTGATGTCTTCGAGTTCCAGGTAACTTTCTTCGTCTGTGAGGAGGGGGGGGGCTCTGTGTAGTCCGGGTGGGTGATCCTTTGCTCAGGGTCGTTGTCCCGTGACGAGGGGGGGAGCTGTCCGTATTGTTGACCGTCTGTGTCTGGTGCTGCTGTGGGGGAGGGGGGGGGGGCTTTATTGTTGTCTCCGTGAAGTCTGTGTGTTGGTGTGTGGGGAGGGGGGAGGGGGGGGTCCTTTGTCCTGTGTCTTCTCTGGCGGCAACCCTTTGTCCTCCTGGGCTGGTAAACATAGCCAGCCTGGCTAGGTTGGCTAATTTAGCAGGCGATTTGACCGTGGGGTTGCCGGTTGGATTTCTTGTGATTTGCACCGGTGTTGTAGCCTCTGGTTCATCCCGCCTCGTTCTGGTCCCTCGGGCGTTCCGTTGTAGTTGCGCCGGTGATCCAGTAGTGGGCGGTGGAGGGTTGTTGACGTTGGATGATGAGTTGGTCGCAACGGTGGTCGTCGTTGTTTGCGTCTGTAGTTCGAGTTGTCTCGCTTGGTACCGAGTGATAACTGGACCTGGGTTCAGCGGAATGTCTCCCGAAAGAAGCAGGTATTTAAGAAGATCATTGAACTTCTATCAAACCTGCCCGACGGGGGTAAACTCTTTCGTCCCAGATTCGACGTTAACACGCTGTGTATTGCTGCAGTCCCCATGGATGGATGTTTCCTCTCCGAGCCATTTAGAAGGTGGTACAACTGCTACTGGTCTATGGAGTCAGATAATTGACTTTTCTCAAACCCGGCCCTCTTTTCTTGATCCTCCGACCCCAGCTGGTGCTTCCGTCAGACAAACCGGTCCAAGGGAAGCAACAGTTGTCATTGGAGGATCAAGAAAAGAGGGCAGAGTTTGAGATAAGTCAATCCCAAGATAGAATTTTGATTTAGACTTATTTTTTTTTATGTTTCGCTTTGTTTACCTTTTTTTGTGTGTGCAAACAATATGGTGATAAACCATAGAATGATATAGAAGAAAATATCCAAAATGATCTCCTGCTGATGTTAACAAATTAGTCGCTCTTTAGAAGACACGTTTCTCTCTCTCTGCGTGTGCACTTCCTTGTTTACGTAAAGACATAAATACAAGCTAATATTTATTTAGTAAAATTTGATCTGAATATAGAAATATGAGAAAAATAAACAGTGTAAACAGTATAATTAACTCTGAATATAAAAATATGATAATCTTATATGAGTATTATTGTATTATTGATAATGGTCCTTCAAGAAGCAATGATGTCAAGCATACATACCACATTAAATCATACAACCCAATAAATGTTGCTGTAGCCGTCTTTAACTCATTCTGCGTAGGGGTGGGGGGAAATATCGATACATAGTAGTATCGCGATACTTTGAGTGGCGATACTGTATCGATACAGGGACGCCAAGTATCGATATTTAATTATTTATTTAAAAAAAAACTTTGCATTGTTCATTTCAATACCTGTAATAGTACAGTAGTCCACACGCACACATGTGCATTCAGTTAAGTTGGAATATGATTGTAATAAAAACAGTTCAGTTTGTCAGGTACATGCAACACAGCTTACAGTGTTTACATCTGTCTACTTGAGAAAAATGTTCTGCAATAAAAAGGATTGAAGTGAGATGAACAGACTGAACTTTATTTTATTAGATAAAACATGTTTTTTGACAAAGTTTTACTTTGCAGTTGAAAAAAGGTAATAAATCGCAATATATCGCAATATAAATATCGCAATACTCAGCATATCGCAATATATTTAGTATCGCAATACTATCGTATCGTGACTCAAGTATCGTGATAGTATCGTATCGTGAGGCCTCTGGTGATTCCCACCCCTAATTCTGCGCCAATCACGGAAAAAGTCGGGTTAACTCGCCAACCGTTCAGCGCCAATCACGAGAAAAGTCGGGTTTTAATTGTTATTTCTTTTATTAGCTATATCCATTCATTTTTCATCCATCCAGCCTGATGTTATCATTGGGAATGGGTCTGAGCTTGCAAAAGGGCAAATACCGCCGCCTACGCCTTCCAGCCGGTATTGCCGGTATGATGTAGTTTCTTTTCTGGGCCGATCTGAGCCGTGCGGGCGGGGTTTAAATATCCGGCAGAACGAGCGTTTACAACGATACATCTTGCGTCTTTTCCTGGGATTACTAAGAATCACCAAAACTATACTCATATTCCAAACGGTATCAAACGGAAATGTACGGATGAAAAAACAATCTGTTTTTTGCATGTTGACCAGAAGCAACTCACTGACAATCGACGGTGTAATAATTAGACCCATAGCTATAATATAAGATGTATTTTAAGCACTCGCAAATTTCGCAGTCTCCCCATTGATTAAAGCAATGGCGTTCTAGCCAGAAGGTAGACAGCGACCCCTGGCGCTGAATGAGTTAATGGAGAATCACAACAATGATAATAATATCATCATAATCCGGTTATGTCAACCTTCCTTATGTAATTTCGTATGTCCTTGAGGCCATTATTACAGGGTCAAGAAACACTAATGAAACACTAATGATAAGCACATGTGCTAGCAGGGTTATGAAATCTAATGAAGGCGCTGGAGCTTTGTGATGATGCTGACGGGATATTAGCGGTCGCGTTGACGTCTCGGGACACGTGGCTCTAACGGTTTGTCATTACCTCTCCATTACAACATTCTTCCTTTCCTGACAAGAGCTTTTATCTGTGACGGGGGAGGAGGAGAATGTATATGAGAATGTATATGGCCCCCTGCTCTTCATCTGCTACATTCTCCCCCTTGGTCACATCATCTGCAAATACCACCTCAACTTCCACTGTTACGCTGACGACACCCAAATATACATCAGTACACAATCCCCCCACAGCCCACCCCTCAGTCACATTGAATCATGCATCACCGAACTCCAAACTTGGATGACCCACAACTTCCTCAAACTCAACAGTGACAAGACCGAACTCCTCATCATTGGCACCAAAACCACCCTCACCAGATCCGGACCCATCACACTCACCATCAACGACTCCACCATCACCCCCTCCCCCCTAGTCCGCAACCTTGGTGTCCTCCTTGACCCCACCCTCTCATTTGACCCCCACGTCCGCTCCATCGTCAAAACATCCTACTTTCACCTCCGCAACATCGCAAAAATCTGTCACTGCCTCTCCCCCCCGCTGCTGAATCCCTCATTCACGCCTTCATCTCCTCCCGCCTGGACTACTGCAACTCCCTCCTCACTGGTATCACCTCCCGCTCCCTCCATAAACTGCAAATGGTCCAAAATTCAGCCGCCCGCCTCCTCACTAACACCCGGTCCCGCGAACACATCACTCCTGTCCTCCACTCCCTCCACTGGCTCCCGATCAAACACCGCATTAACTTTAAAACACTACTCCTCACCTTCAAAGCCCTCCACAGCCTGGCCCCCCCCTACCTGACTGATCTCCTTCTCCCCTACCGCCCAACCCGTTCCCTCCGGTCCTCCTCCACTGCCTCCCTCACTGTCCCGACATCCAAGCTCAAAAACTTCGGAGATCGGGCCTTCTCTCGCACTGCACCCAGACTCTGGAACTCCCTCCCCCAGTCCATCAGAGACTCCCCTACACTCTCCACCTTCAAAGCTCGCCTCAAAACCCACCTGTTCTCCCTTGCCTTCAACCCCCCCCACCCCTAAACCCCCCCCTCCCCTCCAACCTGATCGATATGTCTCTAGTCTTTTTTTTGTGCCATCAGGCTGTCTCCCCCGTTCCCCCATGGTCTCATGTTCCTTTGTTTTTGTTTCTTTCTTGTTTTGTTTTGTTTTGTTTCTTTGCTTTCGCCTCTTTGTTTGTACCCCTGCTCCCGACTACTGTCAGCGACTTCGGGTTATTGAGAAGCGCTATATAAATTAAATGAATTATTTATTATTATTATTTATATAAAGAGAGAGAGAGAGAGAGAGAGAGAGAGAGAGAGAGAGAGAGAGAGAGAGAGAGAGAGAGAGAGAGAGAGAGAGAGAGAGAGAGAGAGAGAGAGAGAGAGAGAGAGAGAGAGAAGGAAGGAAGGAAAGATCCCGAGTGAGATATTTTGAAATGGAGAAGAATGCAGACCTAACTAATGCATTTTAAAGCTAAAATCCACCCTAAAATATAATTCACATACTAATACAGTTTTCATATTACGATACTTTCCGATTTGAGAAGTAGAAGTCTCTACTTGAACTGAACACTAGTGAGATAAAACTCTTAATCATGATGGAGCTGCTCCATAGACAGGGAATAATGGAACAACTCCCAGGACACTGACAGTCCACAAGGTGGTTTGTACAGTACATGTCCTGATCCAGAGCAGTAAGCCCTACATTCAAATAAACCTCATCTGGATGTCGTAGCTCAAACTGAATGTTTATGAGGCCACAATGTTGGCAAATGGGCCAACTCCAAGGAGTATCACATACTGTACTCAACTCTCGATGCTCTGATTTCTAGTTTAGGGAGACTGTACGTCTGTGTTCATAGATATTGTCTGAGATCATTGAGAAAGAGCAATGTAGATTCTGTTTCAGGGTGGAACAGGATTATACCAGACCTTTTCAGAAGAATTCCGTTGCCATTCTGTTGCTAGAGGAACAGCTTGGCCCCCGGGTTATTTCCTGTCAGCTATTGTATTAGCAAACGCTGTGACAGGAAATTAACAAGGGCCAATTTGGAATGTTTACATTGTCAAGTTAGAAAAGGTCTATATTACAGAATGGGTTAGTCCTTTAGAGTTCATCAGTCAATTATAAATAGAAAATTACTTTCCCACTTCGTGTGTTGGTTCATAGTGACACGGTTATTATTTGGTTTTTTTTTTACGCTTGGATTACAGACAGGGTATTTAAACTTTCATATGTTGACATGTAGAATATGGCATAATATTTAAAAGAAAATCTAGATTATTATGATCAGAAATAGCTCCAAAATGGGGTCAACCATAAAGCAGATTTGCACGACTGAAGTTGTATTAATTCTCTGTCTCTGCTTCTTCTGTCATAATTACTGCTCCAGTTATGTAATCTGACATTTTAAGCAATAGACAGCATTATCTCATGTCATTATAGCACAATGGGACGGTCACAGCAGCGCCCTTGGATGACTCAAGCAGACATATTTCATAACTGAAGCTGTATTCATTTTCAGTTTCCCCCCATATCTTCTCTAATTATTGTTTGTCAAACGTGACATTAGCTGAATTACTCATGTAAGCCTCGTCCCCCAAGCCCAGGCGACTCTCCTAGCATCTTTTTCCTGAATCATTTCTCAAGTAACTGTGACTCGGCACGGTCTAGGTCGGATTGTGCCGGCAGATAAGATTCTTCAGAAAAGCCAAAAACCTTGCGCGATTCAGAAATAGGTCGAAATAGAGATATTGGCATTTTTTTGTGCCATCATTTACACTTTTCAGAAGCATACTTTGCTGGAACGATTAATTTCAAACGTATACAGCTGTGTGTGCGTGTGTGCTTTTGTGTGCGCTCTCGCGCTGACTCGTTAAGCCTTCCCTACGCATATTCATTTCTGGAGCATTTCTTTATCCACTCTGGTTGGATGGTGTATTGTACTCGCAAATCGCTTCCTGTTGAATGAATCGGTTGAGTGCAATGCCGACTCTCTACTTTCCCCGTCTTCACAGCCTAGAATATGACACGCCCACTGTTGACGTCACGGTTTGCGACGAAAAAACAACTATTTTCCGGTGCCAGCTGAGCACCGATTTGTCACGTTCTGAACCAATTAATCCCGGTCTGAACGCGCCAGCCGGTGCAAGATTACGTTCGGGAACCGGCTCCAGCACGGAGCCTGGCCGGTGTAAAAGGGCTATCAGTGCCCTCTCTAAATTGGTTGGCGCAGCTAAACACTCAACCTGTCTGTTTGACCCTCTTCCAGCAACTCTCATCAAAAAACTCTTCCCAACTCTAGGCCCTGCCCTACTCAATATCTTCAACACCTCCTTGTCTACTGGCGTGGTGCCCCTGGCCTTTAAATCAGCAGTCATTAAACCATTACTTAAAAAACCGAACCTCGACCCTCTAATCTTGAAAAATTACAGACCCATCCCCAATCTTCCGTTCCTATCCAAAATATTAGAACGGATTGTCGCAACGCAACTTACTGACCATCTATCAAACAATAATCTTAATGAATCTTTTCAATCTGGCTTTAGAGCCTTACACTCCACCGAAACGGCGGTTACCAAAGTCACAAATGACTTACTGCTCTCTCTCAACTCAAACCTAACTTCTGTGCTCTTATTGCTTGATCTCAGTGCAGCCTTTGACACTATCGATCATTAGATTCTTCTAGGTCGGCTCGAGAATCATGTTGGCATTCGGGGTCACGCACTTGCTTGGTTTAAATCTTATTTAACTGATAGAACACACTGCATGGTCTATAATGATTTAACATCTGAGACCCTCCCAGTGCAATGCGGTGTCCCAC
Organism: Notolepis coatsorum; assembly: GCF_963971535.1. Lineage (NCBI taxonomy): Eukaryota > Metazoa > Chordata > Actinopteri > Aulopiformes > Paralepididae > Notolepis > Notolepis coatsorum. The sequence continues at coordinate 64,290,134 of NC_140167.1, read as the reverse complement.
AAGGCTCTGTTCTGGGCCCTTTGCTATTTTCGATTTACATGCTACCCCTCGGCAATATCATACGCAAATTTGGCATAAACTTTCATTTTTACGCTGATGACACCCAATTATATATACCTATTAAGCCAAATGATTCCTCCCAATTACAAAATCTTGAGGCTTGCCTGCTTGCCGTTAAAAAGTGGATGTCGCAAAACTTTCTACTCCTTAATGCAGATAAAACTGAGATGTTAATTGTTGGCCCCCCAAACCACAGAGGCCTGTTTGAGGACATCTCCCTCAACTTTGATACTTGTCATGTATCCCAGAGCTCCACCATTAAAAACCTTTTTGATTCCTCCCTCTCATTTAATGCACATATAAAAAAAAATCACCAAAATTGCCATCTTCCATCTTCGTAATATCGCAAAAATTCGCCCCATTTTTTCAGGCCTACCTAATTCAAGCATAAAAAATCTTCAACTTGTGCAAAATGCTTTGAAGTTAGGATGTCTATTTGGCATACAGCCCTGAGCTATTGTCTTGTATCTCATCCTGTATCCATACGCCTGCAGTAGTTCTATCTATTACTCAATGTCACCATTTTCTTATATACTATGATTCTACTGTCACCATGCATGCATATGCTCACTACATGTATTTATTGCTCCATCTCCGCCCACTACGAACATGGGAACTCTCTAACCCCTGTCCCAACCCCCCCCCCCCCCCCCCCCCATCTCTCTGAGGCTGCGGTTACACTAATGGCCAGTTTTCGTTTTGTTGTCAGGGTCAGTTTCGCTTTTCAGAACGCAACGTAATGGCAAGCAAGTTAGACATTGGTTTTGCCTCCTGAGCACAGTGATGTAGTACAATGCCAAAGTAGTAGGTGGCAGTAGGTGGCGAACATGAAGGCAATTTTCAACCAATCAGAAAAGTTCAATGTGCCAATACACTTCCTGCAAAAAAACAACAAACCACCATCTTTAAATGCCTTGCGTGAGCCATTTAGCCAACGTAGGATTTATTTTTCAGCAAAGAAAGTGCAATAAAAGTGCAATAAACAAAACCGATACATTCACTGTGTGTTCTGCCTCATTTGTTGATGATTTGTTGATGAAACAAAACTAACATCAACACAATTGACCACCAAGAGCGGAGTTTTAGTCTCACAAAAAGATCTCTGGTGTTGTTAGCTACATGCTAATGTGCATGTAGCATCATGTTAATAGCATCGAGTAGAAATGGGTGAACACTTTATTTAACAGATTGCAGAATGGGTACAATACAATACGGCTCAATACACACAATTGTTAAGGGTATGCAGACTGTTGTAGCTTGGACTGGGCTCCTTATAACAACTAACAGGGTTTGGAAGTAACGTTAGCTAGGTAGCTAACGTTAGCTCATGTTAGCCAGCCAGCACCAAACTGATGATATCAGGAGCTATCAGTAGCTAGATAACATTAGACAACGCCTCATGTATTAAACAAAAGTTGTAGCTTGGACTGGGCTCCTTATAACAATAACTTGACAACACGGTAGCCGCAGCTAACAGGGTCTGAAATTAACGTTAGCTAGGTAGCTAACGTTAGCTCACGAGCGACGAGCCAGCCAAACTGATGATATCAGGAGCTATCAGTAGCTAGATAACATTAGACAACGCCTTAAACAAAAGTGAATAGATGACTGGGCCATTTTGTTTAATGCTTGTTAAGATTGAAAGAGGAGCTCTGAGCAATCGACTCTTGCGTGGCTGCTGGTTTGTTGACATGACATGGGTCTGGGAGGCGGAGGATTTGGCCTTGGTCTCTACTGTGCATGGGCATTGGGCAAAACGGCTCCGTATCTAGCTCACGCAGATTACATGACACGAGTTTTGGCGATTTTCCAAAACGAAAACACCTTTTCAGCGTTGCCAGTAGGACAACGCGTTTTCCTGCCAAAACGGCATTTCTTTTTAACTAGGACAGCAAACGTAATCATTCAGCAACAAAAACGTTTCTGTATTCAATGGTGTAACCATGGCCTGAGTGGTTGTCTCGTAGTGCTGACCAAGGTGGTGGATGTCTCTGGGTCTTGGCTAAGATTGCAGTGACTGTTCTACGTGCACCACCGAGGCCATGGATCAGCTTCTTACCGTCTTCTGTCCGTGGTCTGTCAAAAGTGGTTTAGACGTGGAGTTCATTGCTGGGTTAAGTATGTCTATTCTATTCACATAATATGCTTACTATATATATCTATTCTATTCACATATATGCTTACCACTTGTATCTATTTCTATGTCCTTCCATCACAATCACGCAAACTGTCTAACGCCTGTCCCATCTCCCTGTCTCCCTGTGAGTGGCTGTCTCGGAGTGATGATCGAGTGTTGGACGTCCCGTGATGATGACCGGGAGGATGCGACCCTCTCTGCGCCGCCCCTTTGCCTCAAATAGATCCGCTATCAAGTCAAGTCAAGTCAAGTCAAGAGTTTTAATTGTCACGGCATACAGGTATACAATGAAATGCGGGTGGTCTTGCCCGCAACGATGTGCAATACAGTGGTACATATAATAGAATCAAAAGAAGAAACAACATTGTGCAGTAACAGGTAGCAGGTAACATGGAGTGACATCTCGGTATCTGTACATAGTTATTTACAGAGCATGTGTGACATGCTAGTTAGCTTTGGTAGTGCAATACACTGTTCCTGTTATTCTAATTTAAAGTGTCCTTTCCTATCAGCTCTATCTTTAATCTTTCAAAATGTTCAGTTGCTATCGCATGCACTTATCTGTGTTTCACCACACATATGAGTGCATGCTTACCAACTGTTTGCCTGTTTTACTGCAACACTACTATCACCGACATCTAAGAAGGGAGATCCCATCCCCCCTTGAATGGCCCTTCTAAGGTTTCTATCCTCCACATTGCCTGTGGTGCATTTTTTCCTATTGCTAGTGTCGTGGAAATATTATCATGTCATTATGGTTTTATCATTTTACAGACTGTTACACTAGGATCTGCGTAATGTGTGTGTGTCTCTTTAAAGGACACACAGAGTATTCTGTTATAAAGCCCAGCCATAACCCAAGGTTAGAGAATTCCCATTACACTGGTTAATGTGTGCATGTCTCTTTAACATCTTAGTCATAACAGAGTTGTTGTCTGTTTCTAGTTTCGGAGAAAACCATTCTGCTTACCTTAAGTCATCATATCTGATATATTGTTATGTCTGGCAACTGTGTATTTGACAGGCATGTGGACAGCGTTCTGGGTCAGTCCTCAGCCAAACGCTAATGGTGACATACCTGCCTCTGGCTTTGTGACTGCCCTTTCAACGTGGCCACGTGGAAATTACGTTTCTATATTATTTAAATCACCTTTCTATTATTATCTGTAAATTACTTTCCTATTATTATTTGTTAATCACTTTTCTATTATTATTTGTTAAATAAACCTTATCATTATCAAACGTGACTCAGAATGATTAATGTAAACGGCTCATCGTTTGTCCTTTAATAATTCCCATTACAGATGGCGACGAGATGTTTTTTAACCGATGGGTGTCGAGGTCGGCCGCCAAACGGACTCTGCAGAAAGGGTGAATCCTGGAATTCCGGGGGAGCGCTGTCTCGAGGCTCCTCCGTGCGGGGAGAGAACCAGCTGCGCCGTCCGCTTGGCTGTCACCTCCGGCATGAACCTTGGGGACGCGTGATGAGGAACACTCGGTGAGCTGTTGACATTCTGATTTCTGTTTAAAACATTTTTTGTTTTAAATTTATAATTAGAGGTCTAAACTAGAACATGGTGCCGGTCAGAGCTATTTTTTAAATGTATATTACTATGTGCTCTGTAGTGGTTATTTTTTTCATTGTATTGGTGTATTACTGTGCTTGGTAGACTGGCGATGGTTTTTTCTATAGTTTCTCAATCTTGGTACGTCCCGAATGTATTAGGCAGGGATTAGGCTCGTGCCTTATAGACGGGGTGCGGGGGCCTACCACGAGTATAATAAAATATGTTGACGACGAGAAGAATTATGGGGTATTTTTTTTAATTAGGTTAATATATATTTTAGAGCGATGGGGGTCGAGTTGGCCGCGAGCCGAGGCGCTATGCGGGCAGGTTGAAATCTTGGGTTTCAGGGAAAGCGCTTTCTTCTCCTCAATACTCCCCCGCACATGGGAAGGGAGTGAGGAACCGCCTGCTAGCGTCCATTTGGCTGCCAACTACGGCTAGAATCCATGGGAGCGCGTGGGGGAGATATTCGGTGAGGATTCTGTTTAGAAGCGGTTATTTATAAAGTAGCCATTCTGTTTAAAAGCGGTTATTTATAAAGTGGCCATTCTGTTTAAAAGCGGTTATGTATAAAGTAGCCATTCTGTTTAAAAGCGGTTTCTATCTATAAAGTAATTATGCAAGTGGGGTATTGAATATAGGATAATGTGTGTAACCCCCCTGTGTTTCCTTGAGTACTGGGATTTAAGGGGTATGTTCTGGTAATTATCGAGAATTGCATGTGTAAGGTGTACTGTGGAATATGATGGGAATTACAGGAGTTCATGCGTAATTATCGAGAATTGATGATTCACTATTTAGTATGGGTTCGAGTCCCTGTGATCTAGTATCACTAAAGTTACAGTGCACTGTTTTTGGGTTATCACAAAGAGGCGGGAAGAGGGTCCGTGCGTGAGGATACCAAGAACAGGTGCTGGGTTGTGGGTTCGAGTCCCTGTGATTTAGTATCACTAAAGCGTGGGTTATCTTTTTTGAGCATGATTAATTTCTATCACCTATCTGGTCAAACTGCAGTTTTTCTGAAAGGAAATAGGATAGGGCGGCGTGAGGTACGCTGTTTACAGAGCTTTTTATCTCCGAGTGCTCAGGAGGAACCAATTTTTGGGGGCCACATAATTTATTTTTTGTTTGTTTTTGTTTGTTTTGTGTTTACCTAGAAAATGGAAAATTTGGACAGTTTAGAGGGGCCAGAAAGGGGGGCCTGTGGGGTCATGACGGGAGAAGCTAAGAATCTGTTTTCTGTCTTTTCTCCCAAGGTGTGCCCGGGGCTGGATTTTGGGCTCGGTGTCTTTCCGTGTGCGTCACCGCCACCGGCCGTCCCGTCTCCTATCCGCTGGTCTCGCCGGCGACCATCAACTCCGGTGCGCCGGGCATTGGTATAAAGACTGTGCCTATAAGGGGGTGTTCGAGGGGAAAAAAGCACAATGGCGTGCGGAGGTGCAGGACGGGACGGGCCCACAGCGCATTGGCTGGACGCACGGCGGGGAGACATCGACCTGAGCTCAGGCAAAGTATAGCGCACACTCACATGCACGCACACAGATCGATAGAGATACAGGTACAGCAATATATTAAGGCCATGTGAACAAATCACTGACAATGGGCCTTCTGAAATTTGTATTAGTAGCTCCAAAGTGATCATAAAGTGTATAGGGTTTAGGTATACCTTTGAGACTGGGATTTAAATACATTTCAATATATACCCTGTTTTGAATCAACATAAAAAAAAAAAAAAAAGAGAGCAGCCATAAAGGCACAAATATGGGTAATTATTTTTATTAAATGCAGGATAGAATAGAAACAAGTGCATGTCGAATGTGTTGTCGTTATACAGCACAAATACAGTAGGCCTACAGTGGGAATACATGTGGCAAACATAGTGAGTCTATGGAGAGCGGTCTATAGTGAGAGTTTAGAGGGAGATGACACTGGGTCTAAAAGGACTTATGTGCGCTATCATACAAGTAGTGTAACGTATGTTGTTTTACTTCCTACTGCCGGAGAAATTGGGCTGCTAAATGAGGATTAGAGATCAGTAACGTTTTGGTGGTGTTCGTTCAGTGATAACAACATTGGCTAAATAGCTAACAAAATGAATACAACGTATAGCGTGGCTAACGACACAGGATAACGTTAAAACAAGTGCATGCATGAGTGTTTACAATAAGCGGGTGGTCAAAGGACTGACATAACGGGTAGATTGCCTGCACACCACGGGGCACACAGGGGTTCCGCGAGATGCCTGATGGGAATGTTTCTTTAAGAACAACTATTGAACTAAACAAATAGTCTATCTAGTGCTTCATGTGTATACAATAAGTGCTTAATCTAATAACATGAACTAAAAAAGAAGTCGATCAAAATGTCTTCACACGTTTCGTAAAGTTATTATAGGAACTTTATCAACTTAATGTCCGCGGCAGGCGTCATTGCTTTTACCAACAGGGTTTCCAACATTTCCACTGAGCAGTCGCATTTGACGTCACTCCGGGGTCCTATGACTATCTCCGTTACAGAGCTGGCGCGGCTCTGGTTCGTTATCGTTTACAAGGGAATACAAAGCGGCTGTCGTGATAATCACACAACAATACTTCCGGTCCGGTCGGTGGGCTTCAAAATAAAAGTCTAGAACACCGGAAAATAAGTTTATTTTGTACAGCGTTTTCCTCCACGAGTACTCGAGTACATCATGTGATCAATCGATCTGGATTATTTTTGCCCATCCCTAGTTTATCCTGTGCTGAAGTCTCCATTCCAATAGAGATAGTGTATATTATTTTGACAATCACAATTAACAATGTAGACATCATTATCAACATCAGCTCACATATTTAAGTAGTGCATTCTTAGGTGGTATTTGAAAGACACTTTACTATTCAATTTACTTATGTTCAGTGGGCAGTTATTCCAATGATTGATGGCACGATGAACAACAGTCCTCTTTAAAGACCTTTGGATACAGAGGACTATACTGCTGCACAATAATCTAGGTGACATCCTAGCCTTAATTGATAAAGTATCAGTAATCGAATTACCTATATCTGACCATCACTGTGTATTTAACAGAGACAAAAAAGGATGGAGGGGAAGTATTGTATGAGAGGGCGCTGTCATCAGATATCAACGTAGTATGTGCGTTTCTCTTTAAGAGAAGCACACATTAGCCAGTCAAAACAATTTGCTATAAGGCCATAAGTCACATTGTTGTGGGATCCGTTTTATTTTCCTTGTAGGCAGCCATAGTAGTGATTTCAGCCAATCCTCAGGGTAATGGTGTCGCAACTCCTTCCACGTCGTATGTGTGTATTAAACTGTCTTGCCCCTCCATTTAAAACCGGGGTATTACTCTATCTTTAATGCAGAGTGGGTTTTTATTTTTTGTCTTTTATTTATTTTTTTTGGTTTGTCCAGTTCTATTCATATCTGATTTGGCATAGTATGGAATTTTGCCATAACAATGACTGAATGGAGTGTATTCTGATTTATGGAGTGATAAAAAGAGATATCCAAAATCCCCTTTGGCGCTTCAGAATACATTTTTTTTTATTATTAATTCTTTATTTTCTTTCTCTCTCTTTAATCTTATTCGTATGTCACAGGAGTGCACGTGATTGTGTTCAGTTGTGTTTGAGCCATGTACTGATAACATTACAAGTTATTGCTCATATTATATTATAAATCTCCCATAATAATAAGTATCAGAAAGAACAAGATCATCTAAGAATGATTCGTTATTAAAAGATTTAGAATTCCTCCTTAAAACCAGTCTTGTGCTTCTTACACAGACTGTGGGGCAATGGTCACTTATGCCTAGGTCAAAAACCTCAGTTGTATTTGAGCTATGTACTGATGGTTTTTTTCTTTCTTTTTCTGTGGTGGGGTCTCGCTGAACGGTCTCTTCACTCTCCTTGCGGTCCGGGCACCCGTCTCTGACCAAGAGGAGGACGCGCAGAGGACCACTGTCTGTACCAGGCTTCTGCAGTTACAGCGGTGACACATGGACAGTACTCCGTGACCATCAGCCGAGACAAAGATCTGTGAGACGGTTTCCAGCAGACCTGTTCCATCAGGGCCACAACCAAGGGCCTGAGTGGGGGGACCGACTACAGCTGGTTTCTGTGAAAGTAAGCTGTCCCAATCTGCTCTCCAGAACTAGAAGGCAGAGGGCCTATCGGCTAGTGAACGATGGGGCGCTAAGACCATCAACCGACAGCTGACTCCAGTCTGATAGGATCAGTGGTCCTGAGATAAAGATCTTAGAGACAGTTTCCAGCAGGTCTAAGCCATTCACCGGACAGGCTCCTTGCATCGGAGGGGAGGATCATCAGGACCGAGCCACGGCATACATGGACTGCAGAGGGGGGTGCTTGGACCAGCGACCGGGGGAGGGAGAAGAGACCGTTTCCGGGATGAGGCAAGTTTTACCCACAATGCTTAGGTTTGAACCACAATACATGCAGATATTACAGTATCGTCCTAAAAGATGTTAGGTAATGATGTAATGAACTTTCTTTGATTCAGGTGGAGATTTTTTAATGTGTTGTGCATTGCGATAGTAACCAGTTATTTTTTCATTCTTTGTGAAGAGTCTGCAAATTGTTTTTGTTTTGTTTTGGCTATCTCCCGGAGAATGCAGTCACGTGTATTCTGTTTTCGCTATGAGTTTTGTGAGAATGTTTTTGTCTTCTAGTAATGCACCCAGTGTTATATTTCGTGAGCGCAGTCTATCTTGCAAGGTACTGCCCTGTTTTTTCTTTTTGTGATTTCAATTTTTCAGCTTGGTGGTGGGTGCCTTGCCCAGAGCCGGGACACTGTGTTGTGCTGGAGACAACCTGTTTACCTGTCATCCGTCATCATTCATTGTGGATTTCGTTATCCCTCTAGTGACTGTTTTTTAGATAATAAAAATAGTTTTTTGCTGGGTTGTTATAATCTGCGTTTGAATGATAATATTTTTTGTTGTCTTTATGAAATGATAATGATTGTGATTAATAATTATCAAAAGGAGGGAACTGTCGTGGAAATATTATCATGTCATTATGGTTTTATCATTTTACAGACTGTTACACTAGGATCTGCGTAATGTGTGTGTGTCTCTTTAAAGGACACACAGAGTATTCTGTTATAAAGCCCAGCCATAACCCAAGGTTAGAGAATTCCCATTACACTGGTTAATGTGTGCATGTCTCTTTAACATCTTAGTCATAACAGAGTTGTTGTCTGTTTCTAGTTTCTGAGAAAACCATTCTGCTTACCTTAAGTCATCATATCTGATATATTGTTATGTCTGGCAACTGTGTATTTGACAGGCATGTGGACAGCGTTCTGGGTCAGTCCTCAGCCAAACGCTAAAGGTGACATACCTGCCTCTGGCTTTGTGACTGCCCTTTCAACGTGGCCACGTGGAAATTACGTTTCTATATTATTTAAATCACCTTTCTATTATTATCTGTAAATTACTTTCCTATTATTATTTGTTAATCACTTTTCTATTATTATTTGTTAAATAAACCTTATCATTATCAAACGTGACTCAGAATGATTAATGTAAACGGCTCATCGTTTGTCCTTTAATAATTCCCATTACACTAGGTTTTAGTGAGTTTTTCCTTACCTTTGCGTGGGGTATGTCTGGGAGTGTTGCATTTATTTTAAAAATGTTTGACTTCATGGTGTTTTTGTTTTGTTCTTGACTTATTGTGATGTTTCTTCTTCACTTGTTTAAAAAAGACGTGTCCGGCCCATGGGGACAATAACGTGTGTTGTCGGGCCTTACAAATTAATTTGATTTGATTTGATTACTATCTTGACTATTTTCCTTTATCCTCTGAGTCTAGTTGGTTATAAGATCTCACAAGTTTCAAGTTTGCTATTATTTGTCATGTATTAAGTAGGCTACGTGTACATTACAGTGAAATGCTTGGTTCTGTATGAGCCCCTGAGAATGGGGGGTTGGGTTAGTGTTGCATAGAGTCATTGAGCATCCTGATGGTCTGATGCTCTCAGACTGAAGGTGTCAAGTTAGGGGGGGGGGGTTACATTGCTTTCTGGGTAAAGTAGTCATTATGCAAGAGAAATGGTTCCGGTTTCTTTGAAGCCCTGTAGCCCAGGAATGAGTAGTGTGTTATCAGCACGATTCATAAGACATAGATTGAAAAGTATTCGCCCGAGTGATGGCTTATTTTCCTGTACTTTCATATTATGTAAAAAATATAATTTGAAGACCCTTCTAAAGGAACCAGAGTCTGTGCCTGGTCACAACTATGGAAACACAGGAGGCACAAATAATGATGAAGCACCTATAGGGACTAATGAGGAATGCCTCACTGAGCATAGAATGAGAGTACAAACTCTGGCATATCTTGGACTTTTTGACTTATGACTTTTACATCTATGTCGACATTTACATTTTCTTTTACACTTATTAGTTACTGTACATTTGACTGTATATTACTGTATATTTTTGGCTGTATATTTTAGAATGTAAATACATATTTTAGAATGTATATACATATTTTAGAATGTATATCCCTGATTGTATTTTTATTCTTATTTGTGATTTGTGATTTTTTTACTACCTAAATGTTTATTGTGAGCGATCTGTAGTGCTGAATTTCCCTCTGGATCAATGAAGTACTTATATTCTATTCTATTCTATATGTTGACAATGAGCAGGAACAATTTGACTGATGATTCACTTCTAGAATTAGAGGTTAAGCAGCCTGGAATGATCACCCTGCAGAGACTTACTGATGGTCTCCATGGCTTGTTAACATACAGTTTAGTTCCTCATTTGTTCCTAGTTTTGTTTAGTTGGTTTATGAAAAGGACAGTGTGCATGTGCATTAATCATTTGTAGTAAACAAGATTAGCAAGAAGCTAATTTCCATCTGTAGACAGTAAGTACAAAACAGGCATACAGTTATATACAGTAAAAGTACAAAGAATACAAAATACAATAATACAGTCATAGTCATACTTAATGATTACTACTCTACCCCCTAAACTGTTTCCAACTATGTATCTTTTATTACAAATAATATAATCTGTCGTATTGAAATCTTAAAGCAGACAGTCATCAGGCCTAATCATTTTTTATTACAGCACTTGGAACGAAACGCTTCTCTCATTTTCCCCCTCTCTCTGTCACGGTGGTTTTCAACTGAACCTAAGGAATGATGGAAATACAATACCATCATCGTTTTTTGGAACATGTGTCATGATATTTTTTTTTGTAAAGGGACATTTTGATTTATAACAGGACAGGGTCTGCTCAACAATTCCAACTCTATTTATTTTTGGGCTTTTTCTGTATTTTTCACCCATCCCAATTTAGTCGTTATGCCAATTCCCTTCCTGGCCGTTGCGCGCATTTCCCCACTGTCGGCCTGGGGAGGGTGTATAACTACCACATGCCTCCTCCGATACATGCAGAGTCGCCAGCCGCTTCTTTTCACCTGACAGCGAGGAGTTTCACTGGGGGAACGTAACGTGTGCAGAGGTTCACGCTATTTCCCGCAGATCCCCTCCCTGCTGAACAGGCGCCCCGACCGACCAGTAGGAGTCGCAGTTTACAACGACCAGGACACATACCCCACCGGCTTCCCACCCGCTAACACTGCCAATTGTGTTAGTAGGGACGACTGATCATGCCAGAGGTACCGCTGACAGCTAATGAGACTTCTTTAAAAGTCATTGTTGTTTTCATTAAAGATATAATGTAACATTTCCACATTAAAATGTCTAAAAACAACTAGACTCATGTTATATATTTTGTTGAGTTGTGTACTTACATTATCCCAAATGTTTCCAACAATGTTCAAACCCTGAGAAATCTGTAAATTCAATCAAGAACACAGCATGTTCTGTGGTTTCCTTCTTCTTATCAGATCACGCTTTACTGACAGCTCCCTTTTAGCGGAAATAGTATTTTTTTAATGTATTTTCTTTAGCGGAAGTAGCTATAATACAATTTTCCATTGAAAAACTAAAATGTTTTGCTACAAACTACCATATTTATGAAATGGTTATAAAGATTGACTAATCCCTAACTAATAAACTAGGTTAGATCACCCAAATCTGTGTTTTTATCTAACTATAAAGCCCCCGGAGTATGCCGCTAATGGCATTAGCATTTTCCATTCTGTAACTGAGGGGTACAATTCCCTGACTGTATTGATAAGTATGGTATCATTAAACCACTACCGCTTTATGTACTTTAACTACTGGCCATACAGTACACAATATATGAATATGATGAACACTTCCCACAATGAAATCGGTTCCAGTCAAAGGTATTAATCAAGTATTTAATGGAGCAAAAGGTACATATGATACTTATATTACATTTGATTGCACTTGTAAGGCAAATGAGTATTCGTAGGCAAATCAACACTGAATGTCCATTCTCTGGTTACGCAGGAGGCAAGTATACAACCTGGCTCTTAGGGAATTATATCTATGGTACACTTAATGATATAGCGGGATATACTGGAAGGGGTCCTCCCGGTTGTAAGCCGGCAGGGGGGGTAGGAGAGCTGTCGGTAGTAGAACGTCTGGTCAACGATATCTAGGGAGACTTCGAGTACAGAAGACAGTGCGATAGACTCTTGATCCGCAGACGAATACAGCTTGGTTCTCTTGTAGGCTGTAGCTCCACAGTGAAGAAAGCTAGGCGGCCTCAGGCTCTCTGAGCGCCGACTCGACCTTGACTCCTCTCGGGGGTAAATCCAACACTCACAGGCGTCGGCGATTATCCGCTCCACAAATCACAGTACCAAAGCAAATATATATTTCAGCCGCACAGGGCTATGCAGACGTCGGGTAGGTAATCCAGTGTACATGTCCATTCGGTCCTCGACTAGATCTCCTCGGATGAAAGCGCCATGTGGTCGGCCCAGCCTGGATAAGAATCTAGCTAACACGAGGAAGCGTTGGAGATGCTGGTTACTTTAGAACTCTAACCGCACGATGCACCATACACAATAGACTATTATTACCTTAATAGAAATACGTCGCACTCGACGGTACAGTGCCAAACTCTGACAATTCAGTTATTAATTCGCACGCGGTCTCAATGCTATTCTGGGGCCAAACAGGCCATACTTCACCGCACGTCGTATCGTGGGTGAGGCTTCACGTTGGTTACTACGTTTCTGACTAAGTTTCTGACTAAGTGCCTCTGTATTCACTTACGCCATATTTATATGCACGGTGAACAAATAGTGCCACTCTCATTTCTGTCGCCGTATCCCTGGGCAGGGCCGGGGCTAGTACAGACATGTCTTGTCGGTAACTTTGAACTTGACTCCGGGGGCTGGTCCCCTGGCGCCTGGTCCTTTGTCCAATAGGAGAATGAACTATTATGGGCTATAGTAGGCTAAAGGGATATTCCGTGTATATGTACAAGGAATATACAAGGGATATCAAACGATATACAAATACTATTCAATATTATATCAACAAATAAATATATATACTCGGTTTAATCTGATCCTTCGTAACAGCCGCTCCCTAATTAGTCCCACCTAATTAGCTAAGCAGAGACAGATTAACCGCACTGTCCACTACTCAATGTCTGCTGTGAGGGTCAGTCAATTCACAAAGTCATGGGGTCATGGTCGTCATCGATGGTATCGGGGAGCCTTGGCAGTTCTATTAGCCTCGCCACGGGTCGGGTGTAGGTCCGCCCTTGGACGAGCACTTCAGCTGCTCGGACCTTTCCGTCGGCACCGGTGATCACTTTGCTTACGCGGCCAGCCGGCCACATAGCTCGGGGTAGTGACTGGTCGATAATCATGACGACTGTTCCTTCTGTCAAATTGTCTCTCTCTTTTACCCATTTCTGGCGGGTCTGTAGAGACGGTAGGTAGTGGAGTAGGAAGCTGTTCCAAAACTTGTCAGCCAATACTTGACTGTACCTCCACATTCTTCGGCCGTTCGCTTCTTCAGGCCTGTACATTGTCTGGGGTAGCGCGGGGTCCAGCCGCCCCATCAAGAGTGTGTTGGGGGTGACTGGGTCGACATCTGCTACATCACTTGAGACGTAACCGAGGGGCTTTGAGTTCAATACTCCCTCGATCTCCGTGAGGACTGTCATTAAGACTTCTTCCGCCACGGTCTGGGCCCCAAGCACGGCGTACAGGGCTGTCTTTATGGAACGTACTTCTCGTTCCCAAGTTCCACCGAAGTGAGGTGCGTTCGGGGGATTAAACTGGAAGTCAATCTGGGATGGAGCGAGGTGGGTCTTAAGTTCTGGGCCCATAGCTTGGAAGCTCTCTCTCAGCTCTCTTTCTCCGCCTTTGAAGTTTGTCCCGTGATCAGACAATAATGTAGACGGTTTTCCTTTCCGTGATGTGAATCTTCGGAAGGCCATAAGGAATGAGTCTGTGCTCATGGTTGGAAGGAGTTCGATGTGTATCGCTCGGGTGGTCATGCATTTGAATACAATACCCCACCGCTTCTCGGTTCCTCTTCCTTTCTTTATATACAGCGGGCCGAAACAGTCCATACCGGTGGAGTGAAAGGGCTTGTCGCCGAGTCGGAGGCGACAGGGAGGTAGGTCTGCCATCCGGGGTATACTGGGCTGTGCTCGCCACTTACGACAGTCTAGACAGGTTCGCTGGAAGCGCCGCACTGCTTCTCTCCCTTGCAGTATCCAATAACGACGTCTGATCTCCGCGAAGACTCTCTCTGCCCCTGCGTGGTGCACATCCTCGTCGTATTTCTTTATGATCAGCTCTGTGACCTTGTGTCGGCTGTTCAAGACTATCGGGTACTTGACGTCATCCGGTAAGTCTGGGGCTCTCCGCAGACGACCACCCACTCTGATGAGACTATGGGCGTTGCTCTCGGGTGCTAGGTGGAGCAGTCTGCTGTCTGATGGGACAGGCTTTGCTCCCTGTAGACAGTCTAGCTCGTCGGGGAACGAGTCTCTCTGGGCTCGTTGTAGTAGAAGAAGTTCTGCTTCTTCGTAGTCAGCTGCTGAAATGTCAGTAGTGGGCTGAACCTCTGGGTGGTGCCACAGAAATGTCTTTAGCTGCGCACTCTCTAGGGTGAGGCAATCGTCTATGTCGGGGTCTGTGGAGACGAGTGTGTTCAATCCACAGAACATAGATTTCTTGTTTTCGGCCTCCTCTTTACTCGCCTCCCGTGGGGTGGGTGTAGGCCACTCTTCTTCCGGGAGCTTGAGAAACTCTGGTCCGTCACTGTATAGGTTGTGGCGGGTGAGGTCATCCAGGGACATTCCCCGGGTGATGACGTCAGCTGGGTTGTGCTTTGTGTCCACATACCTCCAGCTCGCCACTTCTGCCAACTCCCGAATCTCTGTGACTCTGACTCCCACGAAGACCCTGTATCTGCACGAATCAGACCGGATCCATGTGAGTACTGTCGTGGAGTCTGACCACAAGACTGTTCTTTGCACCGGAATGGTGAGTTCACGTTGGATTAACGTGGCGAGCTGCGCTCCTGCTAGGGCTGCGCAGAGCTCTAGACGCGGGATAGATTGTTGCTTTCGTGGGGCTATTCTTGAGCGAGCCAGGATGAAAGCAGTATGTATTTCTCCTCCCTCCTCTCGGGCACGCAAGTAAGCCACCGAACCGTAGGCTACTTCGGAGGCGTCGCTGAAGACGTGTAGATCCATCTTGCATGTCTCTGGCCTCACTGTGGGTGGGAAGTAGCTGCGGCGTATGTTAACACCTGGGAGTGAGCGGAGTTCCGTCTCCCACTCTCTCCATGTGGATGCAAGGTGTTCGGGTATGGGGTCGTCCCAGCCCTGGTCCTTGTCCCATAACGCTCTTACAATCATCTTTGCCCTGGTGGTGTAAGGTAGAATACATCCCAACGGGTCATATTGTCTGGCGAGTGTTCTGTATACACTCCGTCTGGTGGTCGGTAGTGCCGTCGACCTTCCCTGCTCCTTGGTCAGGGGTTTGTGTCTATAATGGAGCGAGTCTGTTTTGAAGCGCCAGACTAGTCCTAGTGTCATTTCTTGGGCTTCTCCTGGGATGGTCGCCATCCAGGTCTCGCTGCTCGCTGCCTTGTCCTCGGGGGAGAGACTGCGCAATACTTGCGGGTCGCTGCTGGCCCACTGCCTGAGATCAAAGCCGCCTTTGATCAGGGAGGCGCGGAGCTTGAGTAGAAGAGCCTCGGCTTCTTCTGGCGTCGAGACGCTTTGCAAACAGTTGTCCACGTAGAAACTATTTCCTACACTTTGTCGGACCTCTTCATCTGCTGCTGGGTCCTCTGCGACGTGTTTTTGCAGTGCAAACGTAGCACAGCATGGGCTGCATGTGGTTCCGAAAGGGAGGACTTCCCATTGATAGATGGCTGGTTGCTCATCCCCGATCCTCTCTCTCCATAGGAACCGCAGCAGGGGCTTGTCCTCCTCCACTAGTCTCACCTGCAGGAACATCCCTTTGATGTCGCCGCTGATGGCCACCTGGTCCTGGCGGAAATGTAGTAACACGCCTAGTAGAGAGGGGCCGAGTGTTGGGCCGGGCAAGAGCTCTTTATTCAGATTTTGTGATCCGATCTGGTAGCTGCAGTTGAACACAATACGATCCTTGCCGTTGTGGTGGACTTTGTGGTGCGGCACGTACCATGATTCGGTCGTCTGATCGGCCTCTTTAATGTCAATTTTCTTTATGTGTCCCGCTGTGATTAGCTTGTTAATCTCAGCGCGGTACACAGTCTCTTGAGCGGGGTCTCTGGCTAGGCGCCGCTCTGTGTTCAATAGATACCGCTCCGTCGCTTCTTTTGTGGCGTGAAAGGTAGGCATACCCTCTCGCCTCAGGAGTGGAGTCGCGTATCTCATCACTCCGTTGACGTTGACTCTCTTTGTCCCTTGCTCGAGGAGGGCTATAGCGTAAATGTCTTCCTTGGAACGAATGTCTTTCTTTTCGTTCTTAAAGGGCATTGTCTCTAGTGTCCATAGCCTCTCGACGTGCTGTAGGAGAGTGGTGTCTTCTTCTGTCACTCTGGAGTGGAGGCAGTTAGTGGCTGCTGTTCGGTTAAGAGACTTAGCGAGGGGGCCTTGTAATGTCCATCCTAGGCGGGTCTCGACTGCTGCAGGACAGCCTCTGGGTCCTGTGTGGACCCGGTCTATCGGGACTATGAGGTCTGCATGGTCGGAGCCTATCAGCAGGGTCGGGGTGGCACCGTCTATGAGCGGGATAGGTAGTTGGCGCAGGTGCACATATTTATCCATCAGCTTGGCGATGGGGTAGGTGTACTGTGATAGGCCTATTTCTTGGCTGGTGAAAGCATTAGTAATCCTATACCGTCTCTCTGGCTGCCCGCTTGCTGCGATAGTGAAGGAGACATTCTCGCCCTTTATCGTCTTTAGACCTCTTCTTATTGTCCGAATCGTCATCTGGTTTTCGCTCCCCCGCAGCCCCAGCTGGGCCGCAGCGGACGCGAGGAGAAGGGTCTTCTCTGACCCGTCGTCAAGGACGGCGTAAGTGTCCATGACCTTATCTTGGTAACTCAGTGTTACGCGGACCACCTTTAAGAGCACCTGGGCGCCCCCGCTGCTGGCGGGGTCAATGTACATAACACTTGCCTTTGTGCTGCTGGAAGGTGCAGGCTTTCTTCTGTTACTGTCGTGTAGGACATCTAGGTGGGCTCCGTCACACCGACTACACCTCTTCTTTAAGCGGCAATCGGCTGCCATGTGACTGCGCGCACATCGGTAACAGCGTCGGTTGGACTTTATCCATTGACTCACTTCTTCAGCGGTCATCTTCTTGAACATGTCACATTGTGACAACCAGTGTTCCTTTTCGCAGTACGGGCACACCATCTTCCACTTCTCTTTCATCGAGGGGGTACTGTGGTTCTTGCTGCTCGGTACTGATTCTGATTGGTGCATGACAGTCACCAATCTTCGGCCATCGTTTGCTCTCCTAGGTCCCTCTCTGGAGCTTGGTGTGCTCCGGACGAACGTATCCAATCGTAGGCTGCTGACTTCTCTCGCCAGGAAGTCGGCTAGGTCTAGGAGGGATGGCTCGGGACCGTTAGGATCACGGTGGTCTCTTTGCCGCCTGAAGCGCTCTTGTCGGGCGGGCGGCAGCTTCTCTAAAATCCTCTCGACATTAGAGTTTGCGTATAGTTCGTGCATACCCTTTTCTCGTTGCGCCCCCAGCATCCCTACCAGGGATTGTACTTTGATAGACAGGTCGTCTAGTGAGCGATTGTCTGTTGCTGGGGGTAGGCGGTCAATATGCCTTATCTCTTGTATTACGTAATCCCATATGCGTCCATATCTTTGGTCGAGCGCTGCTAGAGCCGCTGTGTATGGGGTAGTAGAGGTGGCATAGGCCAGCGCTATGTTGTGCGCTCGGGGCACCTTGAGGTGCTTCAATAGGATAGCATACTTGTGGCGTTCATCAGCTACGTCAACCATCATTGTCTCTAAGCACATCCGTAACTCCGTGTACTGTGCTCGGTTCTCATGGGTGAAGTCTGGAAACGTCGGTGTGCCAATGTATGACGCCGTAGATGGCTGGCACATCAATGAGCGTTGGAAGAGAGGCCTCCTAGGCGAGTCTCCTCTTACGCCTCTCGGTGGGCTGGTACCGGCAGGGTACCATGGCCCGCGTATCCAGGTGCTATTCCTCGGGACTGGTCGTGCGTCATGCTCACCCGTGAATAGAGTCGGGGGTCTGTAGCGCAGAGCCGCGGGGGTAGAGCCTGGGCTGTACTGGACCTCCTGGTCCTGTGGAGTACTGTGCTGCTGTCGGGCTTGACTCTCCTCCTCTCCCTCTTCTTCTTCTGTCAGGTCATCTAGATCCTGTAGTCGTCTATTTAGCCTCTCCGCGGTGTACACCGTTCCTTCCTTGTAGCTGGGTCTCACTGGGACCGGTCGGGGAAGGGGTTCGGAGGGGGGTATAGGCTCTCTCTGGTGGTCGAGTTCAGGGTCGCTTGATCGGTTAGGGGAGGGTGCCCTTGACCCGTGTCTTGACGAGGCCCTGGAACCCCGTGCGGAGGGAGGGGGTGTTGCCTTGGCGATCAGCTGCTCCATTAGCTGCGCTTGTATTCTGTCGCGCTCTGCTTCTCTTTGGGCACCGGCAGCGGCACGCTGGGTGTCGGCCCGGTCTCTTGCCATATTCTCTTCCGTCTGAAGGCGTCTAATCTCTAGACGTATACGATCTTCGTCGCTCCGTTGCTGCGCTTGAATGCGTTCTCTTTCCATGGAAGAATGTTCGCGCTCACTAAGCGTCTGTGCTTGGAGTCGATCGCGCTCTGTTGAGGCTGCTAGGCTGGTGAGGAACGCCTGTGCCAGCATCTTGTCCGCCTCGCTGGGGGAAGACGCTGGTTGAGGTGATCCGCTCCTGGCAGTACTCGTTGGAGATGCGTTCTCCTGCGGGGAGTCCTGGAGTTCTATCTCCGCGGCGCTCTCCTCATCTTGTACCGTGCAGAGTTCTATCTCTGGAGGGTTGTCTTCCTCCCGGAGCTCTCCGGGGACTACTTCTTCGGTCTTGGCGGGGGGTAAAGTCGTGTCGGTTCCCTCCTGGTCCCCACCGTGAGCTTGGTCAGTTACATTAGAACCCACTAGGGCCTCTGTGGTCGGGGTATCCTGGTTGATAGGGTCGGACATCATTTTACTTTCTACTTTTACCGCGTTTACCGTCTGTAGAAGGCTAGGTAGTATACTGGCAGCGTAATCCTCTAAGTACTGAGGTGGCTGCCGTCTACGCTGCGGGCGATCTACTTTAGGAGGACCGTTTTGTGGAGTGTTCATCATAGGCCATTTCAATATTAATACCACTATATTAATATTACACTAGTTATCTCCGGCTCGAAGGACCAATTGTAACAGAGGGGTACAATTCCCTGACTGTATTGATAAGTATGGTATCATTAAACCACTACCGCTTTATGTACTTTAACTACTGGCCATACAGTACACAATATATGAATATGATGAACACTTCCCACAATGAAATCGGTTCCAGTCAAAGGTATTAATCAAGTATTTAATGGAGCAAAAGGTACATATGATACTTATATTACATTTGATTGCACTTGTAAGGCAAATGAGTATTCGTAGGCAAATCAACACTGAATGTCCATTCTCTGGTTACGCAGGAGGCAAGTATACAACCTGGCTCTTAGGGAATTATATCTATGGTACACTTAATGATATAGCGGGATATACTGGAAGGGGTCCTCCCGGTTGTAAGCCGGCAGGGGGGGTAGGAGAGCTGTCGGTAGTAGAACGTCTGGTCAACGATATCTAGGGAGACTTCGAGTACAGAAGACAGTGCGATAGACTCTTGATCCGCAGACGAATACAGCTTGGTTCTCTTGTAGGCTGTAGCTCCACAGTGAAGAAAGCTAGGCGGCCTCAGGCTCTCTGAGCGCCGACTCGACCTTGACTCCTCTCGGGGGTAAATCCAACACTCACAGGCGTCTGCGATTATCCGCTCCACAAATCACAGTACCAAAGCAAATATATATTCCAGCCGCACAGGGCTATGCAGACGTCGGGTAGGTAATCCAGTGTACATGTCCATTCGGTCCTCGACTAGATCTCCTCGGATGAAAGCGCCATGTGGTCGGCCCAGCCTGGATAAGAATCTAGCTAACACGAGGAAGCGTTGGAGATGCTGGTCACTTTAGAACTCTAACCGCACGATGCACCATACACAATAGACTATTATTAACTTAATAGAAATACGTCGCACTCGACGGTACAGTGCCAAACTCTGACAATTCAGTTATTAATTCGCACGCGGTCTCAATGCTATTCTGGGGCCAAACAGGCCATACTTCACCGCACGTCGTATCGTGGGTGAGGCTTCACGTTGGTTACTACGTTTCTGACTAAGTTTCTGACTAAGTGCCTCTGTATTCACTTACGCCATATTTATATGCACGGTGAACAAATAGTGCCACTCTCATTTCTGTCGCCGTATCCCTGGGCAGGGCCGGGGCTAGTACAGACATGTCTTGTCGGTAACTTTGAACTTGACTCCGGTGGCTGGTCCCCTGGCGCCTGGTCCTTTGTCCAATAGGAGAATGAACTATTATGGGCTATAGTAGGCTAAAGGGATATTCCGTGTATATGTACAAGGAATATACAAGGGATATCAAACGATATACAAATACTATTCAATATATATCAACAAATAAATATATATACTCGGTTTAATCTGATCCTTCGTAACACATTCAGTTACATTAAATTGATAGCATTAGCACTTTGGAGCTACATATAAACTCAGTGATTAATACAGAGATTTGGGTGATGTACCCCAGTCTGCCAGTAGCTTCAAACCATGTCAGGCTAATTTGAATTCTCAATCTAGCTAAAAGCAAAGAAAAGTGCATTTAAACAATGAAGACAGCAATTTCCATGATCCCACGCTCCTTCAGGATATCATGAAACCCCATCTTTTGTTATTGAGTGAAAAAATTTGCAGTAAAGAAATTACATATTGTACGTTTAATGGAGCTATAGGTTATGTTGTGTTGTGTTATGCTGTGCTGTCATCCTGGTTGCTATATTTTGTACTAATATCATGTAATGTTGTGTTTTGTGTGGACCACAGGGAGCAACAGGGAGCTGCTGCTTCTGCATTAAATTAAATATTAAATTAAATTAAACTGGTGACACAACGCCGGTCCACCGTGGAGTAAGGAGATTTTACTCAAATGTTAAGAAAATGTCAAACAAATGTATTAGTTCTTCCTCATTTGATTTGATTTGATTTGATTTTAAATCTTTATTTCGAACATGTAAATACTCAATATAAATCCATGAATCCATTAAAATCCAAATGAATCAGCTTATACAGTCGACTTTCTCTTCCAGGTTCATATAATTTGGCGCCGAGTGCAGCGGCTCATTCCCTCATGCGTGACAAGAAAAAAGGCTTAGTATGACATTTATAAGCATTTAATTTAGTACGCCTTGGGTAGTTCTTCCTAAAGTGTGTCTTGGCCGTTGAAAACAGTTGGAGAGCCGACTGTTCCATCACTATCTCTCCATCTAATTGACCTATCTCAAACCTGCCCAAAAAGTGTGTTTGTCCGAGGAAAGCAACAGTTCTGTTTCGTTAAGGGGCTCTGCTTGGCATCACCTACTGCACTCCCTCGCGTACGTGCACGCGCACTGAATAACATTCCACAAATATACCTTTAATACCAGTATTAGTCTGACCACACCCCTCATCAGCTTACCTTCATAAGCAGGTGTGTGGTCACCTGCTCTCCTCCTTCTCGCTTTCACCACAAGGAAGTGCCTCGGTAGTACCCCACTTGACGTGTTGTTAGTTGAAAAGAGTTGAGACTGGTTTACATTGTGCTTAATCTTTTCTTCTCTCACTTTGTTGTATAAGAAAAGGTTTGGGTCATAATAATAATAATAATAATAAATCAAATTTATATAGCGCCTTTCATAGAACCCAAGGTCGCTTTACAATCAGGACAAAAAATAGGGCAAGGAAAGTAGGGGGGGAGGGGGAAGAGGGGATGAGGGAAAGTAGGGGATAATGGACCTAATTTAATCTAAAACTAACTGATGGGGAAAGCCTTGGTGAAGAGGTGTGTTTTTAGAGCGGATTTGAAGGTGTCCAGGGTTGGGGCGTATTCCGCGGAGAGTAGAACCGCTAGACCTACTCTTCACCACCGGTTCTCCATTCCCGCCTCCGTCGTGCGCTTTGGTGCTGGGCTGTTGCCACTCTCGTGGTTGCCGACCCAGCCCGGGAGACTGCCGGTGGATAGTTTTCCTCACCGACGAGCCGAGGGTTCGGTGCCGTCGCTCCGGCGATGGCCTGATCTCGACTCTGGTTCCTCTGGTTCTGGGGAATCGCCCGTTGATGAACGGGGGATTGTTTTGGAGCCGGAGGATTTGCGACGCAAACTTTTCGCGTCTGCTCGCTCGCGTCGCAAGATGGTGGCGTGCAGACGCGAACGGCCTGGGTTTGGGGAGCTGCTGGAGACCAGCGAGGATGCGTCCGACTCTGGATTTCTGATGGAAACTGAGGACTTCATGGAAGAGGTGGACGGATTCTTGTATGATGGTCCCGTGGAGGAGAGTATCCCTCCTCCAGAGACCCCGGAGGGGGGAGAAATGGCTCCATGGGGCGCCTTGTTCGAGGATGTCGAGGAACCACCTTGGCCTCATCAGCAGGATGCCCTACTGTCGGCCGCATCGGATTGTGGCTCCTTGACCAGTCGCAGCCTGCTGTATGCGAGGGATGCGGGGTCGGTGGAGGAAGGTTCGCAGGGGGAACTGCGGGCCTTGTTTCCCGAGCTCATGGCGGTAGCCGCCACCGCAAACGGTGTGCCGCTGCCGCTGCCATTGCCTGCACCTGTCCCTGATGACCTCATAGGCCATCCCTGGCAGCGTCCCCCAGTGAGAGGGGTGGACGTTGTCTACCCATTTTTCCCATCGATGGGGGCCTATGTTCGTCGGGGTCAGGCGGTGTCCAACATCATGGGACTAACTCCCGCCTACGTACCAGTTACGCGGGTGTCGGGGTTAGTCAAAGGTATGGGGGAGGGCGTGCCTCGGCTTGACAATCCGATGGCCGCGCTCCTCTGTCCGGATATGGTGTGGGAACCCCTATGCAAGCCGGTCCTCCAGGGGAAGTCGGCTAGGCGATTGGCTTATTGGGGTGACCAGTCATTCATCGCTGGTACACAATCGCTGGCTGCGGCGTCTAACATCGCCCACCTGGCTAGATTTGTATCGGGGATAATGACGGGCGGCACGGATCTGAACGAGGTAAAATGCGATCAGATCACCCAGGCTGCGGGAGCTGTCCTGCACCTTTCCCAGGTGCTGGCCATAGCCATGGGGAAAGTGCGCGCCCTGGCCACCCTGGGCCAGCGTCACCTTTGGCTGGAGCAGGCCCGTGTGCCAGAGAAGAAGAGAGCCCCTCTTCTGACGGCCACCCTCTCCGACGCTGGCCTGTTCGGGAAGCGTTTTCCTTAATGCCAAGCAAGCAGTGCAAAAATGCTTCCGCATTCGTCACCGCACGCCAGTGCGGTAAAGCGCCCTTCTTTTCAGACAAATGCTACCGTGCGTGCACCGGCGGCGGCGTGCTCGCTCAGGTGCGTGCGTGCGCCGGCGTGCTCGCGCGAGGTGCCCGCGCATGCGCATGAGATCCCGCCTTGGTTCGACACGAGCGGAGCTCAATATATATAAGTCACCGCCCCTTATTCAGTATCTAGCAATAGCTCAATTGGCAAGGCCACATGGCTGTGGATCCTATGGCTCGTTTGCTGGCGAGTTCGAATCCCATCGAAAATATTTTTTAACGTGATTTTTTTTTAACGTGTATTCTTTCGCCGGTTAAGGTTAGGCATGGTTAAGGTTAAGGTTAAGGTTAGGCATTGTTTCGGAGTTGGTTAAGGTTAGAACGGTTAAGTTTAGGCGCTGTTAAGGAGCTGGTTAAGGTTAGAGTTTGTCAAAGAGAATGGCAATATAATTTCTATGGTTAAGGTTAGGCATGGTTAAGGTTAAGGTTAAGGTTAGGCATTGTTTCGGAGTTGGTTAAGGTTAGAACGGTTAAGTTTAGGCGTTGTTAAGGAGCTGGTTAAGGTTAGAGTTTGTCAAAGAGAATGGCAATAGACAGCCTATTTCCGCGCGACCTGGGCGCTGGGCGGCGGAAAATGAAAGGCGCATTACTGCACGCCACTACGGTAAATTTTTGCACTGCTTGCTTGGCATAAAGCTACACGCGTTCGGGAAGGCCCTGCAATTGATGACCTCAACATGCAGAGAGATGGCAGAGGAGAGATCCATCCTCCAACCCCATTTTCCGCCTCCCGTCCTTGCCGGTGGGGGCAGAAGGCTTCCGCGACGTCGAGCTGTCTCCGTCGCCGCTACCACTGCCTCCGCCGCCGCTGCTGGCCCTGCCAAGAGGGCCAGGGGACGAAACGGCGCTTCGGCCACCGCCGGCCCATCCCAGACCGGAGGAGACGGTAGGGAACGTCGTGTCCAGCAGACTGTAACCTACCGTCCCTCCGGGGCTCCCCGGGGTGGCAAGACTCGAGCGGCGCGAGGTGGCTTTTTCCCCTCTGTATCCCCTCTCCTACACCCTTCCCGGCCCCTCTATGATTTTGTGCCTTAAACTTTATTATTTAATAAAAAAAGGGACTGTGTTTTGGCCGAACAAACTGTGTGTTTCTTCAAACAAATCATATGGTGGGGTTGTGTATATATGGATCTACCCTGTTTACGTTGGGGGGTGAGTTGTGTTGTGTTCAAGGTCTGCAACTTACACTCGGTAATAGGTTCTATTTAGCTTGATGCTCCACATGCAATTAGAACTGGTGTTATTCCATTGCTTTAACTAAGTATATGTGTTTCACAATACTGTGTTGTTTAGTTGCAGTAATGCTCGTACGCACACTTTTTCACGGCCTAGCCGTTACTCTCGTTCGGCGTTTTTCCTATGTATGACATAGGCAACGGGTATAGGATTCACGCACAGGCGACTTATGTTTTGTTGTAAAACCTTTTACACTTTTTGTGGGTAGCAGGCATTGTATTAGCTTATGCTATGCATTGCTTTCTACCGGAGGTTTTTCAAGATGGCTACGGTTGTGTTTCTGTGTGTAGGGATAAAGGGTGTGTTTTCGGGAGGGGGTGTCGAATAAACCCCTCCTTTCCCACTTGATTGGTTTAGGGGATTTTTGATCGTTTCTGCTGAGCCAGTCAGGGCCAAGCCAGTGCTTGACAGGGGGGGGGGGGGGGGGGGAAGGGGTATTCTACCGACTCCTGTTATGACAGGATCCGGTGGGTTTTTCCCCGCCCGTTGTAGCGTTGTTGCTATGGCGACGCCTTCCATGAGCTGGTGTCTTAAAGATGTCGAGGTTGGGCGCAGGGCTTACGGGCCTGCTGCGCCCGGTTTATGTGTCAAACTTGAGTCTATTGGTCACGTGTCTCACAGTTTACATATCTTTTTTCTTGACCGTAGTCTCATGTGGGAAGGTGTTTCTGGGAGGGTCTGGTCTTACACTCTGATTAAAAGGAGTGACTGGATTAAAATCATGTGATAAACAGGGTTTTTACTCCCAGCTGTGCAGTTGGGTCATACGGGTGATGCCTTTTCTTTATTTTTATAAAGAGTTGAATGTGTCTTGATGGATTGGAAATGAGGGTCCCTGATGGAAACAAGACTAACGTCTTTCTCAGGTCTGCCTCCCCTTATCCTATTGTGTGTATTCCTGTACTGCAGTCTGTTGGGTAAATTTTTTCATTCATTCATTCATGGAGTTGATTGCATCTCGCCCCTCTTGTCGTTTCCCTGGGCGTCTTGGGGATTCAATATGGTGGTCTAAACGGCCTATTGTTGATGTGGGTATGTCCAAACGCACACATAGTGCTGGCTCAGGATGTGCTTTTGGGCCATTGGCTGACTAGCACGCCTTGTTTGCTTGGGTGAAACAGCGTTTTTATGGAGCAATTGGGATGGGGGTTTTTCCTCTTCCGACATCCTGTGTGTTGTCGATGGGTTCCCGTTCATGTCAGGGGATGATGACGGAATGGGTCTGGGCATATGGGGAAGGGTCTCACGCCCTAGGGGTGGGCCGCCGGACGCGGTTCATACCGACACGTCTGGGTGGCGCCTTCTTTTTTGTGTTGGGATCAAACGCGCATATCTGCCCCTTCTCCTGGGGTTGGCAGGTCGGCGTGATTAGGGCACGGGACTGGTTCTGGTCGCGCTGGTCCAGATCAGTTGCACCCGTTGTCCGCTGGGGATGCAGATCTGCTGTTCTGGTACCCTGAGGGACTTGGGGTTTTTTCAGGGGGAAAAATGCTAGGTCGATCCGGGTGTCACAGGGTTGAGCGTTATGGGACCCTTGTTGGGTGCGTTGTATTCTGCACTGTCGTAATGGCTTACGGCCGTGCCGACCTGTACGCGCCCGATCTCGTCGGATCTCGGCCGCTGTACGGGTTGGTCTTGGTTGGTACTTGGTTGGGTGACCTCCTGGGAATACCGAGTGCGGGGCGCTGGGGCTGGTCTTCCATTTTTACGTTCTTCTCTTGCGTTTTGGCGCTGAGGGGCCTGTTGGGTGGGTTAACCTCCTCGGGGGACCCTGTGCTCCCCGTATCACCGGGCCCGGTCCGGGGTGATGCTCGTTGACCCGTAGGCCCGGGATAGCCCTGTTGGGAACCGGAACGCGGGCTGCGGCGGTGCCGCAGATGTGTTTTGGGGTTTCTTTCCTGTGGGGTTATGGGACCAACCGTTGCATGGGGTGATGCCTGGGTGGTTGGTTCTCTGGTGTGTTGCTGCAGTGTCAACTCCCGGTTCTCCGGTTGAGGGTGCCCCTGCACGTTCATGACGTCTGCCGATCGTATGGGCTTTTTCTGTGGGCAGCTGTCAGGGGCCGAGTGGTCTATGGATCCCACTTCTGACGTGCTGTTTAAAAGCTTGGTTATGCGACAACGCCAGCATACGCCCCTTCCGCCGGGGCGGCTGTTTTCAGCTGTCCTTTCTGGCGCCTGCCTCGTCCGCAGTTTCCAGGCTTGGGTTGACAGCCTGTTGCCTGGTCTTTTTCCCCGGTGCACTGCCTGCTTCCGTTGGTTAACTCTTGTGTGTTATGACCATGCTGTCTGCCTGTTGCAGGGCCTGTGTTCCAGGCGGTGTGCTGTTGGGGAGGACAGGGCCCGCTCGGCTGAGGGGCCTTTGTCCGAATACGCTGGCGATGTGGGGGGCGGGGTCACTAGGTGCCCCCCTGGTGGGGTCTTGATGCTGGCATCATGGCCTTCTCCGGGCCCCCATTCCAGGGAGTCCAGTCCTTTTGGTGGGTCTGGGTCTTCCTTCGCGCTCCGCTGCTACGGCCTTGCCACGGGGTTGGGTTTGCCCTTGACCCCGTGATTCTGGGGGCAGTGACGAGGTTGTTCCTACGTTCGTTCCCGGGTGGCATGCGGGTTGTGCGTGGGTGTAGTCGTGGGGTCAAGCCACGGTCTGCTCACCCTGTGCGTTGGGTTGCTTGAGTGCCTCTTCGCACGGTCGGGTCCGTCGCCCTCCCGTGAAGCCCCTAATAGGGGGGATGCCCTCCATTAGGGGGGGTCGGGGGGGCTCGGCCCTCCCTGTTCTGATGGTTGTGGGGGGCTGTCAGCGGGGTGTATTTGTCAGCCAGCGGCTCCGCTTGGCCTCCCTTGTGCAGTAGGTGATGCCAAGCAGAGCCCCTTAACGAAACAGAACGTTAGGTTATAGCTATAACCAAGTTCTGTTAGTTAGGGGTGACGCTTGGCATCAGACGGCCGCTGCAGCCCTTGACCTCACCTTGTGGTGAAAGCTTGGGAAGGAGGAGAGCAGGTGACCACACACCTGCTTATGAAGGTAAGCTGATGAGGGGTGTGGTCAGACTAATACTGGTATTAAAGGTATATTTGTGGAATGTTATTCAGTGCGCGTGCACGTACGCGAGGGAGTGCAGTAGGTGATGCCAAGCGTCACCCCTAACTAACAGAACTTGGTTATAGCTATAACCTAACGTTATGAATTGGAGGATGGAGAAAAGAGGGCAGGGTTTAAGATAAATCAATACCGTTCCTCTGCATCTCTCTGTCCAACACAATCAAGACTACATTTGGTAGGATAAAAATACTTTTTTTACACAAGGGATGTTTTTTTCAAGCAAAGTTCCAACACAGTAAAGCAAAGATGTGGATTATTTACTATTTTTTTTAAAGTGTTGCTTGTAAAGCACTAAAAGCCATCATACATTGTATTAGATGTAACAGTAAAGTGCAATAGTAATATACAATGTACAAGTCATTAAACTGGGTGTAAAATATATAAATGAGTACTACTGGGTGTAGTGCTAATCAGATGTATGTTCAGAGTTGTAGAGTTGTATGGTAGTAGTCATACTGGCCAGCAGCGTAACTAGTAAGAGTATAAGGGATATGTACAGATATAGATATGTATAGATATGTATTTAAAGCGGCCCTGCATTCTAATTACGCATCAAAGCCTAATGACAGCGATTGTTAACCTGTTAACCCTTTCACTACCACACTACAGACTGTTAACCCTTTGTAGTGTGGTAGTGAAAGGGTTAACCTTCTGTAGTGTGGTAATGAACGTGTTAACCCTTTGTAGTGTGGTTGTGAAAGGGTTAAACTATCAGTTCGGGGCCCAGGTTTCTAGTCTCAAGGGACCTAAAGCAACTGTATGAATATGTACAGTATTTTCACATAGGGATGCAGTACAGCTGCAAGAAGGCTTGCTCGATACATAAAGAATGAGCCTCTGTTATGGGCCTACTTGCTATGACTGTCTTATAAAGTTAAATAATAAATAACCTAGTTTTCATATAGGGAGGAAGTGAGTTTCCATTTTTATTCAATCTCTAGTTTTTTCCCCTCCTAATTCGCAGCATGCAAATCTATCTTCAGTCTATTTCCTCTCTTCTGCCTCATTCTCTCCACCTAATACAGCGGCCCGTCGCATATTTGCTTGGATGAAAATAAATAAGTGAATAGAACTTATAAATAACTAGCCTAGTTCCCTTGTGCCTCATGCTACCGGTGGGTTTTCAAACCCTAAACACAAACAGCAACCGCAGAGCCCATTATACCCATATTGTAATAGCATACAACGCGGCCTAATGTATAACTAATACATTATTCATATTTTACATCCTGCCTTAAAAGAGGTTATGTATATATAGCCTATATAGCAACAATCGCTGTCCTCTATGATTATGGACTGAGGAGATGCTATTGTGTAACGTTAAAGAGTTCTTGTAACATGATCCCAGAGATTCCCCATGTCCCTTGTTAAACACTAGTAGCCATCACAAAACTCAGCGCTTCCCCTGTCTTTCCTGCTCTGTCCTGATAATAGCCAGCCGTGAGACCAATAAGCACAGACCTAGTGCACTAGGACAGCCTAGTGCTGGACAAAGATCCCATACTGTCAGCCCCCCTCAAGGGAGCAGCAGGGCTCCGTGTTCCCATGAATCACGCGCCCCAGGACCAGCACGGAAAAACAGACACAACCGCGACAGCTTAATTCCAAGCAGAAGAGTCCAAGTGATGAAGTCACTTGGTGTTCAAGCCTCTACGGCAGGGGTCTCAAACTCAATTTACCTGGGGGCCGCTGGAGGTAGAGTCTGGGTGAGGCTGGGCCGCATCAAATATTCCACAAAAAAAGGGTTTTAAGTATTCCAAAAAAAAGTACAACTGATCCAATCTTCTCACAAACTCACTAAAACCTCACAAACACCAGCAACTGAGCATTCTCAGTGGTGTCAGTGGACTCATCCACAGCTATGGAAATGCACTGTGCATTTTTTTTTATTCTATCACAAAGCTGTTTAATCAAATCATCAGCCAGTATTTCAGTTATTCTGGTTGCTGTGCTATCTGAGGAGGATTTGCTTTTGTTTGCCTTCAAACATGGTCTCCATCACTTCAGTCATACATTATTTTATTATTTATGCATCAGAGAATGGCTTCTTGTGTTTAGCCAACACCCATGCCACTGAGTGAGGACTTGGTTGCTTTTTCTCATTGTGACATAGCTTTAACAATAATTCTGCTTGCAGCTTGATATGATGATTTCATTCCATTTATTTGTGTGGTTCTTAGCACTGAATTTTGAGGAAAGGTTGCATCAAAATAACTGTGTTTTGTTTCGTAGTGGCGTTTCAAATATGCCACTCTTCATAAGAGCTACCGTTTCTTGGCATATTAGGCACATTGGTTTGGTGCTGGGAGGATGAACGCATATTTTTCAGTCCATTCACATTTGAATTGCAGCGATTTTCACTGTCGACTTTTCTTTTACTGGCCATCTTTGAACATGCCACATTTTTCTACTAACTGCCTGCTGGCGAAACTAGGCTACTAGCGACATTTATCTCAAAGAGATAAAACTGGGAACGAGGTTACTAGCTACAGTACCTGCAGATTAGACTACCTGTAGATGTGCTGTCAACTCTCGCTCTGACTCGGACCCGTTGAACGACACGCATTCCGTGAAGACCCGCCCTACTCTGCTCTGATTCGCAGACTGTGGGTGGGGGGAAAAAACGCTGACGGGACGCTGAATGTGATTGGACCAGAGTAGACAGACACAGACAGTAGTGCAGCCGGACAGGCAGCGCACTGCTTGCAGAGGAGATAGCAGAGAATTTCGAGGATGCCTGCCATACGCACTGGATATATTTTCCTTCCACTTGGTATCACTCCGGAATCACGTTTCAACCAAGTCACTAACGTAACGTTGCTGTCATGAGCCTGCGCCATGGTAGCCTACAAGTGATAAAATAAATAAAACATCCAACTCGCACAACGACGTGGCAAAAAGTTGCGCGCGGGGGGTGCTCCAGTAGCACACCATGTTACCGCGCTCGCGCGGGACTCCGTGCTGCGTCACGGATCTGGTTGACTCCGAGTTCGATTCCCGGACCCGCCGTCATTTGCCGAATGTCTCCCCCTGCTCTCTCTCCCGTTTCACCCTGCAACTGTCGGTCATGCTTGACCAGGAAAGCGATAAACGCTAAAAAAAAAAGTTAAAAAAAAAAAAAAAAAGTTGCGCGCGGGCCGCACTAACACTAAACTTTGATGTCAAGTAGGGGGCCACAAAATATCATCCAGGGAGCCACAATTGGCCCGCAGGCCGTGAGTTTGAGACCCCTGCACTACAGTATGATGCTGCTTTCAGAGGCCTATACCTACAGTATGTATGATGCTGCTTTCAGAGGCCTATACCTACAGTATGTATGATGCTGCTTTCAGAGGCCTATACCTACAGTATGTATGATGCTGCTTTCAGAGACATATACCTACAGTATGTATGATGCTGCTTTCAGAGGCCTATATAGTACCTACAGTATGTATGATGCTGCTTTCAGAGGTCTATACCTACAGTATGTATGATGCTGCTTTCAGAGGCCTATATAGTACCTACTGAAGGAATCTATGTTTTTCAATGTGTATATAATGTATATATTGGTGGATGACAGCATCTACTCATAGCCATCTCAGAGAAGGAGGAGAACAGAGAGAGAGTGTGTGTGTTAGCAGCAGACTAATAGCAGAGCCCATGGCTATACCTACAGTATGTATGATGTTATCTTGATGTCAGAGGCATATGTAATTATCTAACCATTATAGTGTGTATGCATGAGAAACTATATAGTCTCTATGGTTACAGTTATGTATAGCTAGTGCTACAGTAGGTGTGATGGTAGCGTTAGACACCGCCCTTTATTTCTACTTGTATGTACAGTATACAGTAAATAATGGACATTGACAGGAATGAGGGGATACTGAGTGAGGGGATGGTGTGACATTAACCTGAACCATCTGGGAAGTCGTCCTTTGAAACTGTTTGGAATAGGGCTGGCTTTTTAAAGAAATACTTGGCAGAGTATCTTTGCCCGTAGCTACAGTACCAGTAGTTCCACTGTGGTTCGGGTACAAGCACATAACTTGAAGCCTGACGAGATGGATTCTCGCGTGATCTATTGGAAGCCAGCTGCAGCGCAAGGTAAATGGCAAATGGACTGCATTTATATAACAGCTTTTATCCAAAGCGCTTTACAACTTATGCCTCACATTCCCCAATTCAGTTAGGGGTTAAGTGTCTTGCTCAAGGACACTTCAACACGCTGCCCAGGAAGAGCCGGAATAGAGCATCTGAAATGGTCCAAAAATGACACGCCATGATTTAGCGAGGTTCAAAGGCTGGATTAACACATAGGGATGGAGGTGCCATCTGCTCTGCATCTGTGATGGTGACAACATGGAACTACAGACAGGTCTATTACTTCTCCACCCCCAGTTGAAAGAGTAGTGTGTGTGTGTGTGCGTGTGTGTGTGTGTGTGTGTGTGTGTGTGTGTGTGTGTGTGTGTGTGTGTGTGTGTGTGTGTGTGTGTGTGTGTGTGTGTGTGTGTGTGTGTGTGTGTGTGTGTGTGTGTGTGTGTGTGTGTGTGTGTGTGTGTGTGCGTGTGTGTGTATGTGACAGAATGCTAGGCCACACATGTGTAATCATCAGGAATTATCCAGCAGGATTACTTTCTAATCAATGTAAAGCATTGGACCCTGCCTGCCTCAGTAATCTCAGTGAAGAAATACTCCCTCTGACTGCCTGTCCGTCTGTCTGACTGCCTGTCTCAGATTCAGATGACTTTATTCACCATATTGTATATACAAATGGAACGTGATTCGACATTACAATGCATAATTTTTTTTCACAAATAAGAATAACATAATAATAAATAAATTGTTATAAAGTGCAAAACAGGACAGAACAGTGAGAAAACGATAAGACAATAAAGTGCAGTGGTTGGGGACATGTATACAGTGCAGGACAAAGTTCAAGTCCAAAAGTCCAGCCCTAGCAGCTCGCCATATGGGGGGGGGAGGGGGTGTAGCAGGGGGACACCTAACTCGTTTACCAGGCGAGCTGCTGAGGGGAAGAAACTGAGTCTATGGCGGGACCTAAGTGTCTTGGGCAGCCGTAGCCGCCTGCCGTGGGGGAGCATGGTGAAGAGGTTATGACCCGGGTGGGCAGGGTCTGCCATGATCTTCCTCGCCCTCCTCAAGGCCCTGGTGGAGTGTAGGGACTCGAGGGAGGGAAGAAAGCAGCCGATCACCCTCTCCGCCGAGCGTATCACCCACTGCAGCTTGGCCTCGTCCCTGACCGTGGCTGCAGGGAACCAGGTGATGATGGAGAGGGTGAGGATGGACTGGATGATGGCGGTGTAAAACTGGACCATCATGGTTGTCAGCAGCCTGAGCTTCCTCAGTTGACGTAGAAAGAACATCCTCTTCCGGGCCTTTTTATTGAGGGCGATGGTATTCAGCTCCCATTTTAGGTCCCGGGAGAGTGTCATGCCGAGGAAGCGGCAGGACTCCACAGAGGTCACCGGGGTGCCTCCCAGAATGATCGGGGTGGGGGGGGGCTGCCTTCCGCCTGAAGTCCACCACCATCTCCACTGTTTTCTGAGCGTTAAGGTCCAGGTTGTTGCAGCTGCACCAGCTCTGCTGGCTCTCAATCTCCCTCCTTCCTGTAGGCAGACTCATCCCCCCTGGATATGAGACCCACCAGCGTGGTATCATCCGCAAACTTCAGGAGCTTGACCGAGGGGTGCAGAGAGAGACGCAGCTGTTGGTGTACAGGGAGAATAGTAGTGGAGACAGAACGCAGCCCTGTGGGGAGCCAGTGCTGATGTACTTGGGATCGGAGATGTTGATTCCCAGCTTCACCCTCTGTGTCCTGTTTGTCAGGAAGTCCGTTATCCACCTGCGGGTAGAGTCCGGCACCTGCAGCAGGGACACCTGATGCTCCAGGATGTGCGGGAGGATGGTGTTGAAGGCCGAGCTGAAGTCCACCAACAGAATCCTGGCGTAGGTCCCCGCAGTGTCCAGGTGTTCCAGGACGTAATGCAGCGCCATGTTCACAGCATCGTCTGTGGACGTCTGCCTGCCTGTCTGTCTGCCTGCTTGACTGCCTGCCTAGATCAGATTGATCTTTTATACAATTCACAGCTGAATGTAGATGTGGGAAAGACCTGTAAATGTTCCACCTTGATCTCAACAGCACAAAAAAGAAAAAGGTGGTCGCACACAGGTATTAACAAAGTCAGGACATTTTGTGGTCACATGACAAAAATTATTAAAGCAATCCACTCTCTGAGAGATCTAACATCCTTACGTATGAAAAGGGCAGGATTTCAGGACACTATGATTTGTTTTCTGACATTTAGTGGTTTTGGGGTTTCCTCTCCACTACTCCACTACAATAGTCTGATTAGACACAAGCCGCACACAAAATTATATCCCATGTTATTTAGCTGTCAATATGGTGCTGTTTCCCTGCAATGGCTTCCTGTTCACTTCAGGTTTGATAAAAAAAATTCTGTTGTTTGTCTTTAAGGCATTGAATGTTCTGGCCCCTCAGTACCTTGCTGAACTTCTCCATTTTCACACCCCAGTTAGAGCACTGAGGTCATGGAATGAGGTACTTGTAGATGTCCCAAGGTCCAGGCTAAAGACCAAAGGGCAGTTAGAGCACTGAGGTCATCGAATGAGGTACTTGTAGATGTCCCAAAGTCCAGGCTAAAGACCAAAGGCGACCAAGCTTTTGCGGTGGCTGCCTCCAAGTTGTGGAATAGTCTGTCACTACAAATCCGGTCTGCTCAGACCCTAGAGATTTTTAAGTCATGGCTGAAAACTCACTTTGTTTTCATTGGCTTTTCGAGGCTTGTTAACCTCTTACCACGCACCGGGACGTATACGTCCCGTCATGCCCATGCACGCATGTCGCAGCACTTTGCGAAACATCTATTGGCCGCCATTCGAGCACCACCTCACTCGACCAATTCCGTGCCTCGGTTCTCAAGTTACATGACGATATGTCAGGCAAGCATCTTTTTACGCGGCGCGCATGAAATGACCACGTCGGACAATTATATGCTCAACAATTGACCAATCACCGCTGATGGCGAAAATGATTGGTCAGGGTTGTAGCCAACGAGTGTCCGCTTCCAACGATACCCCACGTGGGGGGGGGGGGGGGGGGGTTGCAAATATAGGAAGTAGTTGAAAGTTGACAAGCGAAAATGAGATGTGACTCAGACTTCAGAACGCACGGAGGTGGACGGCAGAAATGGATTTTAGGTGCACGGTTTACTCCAACCTCGTTCAAACACTCATTTTTGAACGGATCTTTATCAAATTTGGACCTGTACTAGATAAGACTTCAGGCCATGGAACCGCAGTGTTTTACAGCTTGTACCTCTATGCTGGAATAATAGAACGTGGGGGGGGGGGGGGGGGGGGCAGCAGCGCTGCGCGTGCCTCACAGGGAGGACTTTTCTGTGATGCTTGCTGACATAGGCTATAGGTATGAGTGACGTTACAGAACCACACACAGTCCACACCACACAGGTGTCTGCATGCATGATGAAGACGCACATATTGAAATACACATGCTCAGATTAACCCCTCTGATCCAACACTAAAATTCACACACAACAGTCCTATTTACACATAAACACACGGATGAACCAATACCGAACAACAAGTCCACAACCAAACACATCGAGTCTAACATTATTATAGTAGGCAAATGCAACATTATCGCCACCCACCTGATGGTGAAGATCTGCCCAATTCTCAAAATCTGCATGTCACAGAAGTAGTCCCTGCAGCAGGCTGCTTCGCCTTCTTTGTAAAACCAAAATTGGTTAGAAGGCTTACTTCTTTGATATTTCGTTTAACTTTCGACATTATCCTGAATACCTGTATTTTGGTTTTTTTAAACGGCGTGTGAAGTTTGATTTGTGCCTGCAGGCTGCCACGCTCCGAATGGTAAACGCAAGAATAGCATGCATGTTGCCATCTATTACGAGTAGGGTATATCTGCAGTGCCGCAACCCCATAGATTTATGCTATTGTCTATTACGGTGAATTAGTGCACAAATCATTAATCATACATCAAAATAGCCTAATTTTATTATTATACACGATGATGACGATACAGAAAATTACAGAAAAATTAGAAATGCATGGCAAAAATAGCATTTATTGTCAGTATTTTAGAGACCCCCCAAAAATTCACAAATCATGTTTTCAGGGGGGCTGATGTCTCATATGGGGGAGCCATGGCTCCCCCAGCTCCCCCATGGTTCGCACCCTGCCCCCCCCCCCCCCCCCCCCCATCCAATCCAATTGTCTCGCTCACCTGGACACATCTTCTATGACCTATGTAGATCAGCGTTTCCCCTGTCGCATGGAGCCCGTTACGAGACCCCCCGGCCAGGAACTCGGCGGGTCTCTCAAGCCAATTCTCCTGGTTGTAAACTTAAATCTTTGTCAACTACGTCTTCTTTTGTCTGAGTAAATCCTTTTTTTTTTATCCACTTTTTCTCCCATTTTTCTATATTTTCTCCCATCCCAATTTCGTATCATCCAATTCAACCCTCCCCTGTCACGGACGCTGTTTCTTGCCTCCCACAAGCCGGCTGCAATGTGGACTAAGTCATACATAGCACAAGTCCCCTCCGGTACTTGAGGTAACAGCAGTCGCATCTTTTCACCTGCGCAGCTCGATCTCTCAGTGGCGAGGAGTAACGCGTGGGAGGCTCACGCTGCCCCCGACACTTCCTGATTCTACTGCGCAGGCGCACCAACCGACCTGTAGGAGTCGCTGTCCACAACGCCCGATCCCCACCCATCAGTTTCCCACCCCCTAATACGGCCAATGTGTATTAGTACGGACGACCAGCTAAACTGAAAGCAAATGTGGAGCGCTGGGCTCGAACTGACGAGCCCAGTGTCTCCAGCATTTTGTGGCGAGCGCCTTGCCCACTACGCCACGTAGCCGCCCTTGTCTGAGTAAATCCTTACTCACATCTATTCACCCACAGTATCAAGCTACATGGCTAAACATGCTAGCATGCTACACTCAACACTCCTCAACAGTGAAAATGTTCAGTCTTTTGTCAAGTCTGGCCACAACCTTTTTATTCAAACGATTGCAGGAGGGATTAGGAGATTAAATGTGTAACTGACAAATGTATTGATATTTTTCATCATCCCTGTTATCTGTCTGTTATCTGAATTGTTAAATCCCCTCTGGTGTTGTGTGCTCTGTTCCAATGGCATGGTAATGCTCTTTTTAATCATGATGTTCGGGTGAGTGTCAGGTTGCATTTACTAACTAATAGGGCGGTAGAATCCTAAAATAGAAAATTACAAAATACCTCCCATGTGAAAGGGTTAAATAAAACAGTGAAGGGTTAACATGAGCGGACCAGGCTTTAAGCATCTATGGTCGACTCAGGGTGGTGTCTGATAGTGTCCGATAGTGTTAAGCTGTTATTTAGTACTCACTTATACACCAGTATTTACGGTATATGTTGTATATTGAATGTTCAGTTATTTGGTACCCCTCTTATTTCACTATTTACGGTATATGCTCTCCATTGGATAGAGGCAGAGCAGGAGTTTCTGTTTGGTTATTGAGCTAGAGGCTACAGTGAAGGACACCTGTACTGATGCTGTGTTGTCAGTACAGTTGTGTTTTTTGAACAATCAAGAAAGTATTTTCCGTTATCATTAGCATTGGCAGCAGAGGACAGCTGTGTCTCCTGAAGTCCATTACTCCATGGACTGTATGTATGCAGCAGTATGCAGCTGTTGTCTTTCAATGGGTACAGTAATGACCAGAATTAGTAGATTCTCCTCTGGCTTCACATGCAGTTAAACCAGACCAATAGCTCCAGAAGGCCCGCAATTGTGGACAAACACACACGCGCACATACACACGTACACAGACACACACACACACACACACACACACCACACATACAAACACAAGGGGGGAGGGGTCTAACACACAAATCCGTATGAATCTCTTCTGCAGTTCATCACAAAATGATTCTTGTAGTTTTGTGGTCCAAAGCCAAGCCAGCGCAGTGGAGAAACAGTGTCAGGTTTGGGTACAGTGCAGTGAGTAATCCTTTATATTTAGACATCCTTACAATCCTTACTTGGAGGCTCCTCAATCCAAATTATCTCAATTTCATCTGGCAAGGCGGAATGTTGGAACATAAGCACACACACCTCATCTCTATGCCAAGAAACACACACACACACACACACACACACACACACACACACACACACACACACACACACACACACACACACACACTGACTCACACAATTACAGACTCACACAGACACACTCTCATACACTTACACGCATGCACACACAGAGTCCCTATTTAGACTGCCTGTTGGTTTTAGATACAGTTCTCCCCACTTGCACGCTTTCTCTCTCCATCCCTCTCTCTCCATCCCTCTCTCTCCTTCCATCTCTCTCTCATCTGTTCTGCACTATAGAGTCTGGCGACTTCCTTTGATGCTACAGCCCTGATGAATGGAGAAAGAGAGAGAGAGAGAGAGAGAGAGAGAGAGAGAGAGAGAGAGAGAGAGAGAGAGAGAGAGAGAGAGAGAGAGAGAGAGAGAGAGAAGTGGTATACATAATGTGTCAGACCTTATAAGGGAAGTTTGATTGATTGTAGCCACGCCCCTTTGAGATGATTTATGGCCCATAAGTCCCGCCCCCTTCTCTGATTGGTCGAGGATTCAAGGAGGCAGGACTTCCGGTTTAGGAGGGGAGGGACATCCGGTTTCGGAAGAGGAGGAGTTATAGGGGGAGGGACTTCCGGTTTCAGATTTTTTTCCTCAAAATAAACTTTTTTTTAATTTAATTTCTTTGTCAGAAAATTAGAATGTGTGTAGGGGAATTAAGAAAAATACAATGTGTATATGTTCAGAATAAAGTTTCAGAATAAGTGTGTGGTGTGTGTAGGGGAAGTATTCCTCTGTGTTCAGAAAATGGTTGCATGGAGGATTAGAATGTATATGTGTGTGTGTGTGTGTGTGTGTGTGTGTGTGTGTGTGTTCCCTTATAAGGGAAGTTTGATTGATTGTAGCCACGCCCCTTTGAGATGATTTATGACCCCCCCCCCCAAGTCCCGCCCCTTCTCTGATTGGTCGAGGATTCAAGGAGGCAGGACTTCCGGTTTAGGAGGGGAGGGACATCCGGTTTCGGAAGAGGAGGAGTTATAGGGGGAGGGACTTCCGGTTTCAGATTTTTTTTCTCTCAAAATAAACCTTTTTTATTTTTTATTTTTTTTTTGTCAGAAATTTTTAATGTGTGTAGGGGAATTAAGAAAAATACAATGTGTATATGTTCAGAATAAAGTTTCAGAATAAGTGTGTGTGTGTGTGTAGGGGAAGTATTCCTCTGTGTTCAGAAAATGGTTGCATGGAGGATTAGAATGTATGTGTGTGTGTGTGTGTGTGTGTGTGTGTGTGTGTGTGTGTGTGTGTGTGTGTGTGTGTGTGTGTGTGTGTGTGTGTGTGTGTGTGTGTGGGAATTAAGAAAAATACAATGTGTCTGTTTGTACCCCAAAATGCCTTCTTCCATGTGGCATGCATCTCCACTCTGA
Organism: Notolepis coatsorum; assembly: GCF_963971535.1. Lineage (NCBI taxonomy): Eukaryota > Metazoa > Chordata > Actinopteri > Aulopiformes > Paralepididae > Notolepis > Notolepis coatsorum. The sequence goes on along the minus strand of NC_140167.1, from coordinate 64,250,413 downwards.
AGGCTGTCTCCCTCTCTGTCACATTCTGAAACACTAGACTGTTTCTCAGTAGACTGAATAACTCTCTGTCAAACTGCAGCTTCTCTGAAATGACAGCCCCCTTCGCTGTCACAGAAGGAGGAGTGTGAGGATAACGAATTAGACAACCTGAA
>NC_140167.1:64242761-64245261 GCF_963971535.1 Notolepis coatsorum | reverse complement strand
AATAGCTCTGCGGGTCGGGGAAACAAATCTGGGCTTCTGGGTCGCGGCCAAATCATACGGCCGCCGCGTGGAGAGACTGAAACGGCTTAGCTGGACGCTAACAATGCAGACCAGCATCCTCTCAAGAGGGACAACAGAGCATTAACGGGCCGCTGTGGCCTGTGCATGTGTGTGTGTGTGTGTGTGTGTGTGTGTGTGTGTGTGTGTGTGTGTGTGTGCGTGTGTGTGTGTGTGTGTGTTTTTTGACACAGGCTGGTAAAATAAGTGCCCAGTCATCCACTCCACAGGGTAGAAGAGCATGGAAAGTGGTAAGAGAGGGACTGGGTGATAAATAGGCCCGGTGTGACGTCCAGACCACACAATTGACCTGTCCCAACCAAGCCCCACCCCCTTTTCTAGATCCTCCAATCACAACCGCTGCTTCCCCTCTGACAACATTGCGGTTGTGATCGAAGGATCAGGAAAAGAGGGCGGGGCTTGAGATAGGTAAATTAGAATGGTTGACCACGCACAGGGATTTTCGCAGTATTCTCATGATCTTCTTACCAATAGGACGCGATGACGTCAACACAGCGCTCATCATTCCATGATAATCACTGGTTACATTTGGTTACAATCACCTGTTGTTTGCCAACCAAGATGTCTGCGATGATGATGTAATGGATAAGATAAGATCATTCTTTATTGTTTGTTGATACCGAAATTTGTTTAGTCAGAACACACAATACTGCGTTACAAAAAAGAAAAACACAAGACAACCATGTTACAGAGTAGACAGACATACAGACAAGACAACAGAGAGACAATGTAATTAACCCCTTCCTCCCTTGTCTCCCAACCAACGTTATTCATTTTGGCACAGTCCCATAAGTCCAAGGTTATTTTCAATTGCACAGCCCTTTTATATTGCACTATCCCGTAGGTTGTGAGCACATTTCTATTCTACTTGTTAAGTTGGCTTATTGAATGTGGCACGAATACATTTTTGAATCTTTTCAGTTTCCACTTGGGGATCTGAAGCGCCTATACTGTATGTGAGGGTAGCAGCTGGTATTCTGTGTGTAATATTTTTTTTTTTATTTATCCTTTATTTATCCAGGAATGTCCCATTGAGATACAAGATCTCTTCTTCCAGGGAGTCCTGAATACATGTGAGGAATCTTCTGTGATTTTATGGGCCATTCTCAAAATATTTGTAGTGTAATCTTCCGATACTGTGAATAAATGGTAAATGGACTGCATCTATATAGCGCGTTTATCCAAAGCGCTTCACAACCTATGCCTCACATTCACCCATTCACTCAGACATGGGTCCAATAAGTGTTCATAGTAGTTTGTAAACAGAATCACATAGCGTATGAATGGAATAGAATTAGCATTGACCGCTGGCTCTTCAGGAACGCTGCTGTGAATGGGAATGAACATTCTATCCATTCTAATGGTCTAATACAGTCTCTTAAATATAACCTCTTTAGTCAAAACAGAGCATGCAAAGAGGAAATCCAATCCAGCCCCAACAATCAATATATTGCTATTTGCTGCAATAAAAAATATCACTCCAGTCCATCTACTCCGGAGCTGTAGAGAGCATCTTGACTGGAAACATCACTGCCTGGTATGGAAACAGCACGGCACAGGACAAGAAGGCCCTACAGAGAGTGGTGCGCTCAGCCGAGCGTACCACGGGTATTGCACTACCACCCCCTGCAGGTTCTATACAACAAGAGGTGCAAATCCAGAGCCTGCATAATAATGAAAGACCCACACCACCCCAACAACAGCCTGTTCAGGCTGCTGAGGTCAGGCAGACGCCTGCGAACCCCAGCTACTAGGACAGAGAGGCTTCGGCTCAGCTTCTTCCCCCAGGCCATCAGAGCCCTGAACACTGAACTCTACACACACAAGCACACATGAGCACACACACGACACACACACTGTACACGCTCACACACTAGCAGCCACTTTAACATGAGCAAGCACACACTCATGCTGCACACGCCCACACTTATGGCCACTAAGTCACTTTAAAAATAGTATAGCATAACCTGAGATTGTATAAAATATGTAAATAACTATGTACAAATACCGATATGCCCTACTATGTTACTTGTTTATTGCACAATGTTGTTTTATTGGATTCTATTATATGTTGTTATTACTGTATTGCACATCGTTGCGGGCAAGACCACCCGCATTTCATTGTATACTTGTATGCCGTGACAAATAAAACTCTTGACTTGACTTGATGCTTGCACCTCATGGTACCAAAGCACCTCAAAGGCGCTAAAAACAAAATTACAAACATCTCAAAACAAACTGGTCAGACTACTGCTTGACCTTACTCCTAGAACCCACCTCACCCCTGCCCACTTTGACAACCTAGGATGGCTTAGAGTAGACGACAGAGTACAGCAACTTGCAATGGGCCTGGTCTACAAGATACACTACACGACCAAGGTACCAATGTACATGTCATAATACTTCTCAAAGGTCAGTGAAT
>NC_140167.1:64236446-64242561 GCF_963971535.1 Notolepis coatsorum | reverse complement strand
TGATATGAGGTGGCACGGTGTCGACCAGGTTTTATCTACATTCCTGAGCTTCATACAGACCATTAGTACTGTCTGAGAGATGAGAGAGGCACTACATCAAACAGACTAGCCCCCCCCCCCCCCCCACACACACACACACAGGTATGCACACAAAGATGTGCAAGATCATGCATAGACACAAAGATGCAAACACACACACACACACACACACAGATAAATTCACACACACACAGATAAATTCACACACACACACAGAAAGGCACACACCAACACACATGCACAAACGAACATCACTCACAAATGCATTATGTTTTGAACTGCGTGATCTTCTTATTACTTATCAGTGACCGACTTCTCCTCTCCTCTCCTCTCTATCTCTCTTTCTCTCTCCTCTCTCTCTCTTTCTCTCTCCTCTCTCTCTCTTTCTCTCCTTCAACATCCTCTATCTTCTTCTCTATAATTTGATTGATTGATTGAAAATTGTTTAACAGATTGCAGAATGGGTAGAATACAGTACGGCTCAATACACACAATTGTTAAGGGATGCAGACCAGAGAAAGACTTTCGTCTTGTTTTAGGGCTGTCCAGACTAAGTATTTGGATAGTTGACTTTGATTGGCCGAAATTAGCCGATAGTCGACTATTAGTAAAAAACGAAAGTATTTTTTATGCTTAACACATTAACTGCCACGCTTATATCCATCAATGTATGATCACTGCCACCAGTCTAAGCCTATGGAGATGTTTACCTTCTTTGCAGGGCTATAACTTTTTAAATTGTATTGCTAAATTGACATTACTATGGCCCATTCAACATCGATTATCTATCGTTCAGGATGTGGGAACGTTATACTTTTTCATTCATAGATTCATACGAAAATACCGTCTAGAATATAAATATGTTTTTATCGTTTTCTGCAGTAATTCCTAGAACGTGATTTATAGGCATAAACGCATATATAGATTATCAACTGCCGTTTGTTGGCGATACGCGCTATATAAATGTCAACTGTACATGATCCTAAACGTTATGACTTATCATGCGCGATGAACGGGGGGGGGTCGTTTATAATTCCGTGATCGTCAGTAAATGCTTTATGTAGTATGGGTGATATATTGATCAGAGCAGTTTGCATGAATAATAATAAACAAACGCGCTGAAAATGACGTCAGCATCCTCTTACCGTTCGCCGATGAGACTGGAGGAGAAAGATCCCACTTATTTGATGGCGATCGACTCGATCCATTTCCGGTTTGATAATAATAATAAACGCCCAAATCATCTCGATTATTGAGTTATGGCAGCGATCCATATACACGATGTGTGTCTAGAGTCCTGTAACAATATGTGAGTGCCAGACGCATTTCCCCGGTGCACCGAGATCACAAGAGATCCATTTCCGGTTGTAACTCGCCGATCATCCACCAGGCGGCAGTATTGAAGCGTTGCAGAGTTGTGCAGGCTCCCACTGCATCAGACCAGGCTCCGTGAGGGAATTTGAATAACATGGCGAAAAAATGAAATATGATCTCAATAACGTCGTATACCGTGGAATGGCAGAATTAGCATGAACTTGAATCACGTTGTACGACGTTTTTGACGCAGGATGTGTTAATGTCTGAAGGAGTCGACGGAAGGCTTCTTGTCCTCTGCAAAAGCATGCAATTGGTCCACGGATGGATACATCTTGATAGTTGTCTAGTGTGTTCATTAGATGGCTCTGTGCCTGTTTTCTTAGGCAGTTAGCCTCTGGTATGCGTGCCATTAGCGTTAGCCACGCTTCTAGGCCTCTTTTTCTTTTGGAAAGAATGATTGCAGATTTGATCATGGTGTTTACGTCGTTTCTTAGTCTGTTTCTTTGTTGTTTGAGTTCAACCATGTGGGCTTGGAGATCACTGTTTGAGCTTTTGGCAAGCTTTGACTGACTTTTATGAAGTTCAGAGCATAATCATCACTCTCACTGTGGGTTTGAGCCCCAGAAACAAAGCAAGAAGGAGAGAGAGAGAGAGAGAGAGAGAGAGAGAGAGAGAGAGAGAGAGAGAGAGAGAGAGAGAGAGAGAGAGAGAGAGAGAGAGAGAGAGAGAGAGAGAGAGATTTGGCATGTGTTGGGACTGGAGGCATGTGTTATGAGGCATGTGTTGGGAGGCATGTGTTGGGAGGCATGTGGTGGGAGGCATGTGGTGGGAGGCATGTGTTGGGAGGCATGTGTTGGGAGGCATGTGTTGGGAGGCATGTGGTGGGAGGCATGTGTTGGGAGGCATGTGTTGGGAGGCATGTGGTGGGGAGGCATGTGTTGGGAGGCATGTGTTGGGAGGCATGTGGTGGGAGGCATGTGTTGGGAGGCATGTGTTGGGAGGCATGTGTTATGAGGCATGTGTTGGGAGGCATGTGTTATGAGGCATGTGTTGGGAGGCATGTGTTGGGGAGGCATGTGGTGGGAGGCATGTGTTGGGAGGCATGTGTTGGGAGGCATGTGTTATGAGGCATGTGTTGGGAGGCATGTGTTATGAGGCATGTGTTGGGAGGCATGTGTTATGACTGAGGCATGTGTTTGGAGGCATGTGTTATGAGGCATGTGTTGGGAGGCATGTGTTGGGTTGTCCTGAGCAGGCAGCAGGCAGCAGCAGGGGAGCACAATGCTTGAACTCCAGTTTGAACAGGCTGACTCTAGAGCTATGTGGCAGGGGCTCAAAACGATGACAGACTACAAAGGCGCCTCCCTCAAACTGAACAGTGACATCTCCTTAGCAAATGACCTCAATACCTTCTATGCGAGGTTTGATGCTGGTAATAACAACACCAGCCCACAAGCCACGGCAATGGGGGGGGGGGGTCTGCTGCTGATGGAGACTCAGTGTTCAGGGTAACAGAGCATGAGGTGAGGCGGACCTTTAAAAAAGTGAATATCAGGAAGGCAGCCGGTCCGGACGGCATCCCCGGCCTCGTCCTAAAAGTCTGTGCTGACCAACTGGCCCCGGTATTCACTGACATATTTAACCTGTCCTTAGAACAGGCTGTCATCCCCACCTGCCTGAAGAAGTCCACTATTATCCCTGTACCCAAAAATCCAAGCCTGCTTGCCCCAACGACTACCGCCCTGTAGCTCTCACCTCCATAGCCATGAAGTGCTTTGAGAAGCTAGTAAAGGGCTACATCTGCTCCTCCCTCCCCATCAACATGGACCCCCTGCAATTTGCATACCGCCCCAACAGGTCCACGGAGGACGCCATAGCCCATGTGCTGCACACAGCAGCATCACACCTGGACAAAAGGCAGGGGAACTATGTGAGAATGCTATTCATCGACTACAGCTCGGCATTCAATACCATAGTCCCCTCCATACTCATAGCCAAGCTCAGGGACCTGGGCTTGAACTATGACCTCTGCCAGTGGGTCTTGGACTTCCTGACGGGCAGACCCCAGGTGGTGAGAGCAGGCAACTGCACCTCCTCATCCATCACCCTCAACATAGGGGCCCCCCAGGGCTGTGTTCTGAGTCCCCTCCTCTACTCCCTGTACACACACGACTGTGTGGCTCAGCGGAGTAGCAATACAATCATCAAATTTGCTGACGACACAGTGGTGGTGGGCCTGATCTCTGCCAACGACGAGAGGGCCTACCTGGAAGAGGTCAAGGTCCTGGCGGGATGGTGCCAGGAAAACAGCCTCTCCCTGAACGTCAGCAAAACAAAGGAGATGATTGTGGACTTCAGGAGGTCGGGGGTCAAGGACTACAGCCCCCTCAGCATCGACGGGGCACCGGTTGAGAGAGTCAACAGCTTTAAGTACCTCGGAGCCTACATATCCGAGGACTTGACATGGACCACACACATTGACAGTGTTGTGAAGAAGGCACGACAACGCCTCTACTTCCTCAGGCGCCTAAGGAAGTTCCAAGTCAGTCAGAAGATCCTTAAGAACTTCTACTCATGTACAATAGAGAGCATCTTGACTGGCAACATCACCTCCTGGTTTGGGAATAGCACTGCACAAGACCGAAGCAGACTACAAAGAGTGACACGTTCAGCCGAACGCACAATTGGAGGGGGGCTCCCCACCCTCCAGAACATTTACAACAAGCGTTGCAGGGGCAAGGCCAAGAGAATCATTAAAGACTCCAGTCACCCGAACAACTGCCTCTTTGAACTGCTGCGGTCAGGCAAGCGATACCGGAGTCTCAAGGCGAGCACAGAAAGACTCAGAAGAAGCTTCTATCCCCAGGCCATCAGGCTGCTAAACGAACAATGAACACTACACAACAACAACCATCAAACGCACATAGCACACACATCCACACGCACACACTCACTTTAAACAAACACACTGTAGCACCCACTCCACACACTTTATAGCACACACCCACTTTAAACAAACACACTGTAGCACCCACTCCCCACACTTTATATTTATTGATGAAGGATTGCACTACAACTCGTACACCTTACTGTAAATTGTACCTAAATTGTACCTCATCCCATTTCTGCTTTGCACTATATAGTACTGTACATTAGTACACTGCATAGTATTGTATATTATATGGTAACTCAGTTACGTCTATTCTGCATCGAACATTGTACATATGTCTATACTGAACACTGTGACCTCATTTTCTACTTCTAAATTACATGCTATACTATGTTATTTGTCTAGCACAGTCTCTGGAGCGTAACAGTAAGAAGCATTTTGTATGAAAGTATTCTGTACTTCTGTATGACAACTATTAAAGAAACTTGAAAACTTCCATGTCCAAATGTTCTGAATTAGAGATCAGCTAAACATCGGCACTGCACTCATGTCACTGTTGAGTACAAGAATGCACACAAACAGACCAGGGGAGGATCTCAAAAGGCAGGATCATCAAGTGAAATCAGTGAAAAAGGATTTCACTGAATCTTGCAAAACTACACTTGAATATTAGCTTTAGGAATGTGATTCAGTCATACATATTGATGATTGAAATTATGATATTATCATTTATGAAGAAAAATATCCATTCAATAAGGATTTAAGTTAGCCTAGTCCTGTGCAAACTTCTCCAGGGAACCACTTCATCATCATCGTCATTATGGTAAATGGACTGCATTTATATAGCATGTTGTTTATCCAACGCGCTTCACAACTTATGCCTCACATTCACACATCCACACGCCGACAGCCGGACAGCGGAGGCAACCATGCGAGGTGCCAATCCGCTCATCAGGAGCAGTTATCATCATCATCATCATCATCATCATCATCATCATCATCATCATCATCATCATCATCGTCGTCATCATCATCATACCACAACATGTCTGCAAGTTTCAAAACGTAGAAACGGGAGATTGTGGATTATCTTTGAGTAACTGTATATTAAGTTTGGGCTCTTTGAGCGCCACGGACTCAGTGCCATTCAGCTCCATTGTATTGGGCTTGAGGACAGACACTCTCTACGGCAGATATAGCCAAAACTGTGATAATTAAAGTAATTAAATCATTTCATTAAAACGAATTTTGGGTGAACCTCCCCCCAGACGTGGTAGCAGCCGCTCGTCTATAAATCCCATCACCATAACCTCCCCACAGACCTCAGAGTCCCTATCTGTGGTTTGACACAGACTGACCGAGGCACTTGCAACCACTGAGTCCGCTCACAAATCATCATCTGTTTCTCCAGAATAACTTGGGGGGGGGGATCCATTTAAATTATTCCACACACCCCACCTTCAGGTTCTTGTGGCATAGTTTATAAAATACGGACTGTCTGAGGCTTGCAAACAAAGAGCCTTCTCTCACCCATACTCTGAAAGGGGACAGAGCAGTCTGCGGAAACAGCCGTGGAATCTCTCTCCTCTCCATCGCAGGGAAAGTGCTGGCGAAGATCATGCTGAACAGGCTGGTGGAAAACATCTCTGAAGCTGCGCTTCCGGAAACGCAATGTGGCTTTCGGAAGACCAGATCCACCACCGACATGGTCTTTGTCCTGAGGCAGCTGCTAGAGAAGAGCAGAGAGCATCGCAAGGATCTTTACATAGCCTTCATAGACCTAAGCAAAGCCTTCGACACCATCAGCCGTGAGCTGCTCTGGAAACTCCTCAACAAACTTGGGGTACCACCCAAGTTTCTCTCCATCCT
>NC_140167.1:64216446-64231446 GCF_963971535.1 Notolepis coatsorum | reverse complement strand
TGGGGGTATATAATTAATATGTGAATTTGCAATGTAGCTTGGTCCTGTTCCATTTAGTGCTTTGTATACAAGGTCAGGAGGAGCACCTTAAAATCAATTCTAAAAGTTATTGATAGCCGGTGTAGAGTATATAACACTGGAGTCATGTGCTTTCTCCTCGTGGTTCTGGTTAGTAGTCTAGCTGCAGAGTTTTGGATGAGGTGAAGTCTATCTGTGTTTTTTTTTCGGGAGGCCGGTAAAAAGTGCATTACAGTAATCCAGTCTGCTTGAAATGAAAGCATGGATCCGTTTTTCAGAGTCCTTTTGTTTTATAAACGGTCGTACTTTGGCTATATTTCTAAGATGGAAGAATGACATTTTTGTTACCTCGTTAATGTGACTTAAAGTTTAAATCTGAATCTATGATGACACCAAGACTTTTAACTTCAGGTTTAATCCAAGGAGTAAGCTTTCCCATGTTTTTCAGCAGCATTTCTCTTTTTGTTCGAGGTCCGACTAGTAGGATTTCAGTTTTGTCTTCGTTTAATTTTGGGAAGTTATTGCTCATACATTAATTTATTGCTAAGAGACAGGCAGTAATAGAATCTATGGCTGTAGTGTAATTTGGTTCAGCAGAGATGTACAGTTGTGTGTCATCTACGTAGCTACGGAAGCATACATTGTGGTTTCTGATGATATCCCCAAGTGGTAGCATATATAGGGAGAACAATAGTGGACAGAGGAAGCTCAATGATGATGATCATGATAATTGTTGTGAAGGGCCAGATTAAACCGAATATATATATTTATTATATATATATATTTAATTGTATTTGTATATTCTCTAATATTCCTTGATATCCCTTGTATATTCCTTGTACAATATGCATTGAATATCCATTCTAGCCTACTGAACATCCCATAATAGTCTCCATTCTACTATTGGTCGAGACCTTGGTGCCAGGCTGCCATACCCCCCAGACCCAGTTCAAACGTACCGCTCAACATGTACGAACAAGTCCTAGTTCCGCGTAGGAATCTGGCTACCGCACCACTAATGGGACTATTTGTTCATAGTGCGTATATATACTGCGCTACTAAAGTAGGACTTCCTTTTCAGTCCAGTTTCTTACCCTCCAATAGAGTGACAGACGTAAAGCCTCCCCGCGACGCCACGTGTGGGAGTAAGGCCAAGTTCGGCCTACCATCGGTATTGAGACATCGTGTATATTGATATTTGAATAGTCATATTTGGCACTATATCGTCGAGTTGGACGTAGTCTATTAAGCTAATAATAGTCTGTTAATATATAGTGCTTCGTGCGGTGAGAATACTACCGTAGTCAGCACCCCATCGTTTCGGGCAGAGAACTGGCTGCTTACCCAGGATGATCGACCCCATGTGAGATTGCACCCGAGGAGCCCCAGAGCCGACGAGCGAGTGGACCTGTATACCGGATTATTCTACCGACGACAGCCCGCCTTCCCAGGCACGGATTATGCTTTGTATACGTTGATTATTCCATGGATAAAGACCCCCGACACTGCCGTGTGTTGGAAACCCCCCCCCCTGGAGAGGACGCAAGGTGAGGAGACGCTCTGCAAGACGAGGTCGCTTCACGTCTCTCCTCCGTGGACCGGAGGACGCCGGCCCACAAAGAGTCCATCTGCTTTCATCTGCGGTCCAAGGATCGCCGGCGCATTGAACGGCACTACAGTGGGTTCACCTGGGATACCCTTGGCCGGATGAGGCAGCCGGACTCTACCCCCCCCCCCCTTCCTACTCCTGTCGGCTTACAAGCGACCGGATTAACCCCCCCTAGTGTATCCAGTCTATAATCATTAAAGTATCATTGCTGTTATTCCTTAACTATTCCAGGTCGTATATGTACCACCTGCGCCTTCAGAAATTGGACATTCTCTATTGATATACCGACGAATACTCTTGCCATAAAAGTGCATACTAATTCCCATTCATAAATGTGATTGATTTGATTAAGTGCTTGCTCTACACACCATCGCTGTGTAGAAATAAAGACCTATTTCTAATTCGTACATTTGTGTTGGATCCGTTTCATCTACGTGACAGTGTTCATCATAATATATTTATGCCGAGTACTGGGTGGCCGAATATTAAGTACAAAGGTAGTGGTAGTAAGTATCATATCTAGTAATACAGTCAGGGAATTGTACCCCTCAGTTACAATTGGTCCTTCGAGCCGGATGGTAATCAGTGTAATATTAATATAGTGTTATTAATATTGAAATGGCCTATGATGAACACTCCACGAAACGATCCTCCTAACCAACGCCCGCAGCGCGAACGACGGCTCCCTCAGTACTTAGAGGCTTACGCTGTCAGTCAACAACCTAGTCTTCTACTAACAGTAAACGCGGTAAAACTAGAAAGTAAAAGTATGTCTAACCCCAACGCCCAGACTACCCCGACCATAGAGGCCCCTACGGGTTCTAATGTAACTGACCAAGTTCACGGTGGGGACCAGTGGGAACCAGACATGACTTCACACCCCGCCAGTACTGAAGAAGTAGTCCCCGACGAGTCCCGGGAGGAATACAACGCTACCGAGAGAGAACTCGGCACGGAAGAAGACGGGGAGAGCACCGTGGAGATAGAGCTCCAAGGCTCCGCAAGGAGTACCCCGAGGGAAGGCTCCCCTATACAACCGCCTTCTCCCAGCGAGGCAGAGAGGACCCTACAGCAGGCCTTCCTCATCAGCCTGAACGCCGCTGCTGAACGCGACCGACTGCAGATCCAGCAGCGGAGCGAAGAAGAGCATATACGTCTAGAAATAAGACGCATTCAGAGGGAAGAGAATGTGGCCCGAGACCGAGCAGACAGCCAGCGAGCAGCTGCTGGTGCTCTACGGGACGCAGAGCGCGACAGACAGCAAGCGCAACTAATAGAACAGCTGATCAGACGGACAACACCCTCTCCCTCCGCCAGAGGCTCCAGGAACTCGTCTAGACACACCTCCAGGGCGGCATCCCCTAGCCGAGTAAACAACCCTGAACTTGACCAACAGACGAGGTCTATACCCCCCACAGACCACCTCCCCCCACCGGTCCAAGCGAGACCTAGCAACCGGGAAGGAGCAGCATATCCTGTGGAGAGGCTAAACCAGAGACTACAAGCACTGGATGACCTAACTGAAGACGAAGAGGAAGAGGAGGAGAACCACGGCCGACGACAGCACAGTACTCTACCGGACCAGGAGGTCCGGTACAGCCCAGGCTATACTCCCGCGGAGCTGCGCTACAGACCCCCGACTCTATACCCGGGTGAGCACGACGCACGACCCGCACCGAGGAACAGCACCTGGACAAGCGGGCCATGGTACACTGCCGGTACCAGCCCATACCAAGGAGCGGGAGGAGACTCGCCTAGGAGGCCTCTCCCCCAACGCTCGCCGATGTATCCACAGTCAGCGTCATACATTGGCACGCCTATGGTACCCGACTTCACCCAAGAGAACCGGGCCCAGTATACAGAACTCCGCATGTGTCTGGAGACCATGTTGGTGGATGTATTGGATGAACGCCATAAATACGCCATCCTACTGAAGCACTTAAAGGTACCCCGCGCACATAATATAGCGCTCGCCTACGCGACTTCCACCACCCCATACACAGCAGCGCTGGTAGCATTGGACCAGAGGTATGGGCGCATATGGGATTACGTGATCCAGGAGATCCGACACATCGACCGCTTACCCCCAGCAATAGACAATCGAGCACTGGACGACCTGTCCATCAGAGTGCAGTCCCTGGTAGGGATGTTGGGAGCGCAGAGAGAGAAGGGGAGGCATGAACTTTACGCCAACTCAAATGTGGAAAGGATCTTGGAGAAGCTGCCGCCCGCTCGACAGGAGCGTTTTAGGCGGCAGAGAGACCACCGAGACCCGAATGGCCCCGAACCGAACCTCCTCGATCTAGCAGACTTCCTGGCGAGAGAAGTCAGCAGCCTACGGCTAGATACATTCGGACGGAGCACCCCTGGCTCCAGAGAAGGAACCAGACGACTAAATGATGGAAGAAGATCGGTGACTGTGATGCACCAATCGGAGTCAGTACCGAGCAGCAGGAGCCACAGTACCCCCTCCAGAACGGAGAAGTGGAAGATAGTGTGCCCCTACTGTGAGAAAGAACACTGGCTAGCGCAATGTGACTCCTTCCCCAAGCTGAACGCGGAGGAAGCAAGTCAATGGATAAAGTCCAACAAGCGCTGTTTTCGCTGTGCGCGCTCACACATGGCAGCCGAATGCCGCTTAAAGAAAAGGTGCACCAAGTGCGATGGAGCCCATCTGGACATACTTCACGACAGTAACAGACGGCGCCCTTCACCCGCACCATCCAGCAGCAAAGCGAGCGTCATGTACATCGATCCCGCCAGCAGCAGTGGAGCCCGAGTACTCCTAAAAGTAGTGCGTGTGACACTAAGCTACCAGAATAAAGTCCTGGACACTTACGCCGTCCTCGATGACGGGTCAGAGAAGACCCTTCTGCTCGCCTCCGCTGCGGCCCAGCTAGGGCTGCGGGGAAGCGAAACCCAAATGACAATTCGGACAATAAGACGAGATTTGAAGACGATAAAGGGCGAGAATGCCTCATTCTCTATCGCAGCAAGCGGCCAGCCTGAGCGACGGTACCAGATTACAGACGCTTTCACCAGCCAAGAAATAGGACTGTCGCGGTACACATACCCCGTCGCCAAGCTGATGGAGAAATATGCACATCTGCGCAAGTTACCGATCCCGCTCATAGACAATGCTATGCCGACCCTGTTGATAGGCTCCGACCATGCAGACCTCATTGTCCCGATAGACCGGGTTCATACCGGACCCCGAGGCTGTCCTGCAGCAGTCGAGACCCGTTTGGGATGGACTCTCCAAGGCCCGCTCGCCAAATCTCTCAACCGAAGTACAGCCACTAGATGTCTCCACTCCCGAGTCACGGAGGGAGAAACCGCACTCCTGCAACACGTAGAGTGGCCATGGACCTTGGAACAAATGCCCTTTAAGAACGGAAGGAAAGACATTCGCTCTAAAGATGACATTTACGCCATTCACCTCCTCGAGACAGGGACCAAGAGAGTCCCGGTCAACGGCGTGTTGAGATACGCCACGCCACTCCTGCGGCGAGAAGGAATGCCTACTTTCCACGCCAAGACAGACGCCACAGAACGGTACCTGCTGAACACGGAGCGGCGCTTAGCCAAGAACCCCGCCCAAGAGAGTGTATACCGCGCTGAGATTGAGAAGCTCATCACAGCGGGACACGTCACAAAGATGGACATTAAAGAGGCTGACCAGACCACTGAATCGTGGTACGTGCCTCACCACAAGGTCCATCACAACGGTAAAGACCGCATAGTATTTAACTGCAGCTACCAGATCGGATCCCAAAATCTGAATAAAGAGTTACTGCCCGGTCCCACACTCGGCCCCTCCCTACTCGGCGTTCTACTCCGCTTCCGCCAGGAAAAGGTGGCCATCAGCGGGGACATTAAAGGAATGTTCCTGCAGGTGAGATTAGTAGAGGAGGACAAGCCCCTGTTACGGTTCCTATGGAGAGAGAAGCCAGGAGATGAGCACCCAGCCATCTACCAATGGGAAGTCCTCCCCTTCGGAACGACGTGCAGCCCCTGCTGTGCTACATTTGCACTACAGAAACATGTAGCAGAGGACCCAGCAGCGGACGAAGAGGTCCGACACAGCGTAAAGAACAGCTTCTACGTAGACAACTGTCTACAAAGCCTTTCAACCCAGGAAGAAGCCGAGGCTCTCCTGATTAAACTCCGCGCCTCATTGATCAAAGGCGGCTTTGATCTCAGGCAGTGGGCCAGCAGCGATCCGCAAGTACTGCGCAGCCTCTCCTCCGAGGACAAGGCAGCCAGCAGCGAGACCTGGATGGCTACAATCCCGGGAGAAGCCCAGGAGATGACCCTGGGATTGGTGTGGCGATTCAAAACAGATTCGCTTCACTACAGACACAAGCCCCTGACTACGGAGCAGGGAAGGCCGGCGGCGGCGCCGACCACCAGACGGAGTGTGTACACAACACTCGCCCGACAATATGACCCGCTAGGATGTATTCTACCGTACACCACCAGGGCAAAAATGATTGTACGAGCATTGTGGGACAAGGACCAGGGCTGGGACGACCCCATTCCCGCACACCTTAGATCCACCTGGAGAGAGTGGGAGATGGAGCTCCACTCACTCCCAGGCGTTAATATGCGCCGAAGCTACTTCCCACCCACGGTGAGGCCAGAGACATGTAAAATGGACTTACACGTCTTCAGTGACGCCTCAGAGGTCGCATACGGATCAGTAGCCTACTTGCGGGCCCAAGAAAAGGGGGGAGAGATCTACACAGCATTTGTCCTCGCCCGCTCGAGAATAGCCCCACGCAAGCAACAATCTATCCCCCGCCTAGAGCTCTGCGCAGCCCTAGCCGGAGCGCACCTAGCCACGCTCATCCAACGTGAGCTCACCATACCGGTGTCTAGAACAATCCTGTGGTCAGATTCCACGACAGTACTCGCCTGGATCAAATCGGACTCATGCAAGTACAAAGTCTTCGTGGGAGTCAGAGTCACCGAGATTCAAGACTTAACCGAAGAGTTAACCGGATAAACAGAGTGGCGCTACGTTGATACAAAACAGAACCCAGCTGACGTCATCACCCGGGGAATGCCCCTAGATGACCTCACCCGTCGCAATGTCTACAGTGACGGCCCCGCATTCCTAAGACTCCCGGAAGGACAGTGGCCCATGCCTATCCCGAGGGAAGCAAGTCCAGAGGAGGTGGAGAATAAGAAGCCTGTGTTCTGTGGATTGAGCACTGTTATCTCCGCAGACCCCAACACACTCCTGATGGTGCGGCTAGATCCCACGTTACCCCAGACAATGTACCGGCCTGAAGAAGCGAACGGCCGACGAATGTGGAGGTACAGCCAAGTATTAGCCGACAAGTTTTGGAGCAGTTTCCTACTGCACTACCTACCGTCTCTACAGACCCGCCAGAAGTGGGTAAAGGAGAGAGACAATTTGACAGAAGGAACAGTCGTCATGATTATTGATCAATCACTGCCCAGAGCTATGTGGCCGGCCGGCCGCGTAAGCAAAGTGATCACCGGTGCCGACGGCAAGGTCCGAGCAGCTGAAGTGCTTGTCCAGGGTCGCACTTACACCCGTCCCGTGGCGAGGCTCATAGAACTGCCCCGACTCCCAGACACAATCGATGATGACCATGACCCCATAACCCTATGACTTTGTGAAGTTGACTGACCCCTACAGCAAACCCTTATGTGTAAATAGACAACGCGATTAATCTGTCTCTGCTTAACTGATTAGGTCTGGGACCAATCAGGGGGTGGCTGTTGTGAAGGGCCAGATTAAACCGAATATATATATTTATTATATATATATATTTAATTGTATTTGTATATTCTCTAATATTCCTTGATATCCCTTGTATATTCCTTGTACAATATGCATTGAATATCCATTCTAGCCTACTGAACATCCCATAATAGTCTCCATTCTACTATTGGTCGAGACCTTGGTGCCAGGCTGCCATACCCCCCAGACCCAGTTCAAACGTACCGCTCAACATGTACGAACAAGTCCTAGTTCCGCGTAGGAATCTGGCTACCGCACCACTAATGGGACTATTTGTTCATAGTGCGTATATATACTGCGCTACTAAAGTAGGACTTCCTTTTCAGTCCAGTTTCTTACCCTCCAATAGAGTGACAGACGTAAAGCCTCCCCGCGACGCCACGTGTGGGAGTAAGGCCAAGTTCGGCCTACCATCGGTATTGAGACATCGTGTATATTGATATTTGAATAGTCATATTTGGCACTATATCGTCGAGTTGGACGTAGTCTATTAAGCTAATAATAGTCTGTTAATATATAGTGCTTCGTGCGGTGAGAATACTACCGTAGTCAGCACCCCATCGTTTCGGGCAGAGAACTGGCTGCTTACCCAGGATGATCGACCCCATGTGAGATTGCACCCGAGGAGCCCCAGAGCCGACGAGCGAGTGGACCTGTATACCGGATTATTCTACCGACGACAGCCCGCCTTCCCAGGCACGGATTATGCTTTGTATACGTTGATTATTCCATGGATAAAGACCCCCGACACTGCCGTGTGTTGGAAACCCCCCCCCCTGGAGAGGACGCAAGGTGAGGAGACGCTCTGCAAGACGAGGTCGCTTCACGTCTCTCCTCCGTGGACCGGAGGACGCCGGCCCACAAAGAGTCCATCTGCTTTCATCTGCGGTCCAAGGATCGCCGGCGCATTGAACGGCACTACAGTGGGTTCACCTGGGATACCCTTGGCCGGATGAGGCAGCCGGACTCTACCCCCCCCCCCCCTTCCTACTCCTGTCGGCTTACAAGCGACCGGATTAACCCCCCCTAGTGTATCCAGTCTATAATCATTAAAGTATCATTGCTGTTATTCCTTAACTATTCCAGGTCGTATATGTACCACCTGCGCCTTCAGAGATTGGACATTCTCTATTGATATACCGACGAATACTCTTGCCATAAAAGTGCATACTAATTCCCATTCATAAATGTGATTGATTTGATTAAGTGCTTGCTCTACACACCATCGCTGTGTAGAAATAAAGACCTATCAGCGGGGACATTAAAGGAATGTTCCTGCAGGTGAGATTAGTAGAGGAGGACAAGCCCCTGTTACGGTTCCTATGGAGAGAGAAGCCAGGAGATGAGCACCCAGCCATCTACCAATGGGAAGTCCTCCCCTTCGGAACGACGTGCAGCCCCTGCTGTGCTACATTTGCACTACAGAAACATGTAGCAGAGGACCCAGCAGCGGACGAAGAGGTCCGACACAGCGTAAAGAACAGCTTCTACGTAGACAACTGTCTACAAAGCCTTTCAACCCAGGAAGAAGCCGAGGCTCTCCTGATTAAACTCCGCGCCTCATTGATCAAAGGCGGCTTTGATCTCAGGCAGTGGGCCAGCAGCGATCCGCAAGTACTGCGCAGCCTCTCCTCCGAGGACAAGGCAGCCAGCAGCGAGACCTGGATGGCTACAATCCCGGGAGAAGCCCAGGAGATGACCCTGGGATTGGTGTGGCGATTCAAAACAGATTCGCTTCACTACAGACACAAGCCCCTGACTACGGAGCAGGGAAGGCCGGCGGCGGCGCCGACCACCAGACGGAGTGTGTACACAACACTCGCCCGACAATATGACCCGCTAGGATGTATTCTACCGTACACCACCAGGGCAAAAATGATTGTACGAGCATTGTGGGACAAGGACCAGGGCTGGGACGACCCCATTCCCGCACACCTTGCATCCACCTGGAGAGAGTGGGAGATGGAGCTCCACTCACTCCCAGGCGTTAATATGCGCCGAAGCTACTTCCCACCCACGGTGAGGCCAGAGACATGTAAAATGGACTTACACGTCTTCAGTGACGCCTCAGAGGTCGCATACGGATCAGTAGCCTACTTGCGGGCCCAAGAAAAGGGGGGAGAGATCTACACAGCATTTGTCCTCGCCCGCTCGAGAATAGCCCCACGCAAGCAACAATCTATCCCCCGCCTAGAGCTCTGCGCAGCCCTAGCCGGAGCGCACCTAGCCACGCTCATCCAACGTGAGCTCACCATACCGGTGTCTAGAACAATCCTGTGGTCAGATTCCACGACAGTACTCGCCTGGATCAAATCGGACTCATGCAAGTACAAAGTCTTCGTGGGAGTCAGAGTCACCGAGATTCAAGACTTAACCGAAGAGTTAACCGGAGAAACAGAGTGGCGCTACGTTGATACAAAACAGAACCCAGCTGACGTCATCACCCGGGGAATGCCCCTAGATGACCTCACCCGTCGCAATGTCTACAGTGACGGCCCCGCATTCCTAAGACTCCCGGAAGGACAGTGGCCCATGCCTATCCCGAGGGAAGCAAGTCCAGAGGAGGTGGAGAATAAGAAGCCTGTGTTCTGTGGATTGAGCACTGTTATCTCCGCAGACCCCAACACACTCCTGATGGTGCGGCTAGATCCCACGTTACCCCAGACAATGTACCGGCCTGAAGAAGCGAACGGCCGACGAATGTGGAGGTACAGCCAAGTATTAGCCGACAAGTTTTGGAGCAGTTTCCTACTGCACTACCTACCGTCTCTACAGACCCGCCAGAAGTGGGTAAAGGAGAGAGACAATTTGACAGAAGGAACAGTCGTCATGATTATTGATCAATCACTGCCCAGAGCTATGTGGCCGGCCGGCCGCGTAAGCAAAGTGATCACCGGTGCCGACGGCAAGGTCCGAGCAGCTGAAGTGCTTGTCCAGGGTCGCACTTACACCCGTCCCGTGGCGAGGCTCATAGAACTGCCCCGACTCCCAGACACAATCGATGATGACCATGACCCCATAACCCTATGACTTTGTGAAGTTGACTGACCCCTACAGCAAACCCTTATGTGTAAATAGACAACGCGATTAATCTGTCTCTGCTTAACTGATTAGGTCTGGGACCAATCAGGGGGTGGCTGTTGTGAAGGGCCAGATTAAACCGAATATATATATTTATTATATATATATATTTAATTGTATTTGTATATTCTCTAATATTCCTTGATATCCCTTGTATATTCCTTGTACAATATGCATTGAATATCCATTCTAGCCTACTGAACATCCCATAATAGTCTCCATTCTACTATTGGTCGAGACCTTGGTGCCAGGCTGCCATACCCCCCAGACCCAGTTCAAACGTACCGCTCAACATGTACGAACAAGTCCTAGTTCCGCGTAGGAATCTGGCTACCGCACCACTAATGGGACTATTTGTTCATAGTGCGTATATATACTGCGCTACTAAAGTAGGACTTCCTTTTCAGTCCAGTTTCTTACCCTCCAATAGAGTGACAGACGTAAAGCCTCCCCGCGACGCCACGTGTGGGAGTAAGGCCAAGTTCGGCCTACCATCGGTATTGAGACATCGTGTATATTGATATTTGAATAGTCATATTTGGCACTATATCGTCGAGTTGGACGTAGTCTATTAAGCTAATAATAGTCTGTTAATATATAGTGCTTCGTGCGGTGAGAATACTACCGTAGTCAGCACCCCATCGTTTCGGGCAGAGAACTGGCTGCTTACCCAGGATGATCGACCCCATGTGAGATTGCACCCGAGGAGCCCCAGAGCCGACGAGCGAGTGGACCTGTATACCGGATTATTCTACCGACGACAGCCCGCCTTCCCAGGCACGGATTATGCTTTGTATACGTTGATTATTCCATGGATAAAGACCCCCGACACTGCCGTGTGTTGGAAACTCCCCCCCCTGGAGAGGACGCAAGGTGAGGAGACGCTCTGCAAGACGAGGTCGCTTCACGTCTCTCCTCCGTGGACCGGAGGACGCCGGCCCACAAAGAGTCCATCTGCTTTCATCTGCGGTCCAAGGATCGCCGGCGCATTGAACGGCACTACAGTGGGTTCACCTGGGATACCCTTGGCCGGATGAGGCAGCCGGACTCTACCCCCCCCCCCTTCCTACTCCTGTCGGCTTACAAGCGACCGGATTAACCCCCCCTAGTGTATCCAGTCTATAATCATTAAAGTATCATTGCTGTTATTGCTTAACTATTCCAGGTCGTATATGTACCACCTGCGCCTTCAGAGATTGGACATTCTCTATTGATATACCGACGAATACTCTTGCCATAAAAGTGCATACTAATTCCCATTCATAAATGTGATTGATTTGATTAAGTGCTTGCTCTACACACCATCGCTGTGTAGAAATAAAGACCTATTTCTAATTCGTACATTTGTGTTGGATCCGTTTCATCTACGTGACAGTGTTCATCATAATATATTTATGCCGAGTACTGGGTGGCCGAATATTAAGTACAAAGGTAGTGGTAGTAAGTATCATATCTAGTAATACAGTCAGGGAATTGTACCCCTCAGTTACAATAATGATGATGATTATCATGATGATGAAGATGGTGATTATGAAGATGACGATGATGATCATCATCATGAACATATTTGCATAGCACTTTTCAAAGACAATGTCTCAAACGTTGCAATGAATAGACGTGATTGTACACAATAGCTTTTCAAAGATTTTCAGAAATGTTGAACTTTGCGTCTTAGAAAAAAATAAATAACGAAAAGTTAAACCAGACTGTTGTACCCCACAGCACGACAAGAGACAAAGAACAAGGGACAGATCCCTCCACAGCCCCACCCCCCCACCAAAGCCTCCTGCAATAACCCCCTGGCCCACGGTGACCTCTGTCCAGCCAAGCCGGCCCACTCACAACGTCATGGCAACCCAGTTTCCAGGACGGTACAGAACTCACTATTGTTGAAGCCGTAACAATGCAGCTCCAGACTGGATGCCGTGTGGTGGCAGCGATACAGAGGAGAGCATGGCTGAGGTCGAGGCTGCTACTGGAAGACTACGTCATTTTATTCTATAGTTATATTCTATTGTGCCTCTATTTTAATGTAGTTTATATCTTTATATATGTAGTTATATTTTATTTTATTCCACCTTTTAATTTACAGCTGTACAGCCCTGGCCTAACTTTATTTCATAATTATATTATATTCTATTCTGCTTCTATTTTAATTTAGTTTATATTCCATTTATTCCACCTTTTATTTTATTATCTGTCCGTTAATGTCGCACCGAAAACGACCAAAGCTAATTCCTTGTATGTGAAAACTACTTGGCAATAAAGACCTTTCTGATTCTGATTCATTCTGACCTTTCTTTCTGATACTTGAACAGTATTTAGTTTTTGAGGAGATATTCTTCTAGTTGGTTGTGCACTAGTCTCTCAAAAACTTTTGACAAGATGTTCAGGATTGACACAGGCCTGTAGTTGCTAACCCGGCTTTTGTTGCCCTTTTTGTACAGAGGAACCACTCTAGCTGATTTCAGATCTTTGGGGAACTTTCCGGTCTTTATCGATAGATTTACTATATGGATCAATATTTTTGCAGGCATTTTATCTAGTCCGGTTACTTTAGCTGTATTCATCTGACTTGTTGAGAATATCAATGACATCGGTATCCATTACTTTGGCTAGCTCAAATCCGTCATTTGCTGAGTTCAAACTTTGATAAAAGTTTTGACCGAAAGAAGACCCATATCGTCCCTTGCTGGGTTCCAACTTCTCCACTAAAGATGAAGCAGTGGTGAAGAAATCGTTGAAGTGATTTGCAATTTTCCGTGGTCAAGTTGTACGTGTTTTAATTGATTTCCGAATCACGTCGGTACTACCGAGTACCGATTCACGTGAGATCCGTCGGTGCCAGATTTCGGTACTGTAAAAAAAAAGAAAAAATATTTTTTTTTACTTTTCTTTTCATGTCAACGTTCACACGCACAATATACGCTTACCTAGGATTTGACTTGATTCAACAACAAAGCAGTCGGGGCAATGGCAAGCCGAAAACGGTCGAAGGTGTGGTTATTTAGGTTATTCAGGGCAGCTCTGGCTGTAATTGTAGCTTACCACCACCGGTATGACTGTGTATGAACGAATAATGGACTCTGTAAGCGCTCTGGGGTCACTGGGGTGTCATGAAGAGCGCTATATAAATCCAATCCATTATTATTATTATTATTTGAAGTTTGAGGTAGGTAGATTACATTTTTAGAGACTAAAGTACAGAAAAAAGGTACCGTTGGGTACCGGTATCGATTCACAGGTACCGGTACCGGTACCATATCGGTTCAAATCCCTAGTAGGTACACTCGACGTAACTGGAAATGAGGGAAACCTCAGTTGCCTTTCGATTTTAAATAAAGGTTTGAAATTAAATTAAATATCAGTTTGGTGAATCGATCCATGGTGGGCCTGTCTGACAGTTCAGCGCTTCAGGGCTATAGGTGCTTGGAGTGGGTGACATCAGGGCTATAGGTGCTTGGAGTGGGTGACATCAGGGCTATAGGTGCTTGGAGTGGGTGACATCAGGGCTATAAGTGCTTGGAGTGGGTGGCATTAGCACCCACATGGCACCCTCACACCATGGATGCACTTCCAAGGCCTAATCATAGATTCTCTGTTGTTCAGCAGCCGATGAGGCAGGGGACGGGCTTCACAGCAGGGGTTGAACATGATCCTCCGTGGCAAGGAGAGGTGTACAGTAATAACACCTCTGGCCTATAGCTCAGCCTATAGCTCAACCCTCTGTTGACATTGATGGGAGGGGATATGCTGCTAGCTTTAGGGGAGAGAGAGAGAGAGAGAGAGAGAGAGAGAGAGAGAGAGAGAGAGAGAGAGAGAGAGAGAGAGAGAGGGGAGAGAGAGGGGGGAGGGAGAGAGGGAGGGGGAGGGAGAGAGGGGGGAGGGGAGAGAAGAGAGAGAGAGAGAGAGAGAGAGAGAGAGAGAGAGAGAGAGAGAGAGAGAGAGAGAGAGAGAGAGAGGCATAGCGAAAGTGAGGTATAGTGTGTCAATGGAGTATGAGATTAGTAGTGTTAACCCTTAGGCATTTGCTCAGCTGGAGAGCATATGTGTGTGTGTGTGTGTGTGTGTGTGTGTGTGTGTGTGTGTGTGTGTGTGTGTGTGTGTGTGTGTGTGTGTGTGTGTGTGTGTGTGTGTGTGTGTGTGTGTGTGTGTGTGTGTGTGTGTGTGTGTGTGTGTGTGTGTGTGTGTGTGTGTGTGTGTGTGTGTGCGTGCGTGTGTGTGTGTTGTGTGTGTGTAGTTGCACACGTTGCCAAAAGAAATCTGTGTCTGTGTAATAATTTGTTTGTGTACATGCATGCGTGTGTGTGTTTATATGTACATGTGTGTATGAGTGTCTATATGTGCACTTTCTGGCACAATGACTCACGGCTCTGGGAGGGAGGGAGGGAGGGAGGGAGGGAGCGAGAGAGAGAGAGAGAGAAAGAGAGAGAGAGAGAGAGAGAGAGAGAGAGAGAGAGAGAGAGAGAGAGAGAGAAGAGAGAGAGAGAGAGAGAGGGGGCTATATAGATGGGGA
>NC_140167.1:64188946-64211446 GCF_963971535.1 Notolepis coatsorum | reverse complement strand
GGCATTGTTGACATTTACAAAAACTAGACCATTTCTAAAATTCGCGCTAAAGTTGACCTTTTTCCCTCCGATATTTAATTATTATTTTCCAGCGTGAGACGAGAGGTACTCTGTAAAATAAACAGTGTGAATAATGGGACACCATCACGAGAGCCACTCAGCAGCTCAGTGAGGCAGCCGTCAAGTAACCAGTGTGGACTGCATTACTCCTCCATCCTGCATCTGTCCTCCACCTATCCTACTAGGGGTGGGAATCACCAGTTTCATCACGATACGATACGATATCGATTCTTTGGACAACGATACGATATTTTCCGATATCACAAAGTCTGCCACGATACGATACGATTCAGGTGCCTGCGATCGATATGAGACGATATTATATGCCCATTTAACACAATCAGTAACATTTAAATCAACAAAAAAAAGGCAATGGAAATATCATTTGACATTTTTATTTTTGATCTCTTCCAGACATTTAAATGAAAAACAATCTATTGTTTTTAATACAAATAGACCTCCTGTTCACTGTTTTTGGTTCGTTTTTCTTTTTTTTTCGATATTAATATTCTATCACAGCGCTGTATTTTGGCTGGAAAAGGCATATTGGGAGTCAGAAGGTGCAGTACCGGCCAGATCCTGTTAGTGGGGCTATCTCGAGAATGCAGTAACCCCCCCTCCTTCCCAGTCCCTAGTGGACCTCTCTATCGCTCTATCAGCTTAGCTTAGTTAGCTCACGCTAACGCAACGTTAATTTCGGTATTTAACGCAACATGGGCATAAAGGAATGGCGAGGATGGAAAGCATGTTAGATGCATTTGACCCCTTGTGGGGAAAAAAACAACAGGCACTTATTTCGGGCAAAATAGGCGGACTCTGAAGCAATGCTGTCTAACGTCTACACACGCTGAGCTGCGCTGAACTACTGTTGTTGTTGCAGCTGGGCGGATATGCTCACGAGGGGATTTTCAAAATAAGAGTATCGCAATATGAATCGATCTTTCTACGTTGCATCGATCCTATTTGATAATTGATAATAGATCGATATATTGATCTGGATCGATGTATCGTCCCACCCCTATATCCTACTACATCACTGTAATCTACTGTATATCCTCCACCTATTTTACTACATCACTGTAATCTACTGTATGTCCTCCACCTATCCTACTACATCACTGTAATCTACTGTATATCCTCCACCTATCTTACTACATCACTGTAATCTACTGTATATCCTCCACCTATCCTACTACATCACTGTAATCTACTGTATATCCTCCACCTATCTTACTACATCACTGTAATCTACTGTATATCCTCCACCTATCCTACTACATCACTGTAATCTACTGTATATCCTCCACCTATCTTACTACATCACTGTAATCTACTGTATATCCTCCACCTATCCTACTACATCACTGTAATCTACTGTATATCCTCCACCTATCCTACTACATCACTGTAATCTACTGTATGTCCTCCACCTATCCTACTACATCACTGTAATCTACTGTATATCCTCCACCTATTTTACTACATCACTGTAATCTACTGTATGTCCTCCACCTATCCTACTACATCACTGTAATCTACTGTATGTCCTCCACCTATTTTACTACATCACTGCAATCTACTGTATATCCTCCACCTATCTTACTACATCACTGTAATCTACTGTATGTCCTCCACCTATCGTACTACATCACTGTAATCTATATCCTCCACCTATAATAATAATAATAATAATAATAATAATAATAATAATAATAATAATAATAATAATAATAATAATAATAATAATAATAATAATAATACCTATATAAACCGTTCTGAAGGAAGAAACTATGTTTCTTATAAACCGTTCTGAAGGTAGAAAATAT
This sequence comes from Notolepis coatsorum, assembly GCF_963971535.1. Taxonomy (NCBI): domain Eukaryota; kingdom Metazoa; phylum Chordata; class Actinopteri; order Aulopiformes; family Paralepididae; genus Notolepis; species Notolepis coatsorum. Next base: position 64,209,560 of record NC_140167.1, on the reverse strand, counting down.
GTTTCTTATAAACCTTTCTGAAGGTTGAAACTATGTTTCTTATAAACCTTCCTGAAGGCAGAAAATAGCCTATATGATTCTCATAATCCTCATATGGTTCATGCTGTGTTTCAGATGAATACATAGAATAGAAACACGCTATAATGAACAGCTGTGAACATTCACCAGCACTGCAGCTCCACTGACTCACCTCCCCATCTCACTCTCTCTCTCACACACACACACACACACCAGCGTTTCCGTTAGCCGGTAATTACCGGTATTTTACCGTCAAAATCTGTTTAAGTCCGACATATTTTATCTCTCCGGTCTTAATGTCCGGTGAAAATAATTCCCTGAGTCTAAGCACAATTTGATTATTTGAATTGTATTAAAATAGGCTAAAATTAAATAGCCTATGCGATGAACGAAACGATCATTACATTTGTTTCCTCGTTGCTTCTAATAATGACAACGACGTTGTCGGCGAGAGCTTAGTGCTGGCTGTGCGGACTTTTCTGAAGCTGTAGAGCCGCAGTACCAGCAGTACAATGCAATATTCCAGCAGTACTCCAATTCAGCCATTTTCAGCCAATGTTGGGTGGGGGGCGCTGTTGTGCGGTTCCCAGAAAAGAGCCAATAACAGCTGAACAGCTTCTCTGCAGCGCCATACTCTTTGCAAATAAGTCGTTGCGAGGTGGAGAGAGTCGTCACGCAAACCCACGATAATGTTGCCGTCTCTCTGCTTTCTCAGTTCTTCGCTTGATATAATTAATACAAATGTCCAATATAACGGAATTCGTTAGCTCATAAAAATGTGATTATAACAGACTGCTGTTTAGTGTCGGACCGACTGCGTATCGGTCTATTTTATTTCAAGTCAGCAGCAGCACGGAGTATCGAGGGACTTATTTTATTTGGAATATATTAATGACTGTATACGTGAAGTTGAACATTATGATATGTGTGACGTGTCTGATACAACGAGGTGAAGCGATGTCGACTCGAGATTCATTTGGGGGTGCGTGTGACAGAGCTGCTGCAGCGGGAGCTTGATGCTGGTAGCGTATCGCACTAACTTGAGAGGCGAGAGATAGTAATTTGATTCTGCAAATCAATTTCTCATTCTTCGCTTGATGTAATTAATACACATGTCCAATTATAACGGAATTCGTTAGCTCATAAAAATGTGATTATAATAGACTGCTGTTTAAAACTCTGACCGGAATATCTCGAATATGTCCGGTGATAGAAATCTTGCAGGACCGGCACGAATATGTTCTAACGGAAACGCTGACACACACACGTGTAACGGGGAAGCCCGTGGGTATGTCCACAGTCACGGAAACAGGTGTGTTGACGAGTGACTGTGGCAGTGCGGGCTGGTAAATTAAACTCACTTCCCCATAACAGGGTTAACAGACGCATAGGTACGGTAGTTAGGAGTGAATTCACTTCTTAGTGCAGCGGCCTGTGTCGTCGCCCGCGGACGCGGGAGCCCCCTGTTCGACTCCCCCTCGGGACATTCTCATTTAACATCAAACACAACGCAGACCAGTATGATCCGTCACAGTGGTGCCGTGACCCGGATGTCCTGAGGGGCGTGAGTTTAGGGAGGTGAGTGTAACAGGGAAGCCCGTGGGTATGTCCACAGTCACGGAAACAGGTGTGTTGACGAGTGACTGTGGCAGTGCGGGCTGGTAAATTAAACTCACTTCCCCATAACAGGGTTAACAGACGCATAGGTACGGTAGTTAGGAGTGAATTCACTTCTTAGTGCAGCGGCCTGTGTCGTCGCCCGCGGACGCGGGAGCCCCCTGTTTGACTCCCCCTCGGGACATTAACATTTAACATCAAACACAACGCAGACCAGTATGATCCGTCACACATGCACGCATGCACGCACTCACACACACACACACACACACACACGTATTTTCTATCTTCAGACTGCTGCTAACGCTTAAATACCTGTGTGGACTGGCCAACATCGCTAAGACTGCTGCTAACACTTAAATACCCGTGTGTGGACTGGCCAACATTGCTAAGACTGCTGCTAACACTTAAATACCTGTGTGTGGACTGGCCAACACCGCTAAGACCACCAGACCCCTAAAAACTTCAGTCACTGAACGCCGTGGTACTATCGGAAACAATGGAACATCTGGTCCTCTGGCTGTACACATTTACATTTACATTTAGTCATTTAGCAGAGCGACTTACAAGTTATGTACAGGTCACAGGTGAACACGAAGGGTACAACTCTGGCAGCTAAGTGTAAGGAACATTGTTTGTCAAACTGTGTTGAACTTCAGTGCTACAGTCTTGAGTGCATAGTAATAATAATAATATAATGCAGGACCTGTTCAGAGGTCTTTAATTGGCATGCAATTATCCTCAATGTTTAGCGGTTAGCACACACGGTTAGCACACACACACACCGGAACACACACGCATGCATTGTTTTTGTAGGATCGCCGATGCGATTCGTCTCTGCGATTAACCCATCCCGTCGTCCTTCCCCCCAAGGGAAGCCGGGAGCAGACAGGCGTCGGCGAGGGCCGCGCCCAGGGACCAATCCAAGTGCTCCTGCCCGTCTTCGTCAAGGACGCCACAGCGTTAGCGATCTGTTGTTGTGCATGTTTTTCCATTGGGTTTATCTTATCGGGGGGGGGAACCCTTGCGAGCACGGGGAGAACATGCAAACTCCACACAGAAAGGCCTGGGAGATACCCCACCTGGGTAACTGGCATCATGGAAACCTGGTCCCCAAGCGGCAATCGAACCCTGGACCTTCTTGCTGTGAGGCGACAGTGTTTAACCACTACACCACCGTGCCGCCCCATAGACATATTAGCATAGTAGGTAGTAATATAGGCAAGGTAGATTCCTTGGTAGAAAAGCATAATATATTTTGTTTTCAAGACATACATAATAGTGAGAGAGGGAGCGAGAGAAAGAGTGTGAGTGATAGAGAGAGAGAGAGAGAGAGAGAGAGAGAGAGAGAGAGAGAGAGAGAGAGAGAGAGAGAAAGAGAGAGAGAGAGAGAGAGAGAAATGAGGGGAGAGAGAGAGAGATAGATGAGGGGAGAGAGAGAGAGACAACATAGAGCCATCTACCATGTAAACCAAGCTTTAAGGATCCCATTTAACATCTTGAGCAATCTTAACTCATTGGCTGCCACGCTGTTTCTGGGATATGGCTATGCGCTGCCACGCATTAAACCAATGGAGTCCATCACCTTGTTTGCAGGGCTATAACTATATTCTATAATATAGCTATGGATGCAATACTATGGCCCATTTGACATCGAGTATCGATCGTTCAAGATGTGAAAAAGAAAAAGATTTTCCATCCATACATTCCCGTTTTATACCGTGGTGAATATGGTTTTAGAGCGGTTTAGGGTAATTCCTATGAGGCTAGTAATAGCCCGCGACGTGTATTATACTAAATCCATTGGCATTTCGCCCCTACACACGCTACAATTAAATTTTATGTTCCATCATGAATGCATGCAAGGGGTTTTGTTATATTGTAAAAACTGGGATTTGGGTTAATTAATATTTATTAAATAAATAAAGAGATAGGGGGACCTGAGAAAAGGTAAATGTTCCCAGGTCAACCAGCAGCTCTGAGACGTGGGACTTGAGGTAGAGACGTCCCTGCAGAGGAGGAGACTCTGCTCCCAGTAGGTGACGGCAGCAGGAAACACCCATCCTGGGCTCTAAGCCACTTTTCCCCGTTCTTGGTCTCCTTGTGTAATAATAATGTGTACATAACCTCAACACTGTCCCCACAATCAAGTTCAAGTTCAAGTTCTTTAATAGTTGTCATACAGAAGTACAGAATACTTTCATACAAAATGCTTCTTACTGTTACGCTCCAGAGACTGTGCTAGACAAGATAGTATCAAATAACATAATAACATAATATAGCATGAATTTAGAAGAAGAAAATGAGGTCACAGTGTTCGGTATAGACATATGTACAATGTTCTGAGTTACCATATAATATACAATACACAATACTATGCAGTGTACTAATGTACAGTACTATCTAGTGCAAAGCAGAAATGGGATGAGGTACAATTTTAGGTACAATTTACAGTAAGGTGTACGAGTTGTAGTGCAATCCTTCATCCATAAATATAAAGTGTGGGGAGTGGGTGCTACAGTGTGTTTGTTTAAAGTGGGTGTGTGCTATAAGTGTGTGGAGTGGGTGCTACAGTGTGTTTGTTTAAAGTGAGTGTGTGCGTGTGGATGTGTGTGCTATGTGCGTTTGGTGGTTGTTGTTGTGTAGTGTTCATTCATTGTTCGTTTAGCAGCCTGATGGCCTGGGGATAGAAGCTTCTTTTGAGTCTTTCTGTGCTCGCCTGTATCGCTTGCCTGACCGCAGCAGTTCAAAGAGGCAGTTGTTCGGGTGACTGGAGTCTTTAATGATTCTCTTAGCCTTGCCCTTGCAACGCTTGTAGTAAATGTTCTGGAGGGTGGGGAGCCCCCCTCCAATTGTGCGTTCGGCTGAACGTGTCACTCTTTGTAGTCTGCTTTGGTCTTGTGCAGTGCTATTCCCAAACCAGGAGGTGATGTTGCCGGTCAAGATGCTCTCTATTGTACATGAGTAGAAGTTCTTAAGGATCTTCTGGCTGACTTGGAACTTCCTTAGGCGCCTGAGGAAGTAGAGGCGTTGTCGTGCCTTCTTCACAACACTGTTAATGTGTGTGGTCCATGTCAAGTCCTCGGATATGTAGGCTCCGAGGTACTTAAAGCTGTTGACTCTCTCAACCGGTGCCCCGTCGATGCTGAGGGGGCTGTAGTCCTTGACCCCCGACCTCCTGAAGTCCACAATCATCTCCTTTGTTTTGCTGACGTTCAGGGAGAGGCTGTTTTCCTGGCACCATCCCGCCATACATCTTTATACATCTTTGTTTTCAGGACAAACTGGCCTATCATAATATCTATAAGTGATGTCACATGAATGTATAAATGGTTATTAAGACAGAAGAAAAAAAGAAAAGAAAAAACGGTAATTGAAGCACAAGACTAATACATTTGGCTTTTGAAATGTGTTCCCAACCTTTTTTGGCTCAAACTTAATTTTCTGTGGCTCTGAATTTCTTGCTAACTTCGCTGAAATATTTGAGCGTGGGAATGCACATAGCCAGGGATTAAAGCAAAAAAAAATCTCCTGACTGAAATTTTTTTTCAGGCCAAGTCATATTCTTATTTTAACCTCCACTGTATTTCTTTTTAATAGCGTTGGCGTTTTAAGGGAGCCTACTTGTTTCGGTTTCGTCGATAATCCAATGTACAGTTACCCCCCCACCCCGCCTACCCAACCCTTCCCTCCCCAACCACCTCCAATGTACAGTCCCCCCCCCCCCTCCACCCAACCTCCTCCAATGTACAGTTTCTTCGTCAAATGTATATGCTCTCTTTTTTAGACTCTTATTGTATCACAAACAATACTGTGTAAATCTGGTACGTCATAAATGTATAGATGTAGCAGTATTATCTATCTGTATGTCATGTATGTCATATATGTTATGATGAATTGAAAATGGGGGACCCTGATGTAAAGAGGAAAGTCTTTCTCTGGTCTGCAACCCCTTGACAATTGTGTGTATTGAGCTGTACTGTATTGTACCCATTCTGCAATCTGTTATAACAATCAATCAATATTTAACCGATTGCAGAATGGGTACAATACAGTATGGCTCAATACACACAATTGTTAAGGGGATGCAGACCAGAGAAAGACGTTTGTCTTGTTTACATCATCAGGGTCCCCCATTTTCAATTCATAGTGACATTTATGACATGCATGACATTGACATCATGACATTTATGGCATAGGGACATACTACAGGTATATAGTACTGTTACATTTGTGACATATACGATATGCAAATATACAGTAATGTTACCCATAGATCCTGACAGAGATTATACATATGATGGGGAGGAGACTGTACATTAGGAGGGGGTGGATGGGTGGGAGAAAATATACAGTACTGTTACCCATAGATCCTAACAGAGTTTATATACATATGGGGAGGAGACTGTACATTAGGAGGGGGTGGATGGGTGGGAGAAAATATACAGTACTGTTACCCATAGATCCTAACAGAGATTATATACATATGGGGAGGAGACTGTACATTAGGAGGGGGTGGGTGGGAGAGAAATATACAGTACTGTTACCCATAGATCCTAAGAGAGATTATATGCATATGATGGGGAGGAGACCGTACATTAGGGTGGTGGTGGTAGAAAAAAGATACATACGGTGGGGAGAGAATATATACAGTGGGGAGGAGACTGTCTATAGATACACCTGTGTGATGTTGCTACGGAGTTAAGCTAATAAACGTATACTCACAACCACAGTAGGGGACTCACATATTGTACTGTGAAGTAACACGACAATGACAAACGTGTTGTTTCTGTTTTTCTTTTTGACATCGTTGCGGCACACGGAACAAGTTAACTCACCACTACAGCCCCCAGTAGCGCTGCCTAGCCAGTCTCTTCAAACGTCCTCTCCTCTCGAAACTTTTTGTTAGGTGGTCCCGCTGATCATTTTCATCTGAGAACCCCGCGGTGGGTTCTCTTTTTAGTGGCCGGCTTACTCCTTCCATTTAACCGACGCTATTAAGCTAACGTTAGCTAATCGGTATATAGCAGCGAGTGCAAGCAGCGTGGTGGCTGTGACGTTGGTAAACAAGCTGTTATGGTTTGTAACCGACCCCAATCGCACAACACAAGACAGGTATGATGGTTTGCCAAGAAACAGATATTTATTTAGAACAGGGAAAAAAGGCACTGTCCCTTTAAGGGAGAAAACACAAAACACTGGAAAGACACAAGAGGGGAAGGTAAAGTGCCTTTAAGAGGCGGGCAGGAAAGGGAACACTATGGGAAGGTAAGGGAACGCCTAAGGGAAGGTTAAGGGAACGCCTTGGGAACAGAGGAACTAGAGACTAGGAGAACTAGGGAAAGAGGACTAGGGACTAGGAGAACTAGGGATAGAGGACTAGGGACTAGGTGGAACTAGAAGGGGAGAATTTGGGACAGAGGGGACTGAGGCCCGCGGAGGCGGGCTGGGGAACAGGGAGGAACTGGGGACAGAGAACCGCGGAGGCGGGCTGGGGACAGGGAGGAACTGGGGACTGGTGGGAAAACATCTGGGCCGCTCTGCAGAACAGAGGAGAAGGTTAATATTCAAAGGGAACAAACAGAGCAGATGCAGAACAGTCCAAATAACAAAGTAACAAAGTAAATACTATCTTCGTGTGAACAAACACACAGTGGGAGATGAAATGTCCAAAATAATATCCACGAGAGAACAAAACAGAGTGGGAGATGAAATGTCCAAACTAATAACTAAGTGAGAACTAAAGGAGGCAATACGCTGGGTGAGTGACATCACAATCAAAACTCACCCAGGCGTATGCGTAATGGTACAGGAAACGCAGCGGGAAGGGGGCAAGGGGCATTACGCTGAGTGAGTGACATCACAATCAAAACTCACCCAGGCGTATGCGTAAAGGTACAGGGACAGCAGCGGGAACGGGGGCAAAAGGCATTACGCTGAGTGAGTGACATCACAATCAAAACTCACCCAGGCGTATGCGTAAAGGTACAGGGACAGCAGCGGGAACGGGGGCAAGGGCACTACGCTGAGTGAGTGACATCACAATCAAAACTCACCCAGGCGTATGCGTAAAGGTACAGGGACAGCAGCGGGAACGGGGGCAAGGGCACTACGCTGGGTGAGTGACATCACAATCAAAACTCACCCAGGCGTATGCGTAAAGGTACAGGGACAGCAGCGGGAACGGGGGCAAGGGCACTACGCTGGGTGAGTGACATCACAATCAAAACTCACCCAGGCGTATGCGTAATGGTACGGGGACAGCAGCGGGGCGAGGGCATCGCCACCGGGTGGCTGGCTGTCGGAGCCGAGGAACAGAGTGCTGGAACAGCGGCGGTGGCGAGGATGTCGTCCACCGGGTAGCCGCTGTCGGAGCCGAGGAACAGGGTGCTGGAACAGTGGCGGTGGCGAGGATGTCGTCCACCGGGTAGCCGCTGTCGGAGCCGAGGAACAGGGTGCTGGAACAGCGGCGGTGGCGAGGATGTCGTCCACCGGGTAGCCGCTGTCGGAGCCGAGGAACAGAGTGCGCGCCACACCTTGGTGTGCGCGTCGGAACAGTGGCGGTGGCGAGGATGTCGTCCACCGGGTAGCCGCTGTCGGAGCCGAGGAACAGAGTGCGCGCCACACCTTGGTGTGCGCGTCGGAACAGTGGCGGTGGCGAGGATGTCGTCCACCGGGTAGCCGCTGTCGGAGCCGAGGAACAGAGTGCGCGCCACACCTTGGTGTGCGCGTCGGAACAGCGTCGGAACAGAGAGACGCCTCGGGGTGCGTCTGCGAGGAGGAGTGTGCCAAGCACGAAGGTCTGGAAGATGCGCGTCGGCGCGCTGAGGTCTGGAGAGCGTGCCAAGCTCGAAGGTCTGGAAGATGCGCGTCTGTGCGCTGGTACGGAGGAGCGTGCCAAGCTCGAAGGTCTGGAAGATGCGCGTCAGTGCGCTGGTACGGAGGAGCGTGCCAAGCTCGAAGGTCTGGAAGATGCGCGTCTGTGCGCTGGTACGGAGGAGCGTGCCAAGCTCGAAGGTCTGAAGTGGAACACTGGAATACCTCCCGTAGAGGATTAGAGAGCGCAGTACAGTGTCTCCCTCCAGGCAAACGGCGGCAGGTGGCGAAGGCTTGAGCGCATCTGGCGCGCTGGTCTGGAGTGGAACACTGGAATACCTCCCGTAGAGAATTAGAGAGCGCAGTACAATGTCTCCCTCCAGGCAAACGGCGACAGGTGGCCAAGGCCCTTGAAGATGCGCGTTGCGCGCTGGTGACTGGAGAGCGTGCCAAGCTCGAGGGTCCGGGAGATGCGCGTTGGTCTAGATGTGCGTCAGGACGAACAGCTGCGCTGGGGTCTGCAGTGGAGCGCTGGGGTGCCTCCCGTGGAAGTTACAGGGAGCGCAGAACAGTCTCCTCCACAGGCTACGGCGACAGCAGACGAAGGCTGGAGCAAACATCTCAAGGCTGGAGAGATCCATCTTACAGCATTGGTAGACCAGAGGATCTCCCGAAAGAGTCTAGATGTTTAGGGAATATGACTCGGCAAGTATACAACACGACCCCACGCCGAAACGAGGGGAAGCGCCCTGGTATTTAAAGCCCACCGGGGAACTAATTAGCCTGCCACCACAGGTGCGAGAGGTAATTGATAATAGTCCAGGTGTGGCCACTGAGAGTAAACGAGAGTAAAGAACGAGAGGGTGGGGGCTAGAGAGAGTGAGTGAGAAGGGAATTTCTAACAGTAGGCTTTAAAGAAACAGAGAAAAGGTGGTGAGCAGCGGGCAAAACCTCACACAAGCAGTTGACGCGTGAGGCTGCAAAAAAGGCGACCTGTCTCTCGAGTCGCTGAGTGATGATGACTGCTTGGCGCGATAGGAAAAAAAGCCCTTTTCCATATTTGGCGCCTCTGATTGGCTCAATTTTGTTTCAATCTGTATGCATATACAAAATCATGCAAATACTTCCGTCAGACTGCGAATCAAATGGACGGATCTCCCCAATCAAATTGACGGAAATCCGTCTGGAGACGGAATGCTTTAATGCATGCACATAGCCTGCTGGTCACATGTGGTCACAGGGCCAGCCTTGGCATATTTAGATTAGATTAGATTAGATTTAAATGTATTGTCATTATACAGCACAAGTACAGTACAATGAAAAAAGGTTTGGCATCCAACCAGAGTGCAGATGTAGCAGTAAAGTGCAATACAATATACAATGTACAGGTGATTAAACTGGGTATAAAATATATAAATGAGTACTACTGAGTGTAGTGCTAATCAGATGTATGTACAGAGTTGTAATATTAATATGTACAGTGATACAGGTATAAAGACGATATGGTAGTAGTCATACTGACCAGCAGCCTAACTAGTAAGAGTAGGTAAGGGATATGTACAGATAGATATAGTATCTAGTATCTACAGATATGTAAAAGGATTATGTGCAGGCATGTACAGACAGATGTGGATATATATATATATATATACGGTGAGAATAAATATATATATATACAGCATTATTGTGCATGCTATCATACAGAGTTATATGGGTTATAAGCAGGTGGGTTATATGCAGGTGTATAAATAGGTAGAAGAACACACAAAGTCCCTATGGGTTTTGGCCAAATCAACGGCCCTCCTGCTTGTATTGGGTTGATTTTCAGGAAGGAGGGAACCCAGAATGTTGCACATTTATTGTAATGATTTTTGTACGTGACAATAAAATAAATGTTAAAACTAAAAATAGTAACTACAGTGCTTTGATGTTGTATACCCCAGAGGGTCCTCTAAACTGGAGCCATTTGGTGTGCGGATCTCTCTGTTCAATTATGCACACACATTCATGCTTGGTCAAACCTACCGACACAAGCACATGCACACACACACGCCATGTTTTCATGCATTGTGGGGACATTTTTTTTTTTTTTTTTTTTTTTTTTTATTATTGCAAAACAAAACTTATTAAAAGTCAGTACTCAACACACAATGTATAATGAAACTTTCAGTAAAGGTGGTTAAAATATATGCAAGTACAGAAACAGGATAAAACAAAAATAGTCAATAATAACATTTTAACCGTATACAGTGTATATCCAGCGAAGTTACAATTATATAAATGTTAGTATATAATATACCCCTAATACCTATTTTCTAAAACCCTACACACATATGCTCCAGCTCAAACCCCCCCCTCCCGGACCCCCTCTTGGATAGTACCTCCATTATCCCTCACTCCTAACCAGACACTACCATTATAGGCTAGCTTTTATTCTCTCCACCACTTCTAACCACATTGACATTTTGGATTCATTGAGCCCCAGAATTCTTGCTGTAGATATTTCTTGATATATCACATCGAGATATGTAAGAAACCACACTTTCCGGCACATTTTTTCCGGTTGAAACCAACGTGATGCGATCAGTTTTTTAGCTACTGTGATACCCGATAAAACCAATCTTTTTAGTTGTGGATTCACTGCAAACTCAAAAACATCATTCAATAGCAATACCGCGGGGTGTACAGGTATATTCCAAAATACGAGTATTGATAATTGTTGGGACACATCTTTCCAGAATGCCTTAACTGGTGGACAGTCCCAATACATGTGCATAAATGTTCCTTCGTCCCCATTTGTACATTGGGAGCATTTGGAGTCTTGTATAAGCCCCATTTTGCACAGCCTTATAGGAGTCAAGTATGTCCTGTGAATATAGTTCAGATTGATTTGTTGATGATCCGGGTTCCTTGATGTAAGTCGGACATTTGCCCAGGCTCCTTGCCAATCAAAGTCATTTTCCAGGTCTGGTATATCCCTCCTCCAGACATTGTCTAGTTGAAGGGTTTCATACGAGGACGTTAGTAATTGATAATAAAAACCTGATACAAAACCTCCCAATGTATCTCTTTCATAGAAAAATTTGTGGTATCTGTGGTGTTCAATTGGTATGTGTAATGGAACACCGTGAGATCTCATACAAAGTCGTAACTGTATGTAAAAAAGCCATGTGGACTCGGTGAGGTTAAACTTTATGCATATTTCGACATAACTACAAAGGCCCTTGTTATAAAAAATATCCCCTAATGAGTGTATGCCTCTCTCTTCCCATATAGGGAATCTTATAGGTCGTTTTCCCATTAAGAGAGCATTGTTATTGAATATGGGAGTGTGATTATGCCATACTTGAGGGTTAGGAAATTTCCTTTGTGTTTCCCGCCATGTCCTGATTGCATGGGTAATTATTGGGCCAAATTCTCGCTCACAATGCTTGATTGAAAGTTTAGTGTATGCTATGTCTTTCAATCTCTGTGGGGCTACTATGTTTTCTTCTAATTTTCTCCAAGATACCAAAGCCTCGGGGTCAAACCATATCTTCTTCAATGGTCTTAATGTGAAGGCATTAAAATATTGTAAAAAATCTGGGACTGCCATGCCACCGTCTGCTTTATTTCTCTGTGCGGTGGATCTTTTTATGCGAGGTGGTTTGTTATTCCAAATAAATTTGTATGTGGAGGTTTGTAATCTTTTCCAGTAGCCCTCTGGAGGAGGTAACGGAAGCATTGAGCTGAAGAAATTGATTCTTGGTAATACATCCATCTTAACTATTGATACCCTTGCCTGTACTGAGTTTTTAAGTTTTGCCCACCTGTCCAGGTCGTTTTTGATTTTGTTCTGTATTTTTGTGTAATTGTGCTTCACCGTTTGTCTTATGGTGGGAAATATTTCCACACCCAAGCATCTGAAATGTTTGACCATGGGTATCGCACCTGGGAGGGTTGTCTCTTTTTTTGCACTGGTGTTAAGAGGAAGAAAAGCCGACTTAGGCCAATTTATTTTAAATCCCGATAAATCACCAAAGTTCTCTATCAACTTGAGTATAAGCGGCAATGTGTTGTTGGGGTTTTGCATGAACAATATTACGTCGTCCGCATATAAACTAATTTTATGATGTGTGCCCTTGATTACTATTGGTTCTATGTGTTGGGATTGTCTTATAAATTGTGCTAAAGGTTCTAATGATAGATCGAATAGTCCGGGACTAAGAGGGCAACCTTGTCTGGCTGAGCGTGATACCGGAAAGATATCGGAGATGAATGTGCCTGTTGTAATCCTGGCCGATGGGTCCTTGTATAGTACTTTAATCATATCAATGAAACCTTTTCCTAACCCCATCCTTTCCAATACTGCCCATAGAAACGACCATTCCAACCTGTCAAATGCTTTCATAGCATCCAGGGATAGTATCGCCTTAGGTGTGATGTCCTCTTTGTCTGTATCTAGTACGTGCAGTATTCGCCTTATGTTATCATTGATCAGACGACCTTTTATGAAGCCTGTTTGGTCCGGATGAACTAAAGACGTCATATGCTTTTGCAATCTGATGGCTAATATCTTAGAGTACAGTTTGACATCGGTTCCGAGGAGGCTTAAAGGACGGTAACTACCGCACTCAGTGGGGTCTTTGTCTTTTTTGTGAAGAACTGAAATGAGTGCGGTATTTTGGTGTTCAATGAAGCTTCCCTCTTTGACTGAGTATAAGATCATATTTAGTAATAAGGGTCCAAATATGTCCCAGCAAGAAATGTACATTTCTGATGGGATACCGTCAATTCCCGGAGCTTTGCCGTTTTTCATTCCGGATATGGCCTTCTTGAGTTCTTCTAATGTGATCGGTACTTCTAACTGTTTAGCGTCTTCCTCCGTAAGTTTAGGGAGAGTAATTTGATTAAGATATGTGTCTAATTTGTCTTGATCAAAGGTCGTTTCTGAGTTATATAAATCGGAGTAGAATTCTTTGAATGTATCGTTTATTATTTTGGGTTCTGTTACTAGAGCTTGTTGTTTCCTAATGGCAGTTATATCTGCAAATTTTGCATTAATTCTTAGTCGCATGGCTAATAGGTGACTAGGTTTAGAACCTTGGAAGTACTGCTGTTGTCTAGTGCTGCGTATTTGCAATTCCGATTTTTGTCTGTACATTGCTTTGATCTCTGTCTTTAGAATGTTAACTTGGTTATCTAGTCTAGTAGAGTTGTTGTATTTTAAAGAATTAAAAAGCGTTGAGTAAAGCGTTTCCATTTCAGACAGTTTTGTGTTTTGATTTTTGCGCAATATGGAGGTAAATCTATCCGAGAAATCCTTGATCATATTCTTTACCGACATCCATAATATTCTGGGATCTTGCACCGAGTTAGCATTATCCCGTAGGAATACTGTGAGAGCTTCTTTAATTTGTGTAATGAATTCCTTGTTGTTAAGCAGCATCGAATTAAAACGCCATCTTGGGGCCCGGGCAGATAGTGTACCAAATGTTGCTTTCAGGATTAAGTAGCAGTGATCTGATACCGCATTGGGTGTCATTTCCACTTCATATTTATCAAATATTCTCGGGGATGCAAAGACGTAATCAATTCTGGATAGTGTGCTGTGTCTCGCCGAACGACAGGAGTACTTGCGGGTCATGGGGTTAAGTGAACGCCATAAATCAGTTACTCCTGTTGATTTCGACCAATCTTTTAATGCTTTAGATGAATTCTTTTGTTCGCTGGAGAAGGAAAGGTAAGTTTTGTCCATCCTTGGGTTCCAAATGGCATTAAAATCCGCACCTATTATATATGAGTACTCGGGATGGTTTAACATTTCTCCTGTTAGTGAAGTGAAGAAACCCACTTCGTACAAATTCGGGGCATATACCGCTGCCAATGCAATTTTCCTGTTATTGTGTATAATCCTAGCTATAGTTATGCGCCCCTCAGCATCCGACCATACCCCTTTCAATTCGATATTTAATTTGCGTCTGACGACTATGGCTACCCCTCTAGTTCTCGTAGCAAAAGAAGAGTGACTAATATTATGGTATATGTTATCCGCTAACGTATTTATGTCTCCCTCTAAAATGTGCGTTTCGCTTAATAGAGCCACGTCCACATGTTCTTTTTTCATCAGTGTGAGCACGCTTTTGCGCTTGTGTTGTTTGTTTATCCCACCGGTGTTCCATACCATTATATTCAAACTAGCCATAGTCTATGCATGTTTTCGTGTAGTTTTTGGTAATGTTTCTGGAGTATGAAGCTACAATAGATGCACATCCAATTAATGAGGTCCCGTTGAGAGCTGAGCTTAAAAACATATATATATACAAATAAAAATCCCCTATTTTCCCCTCACCCAGAAAGTCGAACATGCCTGTATTCCAAGAACACATCCTCCGCGATTGACTTTCTCCCATGGTCCACCGGATTGCCCAAACTGAGCATTGTAATCCTAATTTTCCTATGCTAATTGCCATAGGATCTAACATTTCCATTCTATTGCAATAGAATGTCGCTTTTGGTCTTGCACCTTCCCTTACTGTAATGAAGTATTGTGATAAATAACATAAAAATAAAAATAGAAAATAAAATAAAAAAAGAGAATAAACCTTTATCGACATATTCCTTTGAACCCTCCACTAACGTGTGGGGGAAAAAAAGGAAAAGATTGTAGAGCAATATTGACACCTTAATGTGAAGAACATTGGAAAAGAATAATGTAAGTTAAAATATATTTAAAAAATATAGAGTAATATTGACACCTTAATGTGAAGAACATTGGAAAAGAACAATGTAAGTTAAAATATATTTAAAAAATATAGAGTAATGAGAAGAAAAAATTAAATAAAATAAAAATCAATGGAAAGATATAGATAAGGAATAAGAGATAAATAATTATCAACGTGGAGAAGCCACTAGAACCGATTTAACTGATTAGATAAGATAGAAAAGCAGCGCCTTTTAGCGCTTCAATGTGCCTTTAATGGAGTGATTACTTAAATTGTTAGAATAACCTTGCTGTGCTCATACGTTTATGTGTGATTAATTTTTAAAGTATTATTAAGGACTGATTGCACTTCATTTAATTTATTATCTGCTATGTGTATACACACCGAATGTTATTATTAGAGTTGTATGCTTCGTTGTCATGGTGCCTTATATTCTAGAAGGTTGTAGAATATACTAGTGCCTAGACTATTTTACTTTCCAGAATGATCTAAGAGACCCAGGGCATTTGAGCGATAAACCCAGAATATTCCAGATAGATCTTTTTGCAATGATATTTATTTGTCCCCTCAGAGACCAGAGACTGAAATTATAATGTATTATGAATCGTATTATACACAGTACACTTTGTTATAGACGACTTGCATATCGTTTGCTACTTTGATGAACACAACAATGTCATTCCAACACTGGTGGAATGACCTCATTGATGAACACAATAAAGTCATTCCAACACTGGTATATATTGAGAGAGAGGCTTAACCGTTTCCGGCATTTTCGTCATGCTTTGGGTTATTTGCTACATTTTGATTCAGGAAATCCTCAGCTTCAAAAGGTGTATATGGACCTGACCTGCGGCCGTTATTGCCCAAGAATGATAACAGCGCCGGATCAGCTTTTGTATCACATCTTTGTATGGTAGATGTCGGATGATGGCCTCTTTGCTCAAATCTTCGTAGATAAATATTGGTTTATCACCATACTTCAGCTTCCCACGTTGGTTGCGAGCATATTTGATGATGTCATCCCTTGTTGTAGTTTTCCGCAGAGTGACAATGATGACTCTCGGCCCGTTGATACTTTGCCCCTGGGAACCGATTCTGTAAACTTGTTCCACTTCTGGCACTTTGTTTGGATCGGTGTTATCCAAAATCGTTGATAACTCTTTTGGAAAGTTGGTGTCTTCGCAGTTCACTGCTTCGTCAAACCCCACAATGCGGATGTTATTCCGCCTGTGGTAACGTTGGGTTTCTAGTTGCCTCTCCATCGCTTCGTTTTTAAGCCCTTGTATTTCCCTCCGATATTCCTCTTTCACTCTTTCCATCTCTTCTCCCATCTGTGTCATGCCACCTTCGTTCGCCTTGACTGCTTTTGTGTTTTCTGTCACCGAAATCTCCACTGTCGTGATTCGCTTTGACTGTGCATCGATCGCTTTCTTGACTTCTTCTAATTTCTCATCGATGCGATCGAATTTAGCCTCGATGCGATCGAATTTAGCATCGACGTTTGCCTCGAGCGCCTTGATGTGTGTAATCTGCAGGTTAGACTGTTCTACCATCTGTTCTTTCATCAGGTTAGACTGTTCTACCATCAGGTTAGCCAGTGTGTTGAAATCGGGTGGATTTCTGCTTTCTTCAGTTGGCGGCATATGGTAGATAGATGCAGTGACGTTGGAATCCATAAATCTGGCTGCTCTCGCTTTCACGGAGCTTGATTCTGTACCTTCTGTTATGTTGGTCTCTATTGACTCTCTTTCGGGGACCGTAATCGATGATCCCGGTAAATTGTCCTCTTCCTTCTCCTCCTCGGAGCTTGTCGCCGTCGGCTCAGAACCAACGACGGTTAGGACGTGTCTTCCTCGTTTTGTTACGTCCTGCGCCGTTGAAGTTGCCGTAGTTATTTTCTCTGGCGCCTTTCTACCTTTAACCATTTTGTCTTTTGATATGGTTAGTAGAGGGTTTTAACAATACATACGATGTGGTCTATTCTCTTTCTTTACTGTCCAAATAATGTTTTTAAACGAAATTAGCGTTGGTGGGAGCGGAGCAATTGCAAAATGCGTGCACTACATGTTGTGCTAAAACCGGAAGATCTGTTGTGGGGACATTCTATAGACGTTCATTCCCTAATCTTAACCTAACCCTAACCCAAACCGTAGCCATATCCCTAAAATAACTTGTTTACCTTGTGGTGTCTGGCCAATATATAGAAAATATATATTTAATCTTCACAAGGTAGGAGAACAAGGACACACACACACACACACACACACACACACACACACACACACTCACCTCAGATGTACATAAACATGTCCCATTTAAAGGAGAGGCTTGTCTTTTTAATGCTGTAAGGTTAGCCAACCATAGCCAATGTCCTCTGGCAGCACAGAACAGCAGCAACCAAGATTCACTGTCTGCGAGTCTATGTGGAACATAAGAGAACAGAGAGAGCGATAGAGAGAGAGAGAGAGAGAGAGAGAGAGAGAGAGAGAGAGAGAGAGAGAGAGAGAGAGAGAGAGAGAGAGAGAGAGAGAGAGAGAGAGAGAGAGAGAGAGGGGGAGAGGGAGAGAGAGAGATGCTCTCCGGGAGGCTGTTAACCAGCAGAGTGTGACTGTGAATGCATGCAAGCGGATGGTGCCTGAGTGCCACTGCTAAGGAGATGTTCACAACTTCACACTGATCACGCATCTGAGCTGCGCTCTCCATTAAGATGATCACATTGAAAACATTAGCAGTAGCACAGCGCGGTGGATTCCGTCAGAGTGACGTTGTCTCCTGCGGTGAAGACAGCCCACGTCTACATAATCACATTGATTTAACTTGGTTGTACCCTGCAGTTCAAAGCCCACGACGTTACGCCATGATTGGAAGTTCATTGGCTTTCACTCATTTACAAAACCGTCCTTGGTCTGACCCCTCCTTATTTGATATACACCTGTTAAAATGGTCCCTATAACACCAGAGCTGCTCACCGTATCTCGCTGGATGTTCCCTGTGTTAACACTTCCTTCGGTCAATCCGCCTTCCAGTTTGCTGCTCCCAGCAGTTGGAACGAGATGCAAAAGACCTCACTCCTTTTAAGGACTCTATTGCAGAGTTGTACACACACACACCTGCAACTGTCACCCAGCCTTTTAACTGTAATTTGTCTGTTCTGCTTCATGTATTACATACCTTTACATTTTATTTGGTTGTTTGCTTGATGTGCGTTTAAATTTGTTCCCTTACCTCTGTGATGTCGGTCTGTCTCTTTTCTATAAATTCCTTTTTTTTACCCTCCGAGAGGCCATTTTGTCTTCTCGCCAGGCCGTCATTGTAAATAAGAATTTGTTCTTAATTGACCTGCCTGGTTAAATAAAGTAACATTTTAATTGGTCGAAAGTAGGGATGTTAACAATTAATCGAAGATCGATTGATTGATCGTTAAGGATTTATTCGAACATGTGACATTTACTCGATCTACCATCAGACGCACTCCCCTAGCGCATCCTAAAGGAAGTACCTGACCCTGTCCTCCTCGCATTATTACCTCTACTAAATGCCTGCCTCAGCACTGGATGTGTCCCGGCTGCCTTCAAGCATGCTGTGGTCCAGCCCCGGATAAAGAAGCCCAACCTCGATCCCTCTGTCTTTGCCAATTTTAGACCCATCTCACAATTACCATTTTTATCAAAAATCCTGGAGCGCATAGTCTACATACAGCTACAATCATTCCTTGAACACAACAACATCCATGATAAATTCCAATCTGGCTTTAAACCACGACACAGCACTGAAACGGCCCTCCTCCGTGTCTTAAACAACCTGATTTCAGCTGCTGATGCAGGTAACTCATCCCTACTACCACTCCTTGACCTCACAGCCGCCTTTGATACGGTAGATCACCACATCCTCTTAGCTCGCCTCGAGCATTACGTAGGCCTTAGGGGCCCCGTCTTAGACTGGTTCCGGTCCTACTTAAGTAATAGGACCTTCTCTGTCCAACTTGGTGACTTCACTTCCTCTGTGGCCCCCCTCACCTGCGGGGTGCCCCAAGGCTCGATATTGGGTCCCACTCTCTTCCTCCTATATATACTCCCCCTAGGCCAGATCTTGGCAAAACATAACATCTTATTCCATTGCTTCGCCGATGACGTGCAGGTCTACCTCCCCTTAAAACCCACCCAAGGGAAAACATCAATAACACCACTACTTGACTGCTTGGCAGAAATCAAGTGCTGGATGTCTGAAAACTCCCTGACATTAAATGAAGGGAAAACCGAGGTCATTGTTTTTAATAGTGCCCCCCCGACCCCCCTCATTGACGCACTTGGTCCCCTGGGTCCAAACCTCTCCACCTCTGTCAGGAACCTCGGGGTCATCTTCGACAGCCATTTTAAATTTGACAAACAGGTCAGCGCCGTAGTCAAAAACAGTTTTTACCACCTTAGACTCCTGGCGAAGACAAAGGCATACCTCTCCCAAAGTAACCTAGAGATGGTGATACATGCCTTTGTCACCACTTGCCTCGACTACTGCAATGCCCTTTACACGGGCATCAACAAATCCTTGCTTCGCCGTCTACAACTGGGGCAGAACGCAGCTGCGCGCCTCCTCACCAAAACAAAAAAACATGAACATATCAGCCTAGTTTTGGCCTCGCTCCACTGGCTGCCTGTCCGCTTTAGGATCGATTTTAAATTAGCCCTAAATGTTTTTAAATCACTAAATGGCACGGCTCCTCCCTATCTGTCCGAACTCCTGCACCGTCACACCCCCCACCGATCCCTCAGATCAGCTGACCAGCTGCTACTGGTGGTGCCTAGAACTAGGCTCAAGACTAGGGGAGACAGAGCTTTCTCCACCGCAGCGCCTAGACTGTGGAACAGCCTCCCCCTCAGCGTACGGACCGCCCAGACCGTGCAGGCTTTTAAATCACTTTTAAAAACCTACCTGTTCTCCTTGGCCTTCCCCCCCACTTAATCACCACTAGACCCCTGGCCCTTCTATCCTCTTTGTTTTACTGTGTCCTACCTGTTTTTATTACTTTCATTGCTTTACTATGTTTTTTATCTTATATCTTGCATCATATTATTTTGTGTTTATTACTTTCATTGCTTTATTATGTTTTTAATCTTATATCTTGCATCACATTATTTTGTTTTTATCAACCTGCCTGTGAAGCACTTTGGTGCCAGCTGCCGCTGCCTGGAAATGCCTTGACTTGACTACCATCAAACAATGATATGTTACAATGTTGTCTGTCTCTTATTACATTGTAGCCATCAGTAGAATGGTGTGTTTTCAAAGCATCTTTCAATGAACAGATAGAGGGCGCAATATAACTATGACGAGGAGGCGACCACCTTTGTGTCTGGAAAATAAGTGAGGGGAAAAAACATGAGCAATGGCATCTTGCAAAATTCTTATTTCGACTCGAAAGTGATGAGTAACTGTAAAAAGTATTTGCCTGTGTCTAG
>NC_140167.1:63931446-64183946 GCF_963971535.1 Notolepis coatsorum | reverse complement strand
TATCAGCATAGTCCATTATGGGTAGTATGAGTTGTGAGATTAGTTTTTTTCTGACCGTAAATGTAAAACTATTTCTATTGCGGTAAAGAACACCCATGCTAAAGTTAATTTTCCTGATGATGTTATCTACATGACATTTGAAAGATAGTTGTTGATCAAGCCATACACCAAGGTATTTGAAGTGTTCTACTCTACGCAGTGATGAACCATCATGACAAGTAATATTATAAGGTAGATTTATTGTTTTAGATTTAATATTCTGAGAAGTACCGAAGAGCATTGCATAGGTTTTGGTTTTATTGAGGATTAATTTGTTAGCTGCAAGCCAGAATTGAAGACCATTAAAGTTTGATTGTAAAATTGACTGTATTTTTGGCAAGTTAGTTTGTGATGTGTAAAAAACAGTATCATCTGCGTAGAGTTGAACACTACATTCAGAAAAAATTAAAGGAAGGTCATTGATGAAAATAGAAAACAAAAGTGGACCTAAAGTTGAGCCTTGTGGCACACCTCGTTGCTGCATAGTTAAACTTGAGTTGTTACCTTGTATTGAAACACAATGTTTTCTGTTATGTAGGTAGGAGTTTAACCACAGTAGAGCATTACGGGAAAGTCCAATAGAATATAATTTGTCCAAGAGAAGATAGTGATCGACTAGATCAAATGCTTTCGATAAATCAATAAAAATTGCTCCTGTAATTTTGCTGTTATCAGATGCATATAGTATGTCATTCGTGCGTTTTAATAAAGCAGTAGTTGTGGAGTGATCTGAACGAAAACCAGACTGGTAAGGAGATAAAATATTGTGTTTGGTGAGATAGTCGGAAAGTTGTTTGTAGATTAATTTTTCAAAAATCTTTGCTATAGAGCAGATTATGGAAATGGGTCTGTAATTGTTAGGATCCAGTTCACTGCCGGT
Organism: Notolepis coatsorum; assembly: GCF_963971535.1. Taxonomy (NCBI): domain Eukaryota; kingdom Metazoa; phylum Chordata; class Actinopteri; order Aulopiformes; family Paralepididae; genus Notolepis; species Notolepis coatsorum. Next base: position 64,183,027 of record NC_140167.1, on the reverse strand, counting down.
TTTGTGCAATGGAGTGATACGTGAGCATTTCCAAATTGAGGGTATTTCATAAGTAGATAGAGACATATTAAACAGATCACAGAGTGGATACATCAGAATATGTGAAGCTAGTCTAAGAAATTTGTTTTCAATGCCATCTAATCTAAGATAGATAGATAGATAGATAGATAGATAGATAGATAGATAGATAGATAGATAGATAGATAGATAGATAGATAGATAGATAGATAGATAGATAGATAGATAGATAGATAGATAGATAGATAGATAGACAGACACTATTTGGATGGATGGATGGATGGATGGATGGATGGATGGATGGATGGATGGATGGATGGATGGATGGATGGATGGATGGATGGATGGATGGATGGATGGATGGATGGATGGATGGATGGATGGATGGATGGATGGATGGATGGATGGATGGATGGATGGATGGATGCATGGATGGATGCATGGATGCATGGATGCATGGATGGATAGATACAAAAAAGAAAACAGCCATCTCTCTTTTTCTGTGTGTGTGTGTGTGGTGTTGGGTATACGTTTCAGGACATGCCTCTCATTCTTGGAGTGCACCATAGCTTATCACTCAGCAATGCCTTCATTTGGCTTTTAATGTGTGTGTGTGTGTGTGTGTGTGTGTGTGTGTGTGTGTGTGTGTGTGTGTGTGCTGTCGCAGTAACCGCATCACCGCAATCCCGCGGTGTGTCAAGTCACCCGCGGATGCAGAACAGGCAACCTCGTCAACCGTGTTAAAAAAAAGGGGGCGTCATCATTTTTAACTCAGTTAATTTAATGACGAGGCGTCCGTTTTCCAGTAGCATGAGCTAACTTCACGTTTCCATACAGTTTACAACTCACAGATGAAATCAGGATTTATTTTCATATCCCGGACTCGAGCCCCCAATGTATACCTTTTCCTGTATTAATCTGAACCACAGTAGAGTACAGGGGAGCGTTCTCCCAACACTCCCGGGCCGAAGTGCTGGTCATGTAACTTGCTCAATGTTATTTGACTAACGTTACACGCAAATCAAGTGCTGCCTCTCTCTACCGACCCCGCTACACTCTGACTAACCCCTACGCTCACTTCGTTAACGTTATTATAGCTATTATGATCTGTAATGTCAACTGGATAACGTTAGCTTTGTTTGCAAACGTAAGTTAACGTTCGCTATCTATGACGTTAGCTATAGGCTAACGTTAGCTATCTATGACGTTAGCTATAGGTTGGCTATAACGTTAGTGTAGTCCCGAGTGTAGCGGGTACGGCGGAGAGAGGCAGCACTTAGTTTCCCCCAATGATGAACAATGATGACACAAGTTGTGATATTTAACTAGCTATGTATGTGCATTCACATTCACTAACGTTAAAATAGTGTTATATTAACGTTAAATGTTCGCTCAAATAACGTTAGTTTTAAGTAAGGAGAAGGGAGGCGGTCAGGTGGTGTAGCGGAGATTGTGCTCGTCACCAATGCAAGAGGCTGCGGTCTCGACTCCCGGAGTCAGCATTGCTTGGGGCTGATCGCTATACTAACCCATTTGGCTGGGTTAGGGGGAGGGCAAGTCATGGGTGGGAATCTGGCGTTGTGGACAGCGACGCCTACAGGTCAGGTCTGGGCGCTTGCTCAGCGGAGGCAGGACTTGATGAAGGTAGCGTGACCTCCCACGCGTTACACTTCACCAATGAGAGTCCTCGCTGCCAGGTGAAAAAATAGTCACTGGCTGTCGCCGCGCATGTCGGAGGAAGCGTGCGGATGACTTCAGGGTTCCCTTGTACCGACCAGTAGGAGAACATGCGCACAACAACCAGGTAGGGGAGAGGGGGAATTGGCACAACGACTAAATTGGGACGGGGAGAAAACAGAGAAAAATCGTAGAAAGAGAGGATTAAAAAAAAAAGTAAGGAGAAGGGCATATCCCACAACGCATCGCTCTTAAAGGAGCAGGCAACACCCTACTACTTGTATCACATTTCAGAACATTGAGGGACAAATAGATAGATTATCAAACATGTTTAAAATAGTTTCGGGACTCCTACGACCTTCGAATCTTTTTCTAATCACGATCGCGGGTAAACTCGCATGTCTTAATAATATGCAACATGCATCTAAATACCATATTGGCGGATTGCTCTCATTCAGGTCAAACCATTTCCTGCTCCAGTTAATTAGGTCATTCTGATTTGACTCGCATCATGACGTAACGAGGCGAGGATGGAGCGGATAGTGATCCGATTGGCTCTGTGGTTGGAGCCAATGCCCGCCCACAATCTACCTAGAGCAGACCAAAGTGCAGTGACTTAGCCTAACGTAAATAATATGAGCAAAACACGCAGGCCATGTGCTGTTCCTGGCTGCAAAGCTGCTAATACGTCTTTGCACATTTTCCTGAGGATGTCGTGCTTCGCCAGCAATGGACCATGTTCGTTTTTGGATTTTTGCAAAGACGAGGGACTTTATGCTTCCGTGATTTCCTGTCTGTTGCTAAAGAAGAAGGGAACTAGCCTGTAAGTCTTTGAGACCGAAAGAAAGCATCGAATCAGTAAGTACATACAGTACGTTGTAATTAGTTAATTAGCAGTAGGACCTCGTTCCTTCATCCGTTTGTGTATTACGGTACTCTTCCATGTGTGTGTGCCAAGACAGTCTAACGTTAGTGCAAGCACTGTGTGTGTGTGTGTGTGTGTGTGTGCGTGTGTGTGTGTGTGTGTGTGTTTGTTAGACGGACTGAGAGAGCAAGCTAGCTTAGCTAACGTTCTTAGCTCTGTGCTTCGTTGTATATATGTAGACCTACTTGTGTGTATTGCGAATGAATGATTATGTTCCTAACTAACGTTGTTAGTACAAGTGCTGTGTGTGTGTGTGTGTGTGTGTGTGTGTGTGTGTGTGTGTGTGTGTGTGTGTGTGTGTGTGTGTGTGTGTGTGTGTGTGTGTGTGTGTGTGTGTGTGTGTGTGTGTGTGTGTGTGTGTGTGTGTGTGTGTGTGTGTGTGTGTGTGTGTTAGAGTTAGACGGATTGGGAGAGCAATCTTATTCTTCCGGGCATTTGTTTTCCCAAAATCGTATGGCATGGGTACCTGCTTCGGTGTCATCCCTTTGTGGATTGTATTGTATCGAAAACGTATGCTTGAGCCATATTTGTTTGTGTATTAGGTTCACTTTGGCGTTAGTAGAGTAGTATGGCCAGAACTATTTGGTGGGTGGCTGTCACTCAAAGCATTCTGCTAGTATGGGCCAAAAATAGCCTGAAATCCTGAGGCTGGAAAATGATGCTTTTGAGTACTTGATAAGAAATATAAAACAATGCATTTAAAAAAAAGAAAAAAACGTACAGATGTGTTCAATAGACTCACAGGAATTGTGTAAAGTTGCCCAAATAGTGCTAGGAATAGCAATGCATGTCCCCTTTAATAATAAAAAAAAGAAATTAAAACGTTTTATTAATTTCTTTTAATAGAAGTGCGGTACCACCGCATCCCACGGTGATTAGCCACACACACAACCACGGTGAGAAAATGTCATACCGCGACAGCCCTGTGTGTGTGCGTGTGTGCGTGTGTGTGTGTGCGTGCGTGTGTAGCCTGTCAGAGCTCTAAGCTGCCATGCCATCCAGCTCGCAAGTTTCAAGTTTCAAGTTTCTTTAATAGTTGTCATACAGAAGTACAGAATACTTTTATACAAAATGCTTCTTACTGTTACGCTCCAGAGACTGTGCTAGACAAGATAAGTATGAAATAAAATAGTATAGCATGTAAATTAGAAGTAAAAAATTAGGTCACAGTGTTCAGTATAGACATATGTACAATGTTCGATGCAGAATAGACGTAACTGAGTTACCATATAATATACAATATACTATGCAGTGTACTAATATACAATACTATATAGTGCAAAGCAGAAATGGGATGAGGTACAATTTAGGTGCAATTTACAGTAAGGTGTATGTGCAGCTTTCTATTGTGGTGGTGGAGGTTAGGTGCACTTTAGTCTGTGTTTGTAAATAAGTAATGTTTTTTTTTGTGTTGTTTTTTATGCTGTGCGTTTATGTGAATATTGATTAGTGGTAGTTGAGCTATGGTTATAATTATGTTGTCATTTCGGATGTATGGAGGCACTGTATGCTTGGTTAAAGTTGTGAATGGAGGTGTATTCATTCACATGTGATCCAGGGACGTAGCGAGGAGTGGGCTGTAATTGGTCGAGATACGTCACGTGGTGTCAGTGAAACAGTAAACAAGAAGTTGCGGGGAATTTGACAGCAGCGAAGGGAAACGAGTGAGGACTGGTGAGTGAATGTGTGTAAGCGATTTGTTTTAAGAATGATAGTAGTATTGTGGTAGTTATTGATTGGATGTGTGTTTTGTTTCAAGGTTTGTAACCTGTTGGAGAAAAGAATTAAAACCGTTTTACAACTGAGTGGCATCCTGTCCATACCTTCACCCCAGCAGCGGGAGTAAAGCTGCACAGTGTACGAGTTGTAGTGCAAATCCTTTATCAATAAATATAAAGTGTGTTTAGGTGATCTAAAGTGTGGAGAGTGGGTGCTGCAGTGTGTTGTTTGTTTAAAGTGAGTGTGTGCGTGTGGATGTGTGTGCTGTGTGCATTTGATGGTTGTTGTATAGTGTTTATTGTTCGTTGAGCAGCCTGATGGCCTGGGGATAGAAGCTTCTTCTGAGTCTTTCTGTGCTCGCCTTGAGACTCCGGTATTGCTTGCCTGACCGCAGCAGTTCAAAGAGGCAGTTGTTCGGGTGGCTGGAGTCCTTGATGATTCTCTTAGCCTTACCCCTGCACCGCTTGTTGTAAATGTTCTGGAGGGTGGGGAGCCCCCCTCCAATTGTGCGTTCGGCTGAACGTGTCACTCTTTGTAGTCTGCTTCGGTCTTGTGCAGTGCTATTCCCAAACCAGGAGGTGATGTTGCCAGTCAAGATGCTCTCTATTGTACATGAGTAGAAGTTCTTAAGGATCTTCTGACTGACTTGGAACTTCCTTAGGCGCCTGAGGAAGTAGAGGCGTTGTCGTGCCTTCTTCACAACACTGTCAATGTGTGTGGTCCGTGTCAAGTCCTCGGATATGTGGGCTCTGAGGTACTTAAAACTGTTCACTCTCTCAACCGGTGCCCCGTCGATGCTGAGGGGGCTGTAGTCCTTGACCCCCGACCTCCTGAAGTCCACAATCATCTCCTTTGTTTTGCTGACGTTCAGGGAGAGGCTGTTCTCCTGGCACCATCCCGCCAGGACCTTGACCTCTTCCAGGTAGGCCCTCTCGTCGTTTGCAGAGATCAGGCCCACCACTACTGTGTCGTCAGCAAATTTGATGATTGTGTTGTTACTCCGCTGAGCCACACAGTCGTGTGTGTACAGGGAGTAGAGGAGGGGACTCAGAACACAGCCCTGGGGGGCCCCTATGTTGAGGGTGATGGATGAGGAGGTGCAGTTGCCTGCTCTCACCACCTGGGGTCTGCCCGTCAGGAAGTCCAAGACCCACTGGCAGAGGTCATAGTTCAAGCCCAGGTCCCTGAGCTTGGCTATGAGGTTGGAGGGGACTATGGTATTGAATGCCGAGCTGTAGTCGATGAATAGCATTCTCACATAGTTCCCCTTCCTCTTGCCCTGGAGTGTGACCTGCAGGTTGGCCATGTGTACCTGCTGGAACTAAGCCTGTTCTAGTGAGTGTCGGGTTGAATGCCTTGCTCAAGGACTGATCTGCAGGGATAGGAGAGAGGGAGTGATTGCGTTCCCAATCCCCCCCTACATGGGCAGCCATTTTGCCAGCAATTGCCCAGGAGCCAAACTTGACAACCTGTCCGGTCTCTCAAGATCAGAGTAGCCTCTCAACACTCAGCATGACATATTTACCAAAATGTACAATGTGTACGTATTACCAATAAATACATATAAACATAGAACAAAAAGTTCTGAAATTGCTTCTTGGCAATACATTTTATATCGTTGGAAAGCCTGTTTGTTTACCTTTTAAATGGTGCCCCATTTGTAAGGAACATGCATTTGTGGGATGAGCAGCACAGCTGAGTATGTGGGTTGCGCCCATGAAAGATTTGCCAAATCTTATTCAAACAGCTTATTCTGCAGATTGATAGACTTCAATCATCCAATTCACCAAACAACACCAAACAAGAGTCAATAGCAACAGCAGAATAAGCTGTTTTTTTATTTAACCAGGTCAGTCCCATTGAGCCACAATGATCTCTTTATTTAACCAGGTCAGTCCCATTGAGACACAATGATCTATTTTCCAAGGGAAGCCTGGTCAAGACAGCAGCTTAAAACATCGGATTTTCGACAGTTAAAACAGACAATGCAAAATTAATTACACAATAAAACAATACCAAATCAACGACAGATAGACTAGATACAATCTGGTCAGAGCAATAGAGTTAAATAATGGGCCTTTCATATTACATATTTGGATTGTGTTGTAAATACTGTGTTTTACTTTTAATGCTTCTGTTCTAGGTGTATGGTCGGTCTTATAACATCTTGCCAAAAGGACTACAGTTGCGAATTAGCCAACTGGCTAAAACTGACACATTTACAGAAATGTTAATTAATGTGTACTGTCCTTTTTTAAATAAACTGAAACTGAGAACCTGCAAACTCCACACAGAAAGTTCTCTCGCCGGGGTTCAACACAAGGACCTTCTGGAACCCAGGAGCACTAACCACTGCACCACCGTGCCGAGCCTGAGTCAACTGAACTAGGGATGCACCAATCCGACTTTTTCAGTCCCGATACGATACCTGGGTTTGGGTATCGGCCGATACCGATCCGATACCCATTGTCCAAATTTTTTTCTCCAAAAAAGTTAAAAAATAAATAATAATTGATCCACGTTTATTTTTATTTTTTTTTAAGAATTATAAAGGATCACAAGTGTGTTTTTGATTTGTTGTAAACAAAGACAGAAAATAAACTTCAAAAATCCGATATATATATATTTTTTTTTACCAATACCCGATCCAGCTATTTTACTGATATCGGCGGCCGATACTGATACCAATATCGGATCGGTGCATCCCTAAACAGAACCAGAAGTCCCAGACCAGCCACTCATTCTGGCCAGATGGTGGGGGTGGTGCTATAACGAGATGTCCGATTTAAAAGGCCATAACTCATATCTGCAACACACATGTATGTACGCTAGGACGATCACACACAGTGACGAACTTGTCATTGGCTTTTGACTAAATGCATGCAATGTGAAGAGGGAAAGACATGGATCAAGTGAGCATGCGCGTGCACACAAACACGCACGCACATTTATAATCTTTATTTATGTCCACATAAAGACAAATATTATCAGTGCACTTGGACATTGTGGGTTATTCTGATACATTTGTGCCCAAATTGGCAATGGCAACCAAAGTTACACACACACATGGATGATGAACCTGACAATAAGCACACAGCTCATGGGTACAGATAGCAGCGTCTTCTCCAAATTGTGTGGCTGCCAATAATAGCTCACACTGAGCAATATCTTGCTAACTGTTCCTTCGGAAGACCGGCCATCTGAAGGCCTCTAACACCCAACTTATGAACATGACTCAGGCTTCCAAATATGAAGACTAAGGTTACAGTTTACAGTTGTAGCCCAGTTGTGATATGGTATGCTCTGACAGTTGATACTTCAACATTTTGGTTGTAAAGGCTTCTTCTAGACTGTAGTCAAACGTACAGCCAACTTCTAGAATGACACACACAAACACACACATGCATGCATGCACGCACACACACACACACACACACACACACACACACACACACACACACACACACAGACGTTGATCTTTTAACTTGATGCTTTGCCAATATTATATAACATTGATGCAAATAAAGCTTTTGACTTGCAAAAAGAAAATTTATTTAGTATACTAAGTTAACCACACCCCCTTGCACTGCTGGAACCAAGGCTAATAAATGTAGGCTCAGTCGCCAGTCAGCCGTCCAATGGGAGATAGTGTGTGCTCAGAGTTTTCGGGACAAAATTTATGGAAATGCGGCCAGATTGTAACTGTGCACGTGTCATACTTCGACGTCTGACGTGACGAGTGACATCTTTGGTGACATCTCCTCGATTTCACCGTCCTTGGCTGGACCTAGGAAGTACATAGGTAGGCAACATAGCTGCTTCTTAAAGAGACATTTTTAAGAGGGAAAGTTGGAGGAGTGTTGGGGGGGGGGGGGGGGGGCTCTTGTTAAATCTGAACACATCGCCAGGCCTCGCTCTCTGCCTTGCCTCAGCGTCTGGTAATCCAGCCCAGTTGCCAAGAGTGTGAAGTAATGACCAAGCCATTGTAAAAGGAACGGTCTAAGGACAATTTCAGCATACGATTTGGTCCAGATACTTTAAATAGTGTGTAAGGCTGCAGAGGAATTGAAACCATGTGCCTTTATGAAATGATGAAATTACTGGGATCTCCACTGCAACACAGCCTATCGGCCGGACCTGTTTTGTAACACCGTATTAATAACCATCATGGGGGAGCCCGAGTGGCGCACCGCATACAGCAAGCAATACGGTACGCAACACGGCCGACCCGGGTTCGACTCCCGGACCCGGCGATCTTTGCCGAATGTCTTCCCCGGTCTATCTCCCATTCCTCATCTCTCTCTCTCTCTACCGGACTGCCCGGTAGCAAAAATCAATAAGAACCTACAAAAACACAACTAAGTAACATTAGAATAACCATCATGATGAGATGGTGAGTGTTTCCAGAGTTAGCGGGGACGACAGTGGCTCAGGAGGTAGAGTGGTTGTCCAGTGATCGGAATGTTCCCGGTTCGATTCCGGCTCCTCACAGGCAGCAGTGTCGGAAGTGTCCTTGAGCAAAACACTTAACCCTCTAACTGCTCCCGATGAGCGGGTCGGAACCTCGCGCGGTCGCCTCCGCCGTCGATGTGTGACTGAATGGGTAAATGTGAGGCATAAGCTGTAAAGCTATGGATAAAAGCACTATATAAATGCAGTCCATTTACCATTTGTTTCCAATACATAAAGGATGTATTTATGGCAGCCTACCACACCATAAGACAGGCCCACAATAAACATGCATGCTACATTGCGGCACGGTGGTGTAGTGGAAACACTGTCTGTCGCCTCACAGCGAGAAGGTCCAGGGTCCGATTCCCGCTTGGGGACCAGGTTTCCACGTTGCCAGGTACCCAGGTGGGGTATCTCCCAGGCCTTTCTGTGTGGAGTTTGCATGTTCTCCCCGTGCTCACAAGGGTCGTCCCCCCCCCCGATAAGAGAAACCCAATGGAAAAACATGCACAACAGGTCGCGTCCCTGACGAAGACGGGCACTTGGATTGGTCCCCGGAGCGCGCCACCTCGCCCACACCCCTATATGCTCCCGGCTGCCCTTGGGGGAAGGACGACGGGATGGGTCAAGTGCAGAGACTCAATGGCATCGGCGACCCAACAATTGCATGTGTGTGTGTGTGTGTTCCTGTGTGTGTGCCAAATAAAGACTTCTCCAAAGTCCTGCATCATTATTATTATTATTATTATTATTATTATTATTATTATTATTATTATTATTATTATTATTATTATTATTATTATTATTATTATTATTATATCCTGCCATTGCTCTTGACCAAGGTACTGGCATTACAACTGGAGTTGGTCCCTGGGCACTGCACTGTGTGTGGCTGTCCACCGCTCCTAAATAGTTAGGATGGGTCAAATGCCGAGAATGAATCCCCCAAGGGGATTAATAACGGTTAACTTAACTTAACATACTTCCCAACAGTAACAGTGGGCTACTTGAATGCACACAGTCCTTTCAACTGCTCATCTATGTCCACAGTACACCACCGTGCCACAGCCACAAGAGAGCCCCTGGGACACACTGATAGTAACAGTGTCCTCCTCAGAGTACCTCAGACTTGAGATAGTCGACATGCACTCTCAGATAGTAAGCAGCCTGCCAGTTGCATTTTCAGCCATCATAGTGCAGTAGTGTGGTGGTATTTCAAATAGCCAACTCTTAACCCACTACAACTATATCCAGTGGGTTCATGTGGATCTATGTCCCAGAGAGACAGGTGGATGGTGCACATGCTGTAGCCCCACCAGCAGTGCCTATATAGCTGGGTAGAACCTAGGCCATTGGTTCTCAAACCTTTTCATGTCAAGGACCCCAGATTGACACATAATAGGGCAGGGGACCCCCATCTGAGAACATGTTTGTTTTAGTGTAATTTAGTAATTAGTTAATTTTAGTCTATATTGATTGATTGATATTTTTATTTTTTGTGTCTTACATACAGATGTATGCCCAGCCACATATTTACAAATTGAACTTTCTCAAATAAAACCCTCCTCAAGTCGGTGTACAAGGGGCAGTGAAAAACTAAATGAAATTCATCCTCCACCACTCCCAGATCACAGAGAACACACAACCGCTCCTCCTCAGGTGTACCTTGGAATCTACCCACTTCCACAGCCAATGGCAGGGTGCCAGACCTTAACTGGGCACACAGAGACCTCCGTCCTCTCTTTAAATTTAACATTACATAAGGTTCAGTAAAATACCCATCTTTAATTTCAACATATTTTCTAAGTTTAGGTTTCTACCATATCTCCACCTTCCATCTTATCTTGATGGATTGTTGATCATTTTGGTTTAATTATATTATCCTCACACACTGCAGATTATTCATAAAAATCATACTAAATCAGCAGAAGAAAAAATCATGGACATCCCTCTTGACGACCGTGTGCTCTGTCCCAGTTAAATATTTTTTAGTCACCCTATCATCTGGCAGCTGGACCAGGCGGTTCCATAACCTAACCATTTCACATTTTTGCTTGACCAAACATGAGTCCTAACCCATGAGTCCCCTTCTATAGCCCCTTTTGCTGTATATGTATGGACTCCCAAGAAGTATCTCATGGCACGGTTCTGGATAGCATTACATTCAGGTGCATCATCAAAACCCCTATACTCCAGCAGCATAAAATAAAACAGAACCAACCATTGAATCATAGAGTTGTGTAAATGTTGAAAACCCAAGGTCAGTGCACATTTTCATTATAACTGTATGTGGCAACAGTGAAACCTATGTTCAGAATAGTCATTCGTATACATGATCTCATTATATAGGAACCTCCAGTGAATAAAATATTAGTGAAATTAAACTATTACTCATTTAGCTGGGGACCCCCTAGAGGACCCCTGGGACCCCACTTTGAGAACCACTGACCTACACTGTAAAAAAATTAATGTTTTTTCACGGGAAATTCACTGTATTATTTTACAGATTACTTTTGTTTTTCTACTTTAACGTGTAAATGCCATAAAAATACAGTAAATTACCTTTTATCAAAATATTAACCATTAAATAAAGGTTGTAATCTGTAAATGTATTTGATCTTACTGTAATTTGACAGTAAGTATTTGGCTTCCAGACATTTACCGTTTTCTTGCAGCTTTTTTTCTTACAGTGTAGCCTACTCTGTTGTCAGGGGGGGGGGGGGGTAGCCTGAAAGCCAATCTTTCTCACAAAAACAATAGGTGTACTCCTAGTATAACACTAGTGCTATACACTGCTGTATTATACCACCCGTTGACTAACAGCTACTACTATTCCAGTGCATGGGTTGAATAGGGAAAGTGGGTTTAATGATTCCCTTTGAAAGAGGTGGGAAATCTGGTTGAGGAGGTGGGTATAGCCTGCCCAGTCATCACTCTAGTAATCAGGTCGATTACCCATCAACCTTCTATGGCCAGAGGTGGGTAAAGCCATCACTTGTCTTGACTAAAGCCACAGGCAAAGCAGATTCTCGAAGCTCAGCTCAGGTCCATCGATACATCAAGGCTGCTGACCAAGCAAGCACTATCTGCAGCAGTAGCTGGACTGCCCTGCATGCATATCGTAGTACTGACAGTCTGACACTGACACATAACGTCATAGGCTACTATGCAAGCAAACCCCGTTTCGCAAACACGCACCTGTCATTTCTAGGGCCATCATCACACACGGGGCGGCAGATGACTTGATTCACCCAGAGGCATACACCGCTGTTGTATCAATTCATGCTCCAGATATCATCATCACCAGTAGCCGATATAACTGAAATGAATCATCTAATCTATCCTGAGATGAATAATCGCGAGAGATGAGGTAAACCAACTCAAGGGGGTTGTGTTGTTTGAAGAAGAGCTAAATGTAACGTCTTACCTTTAAATCCGTAAAAGGGTAGCCTTGCTGCTAACGATGAACGTGAAGATGCTCCAAGAAGATGGGATGAATGGTGCCGCTGCTCTCTCACACAGCAGGGCTGTTGCGTCTCTGCTTACAGCTCAAGGTCTCCCCCTGCCGGACACAACGTGTCACTGAGGGTACTGGGTACCACTCCGCACGTCGAAGTTCATTCTGCCATCATCATCATCATCATCATCATCATCATCATCATCATCATCATCTTTGCTAAATAAAATCTCTTATAAAACCAGACTCGTGGTGTGCTAGTAAAAATACCTGTTATGTGTATGTACATATCGGAGATACGCCCACCGCAACAATTAAAATGTGTACAATGTAGTTTTTACGTCAAATGTATATACTCCCTTTTCTGGACTCTTTTTGTATCACAAACAGCACTGTATTTGCAAATCTGGTATGTCATAAATGTATAGATGTAGCAGTACTGTCTATCTGTATGTCATATATGTCATATGTCCTGATGAATTGAAAATGGGGGACCCTGATGTAAACAAGACGAAAGTCTTTCTCTGGTCTGCATTCCCTTAACAATTGTGTGTATTGAGCTGTACTGTATTGTACCCATTCTGCAATCTGTTAATAAAGTTTTCAATCAATCAATCACATTCATGTGGAGAATAAAATATGAATGTATGACCTTACAAAGATGGCCGCCGTAAATGGACAGAAGGTCCTAAAGTGAAATGGGCATCTATTGAGAAGCCTGAAACAATGACACCGATTTTTCAGTTTATATAATTCTACACGCTTAAAAAAAACACATTGTTACATTATTGCTGGATGTGTAAAAAAATCTAAAAGAATTGCCCTCGTCGTTGTGACATCATTATATAGGAGTGTTGTGATCCGACGCCGGCGGTGCAGCAGCGGGTCTTGCGGTCGGAGAAAAAGCGCCAAGTTCTGCTCGCAACGCTGGTGTTGTTCTGATCAAAATACCGATTTAAAAATGGCATTTATGGCTGGAAAATAATTGTTAACGTGCGTCTGAGATTAATCATTAATGCGTGAATGAATCTGAAAAGAAAACAAGGGTTTTTTATGCGATTCTACGAGCTGGTAAGGAACTGTTACAAACGACATGTTGTCTTTTTTCCCCTTCCTCCTCCTCCCACTGCGTTGCCGCGCACCGACACACCGTGTACTTTCAACTGTTCCAACTGTTTGCTCACGTTGTATACCTTATTATTATTAAAACACCTAACGTTGTTCTGTGTCGACCTAATGTAACGGTAACGTTGGCCACGGCCCGCGAGATGAATGAAAACACGAAAAGGGTTCAATCGTAACGTTAGCTTAACGTTTGGTATAGCATCCCGTGTTATGTAACGTGTATGTTGTCGCTTTCAGTCGTTAATAGCTCGGGCACACGTAAACCTGACAAGTTACACACATCATCTCCTTCCAGTTGTGCACATTAACGCGAATAACGTGCGGTTTAACTTGAAAACGAGCAATTCCCGTCGATTTGTAACATCTGTGTCTTTTCACTTTTCTGCCAGTGAGGGGCGCTGCTGTTGCTGAAATATCACCATTGACTGTGTAGTCAGTCAGGGGGAACTTCAGCTATTCCAAGATGCCAGGTCTGCAAGGTGAACATGTTGTGGCGGCTTTGGGAAGCCCCATTAAGAAGAGTAAAATGTCCCTGAAGTTCTTCCAGAAGAAAGAAACTAAACGTGCTTTGGATTTCTCCGAGCCACCACCGGAGGATCCTAAAACGGCCATCGAGGACTTGGAGGAGCCCCCTGCAAGGTGGACACACTTGGATGTCAGATATTTTATATACAAAAAAATATATATATCCATTCAATATCCCTTTTAATCTTTGATTGTTTGTGTTTTTCTGTCCATTGTGTCTCAGCGGTGACCAGGTGGTTCCTGGCCCCGCCCTGTGTCCGACCTCCCCTGGTCTTGTCCCGGCCGGCGAGAAGAGAGAGGCTCTGGTACCATTTGTCGGCCTCAACAACCTCGGAAACACCTGCTATCTCAACAGCATCCTACAGGTAGCGATGTCCATTAGGGCATTTTAATCCAAATGCTTCGAAGCTTCAAACGCTGCCATAGTGGTAGATATCTAAATCACTTATTTGCATGCTTTATTATTATTATTTTTTTAATCATTGTTTTTCTATCCTTCTGCATGAACTGTTTAAATGGTAAATGGTGCATTTATATAACCGCTTTTATCCAAAGCGCTTTACAATTTGTTCCTCACATTCAAACATTCACTCACCCATTCACACACCGATGGCGGAGGCAACCATGCAAGGTGCCAACCTGCTAATCGGGAGCAATTAGGGGTTAAGTGTCTTGCTCAAGGACACTTCAACACACTGCCTGGGAGGAGTGGGAATCGAACTGGGAACCTCTGGATTACCAGACGACTACTCTACCTCCCAAGCCACTGATGTTGTTTACATTGTAGATAGGGGTGCACCGATATGAAAATTGGCCACCGATACCGATACCGATTGTTCAACTAACACAATCGGCCGATACCGATACCGATACCGATAATTGTGGCAAAAAATAAGTATTTTTATTTTTTTTTAATTTTTTTTTAATTTTTTTTTTTTTTTTTTTAATGAAACTACTGTATATTTGTATGTGTGTTTGTATTTGTAGGCCTCTTTACTTACTTAAAAAAGGAAACATCAAGAAATATGTTTATGGTATCACTGATCCCTCTCCCAGTATCGTCTGGCGGCCTGCAGAGGGATACTATTTTCTCAACCAGAGCTTTCAACCAATGCAATGGAACCATTCTGGCGGCCTGCAGCGGGATACTATTCTCTCAACCAGAGCTTTCAACCAATGCAATGGAACCATTTTGATTGACAGTCGATTCGGCCAATTACGCCACACCGCTAGCACCCACCTCCTGCTTACCACCAAGCGTTTATTCATTTTTCTACTTCGGGGCATGCCGCCATTGATCTGCTTGCGAGAATGCGAGTCAAACTTAGAACCACAACAAGCTAATACGTTAGCTGCCCGGCAGTGCCCGCCGACCAGCGCGCTCCACAGGATGGCCAAACGAGACACAATGATTTTACTGCAACAAATTTTATAATAAAACAAAGCCTTTCTATACATTTGTCTGGTTGAAAACTTTATTAACAGATTGCAGAATGTGTAGTTGGGTACGGAATGAGCAACGGAATGTAACCGAGCTATGCACGGCTTGCTTGCTATCTTCGGGTAAATACTATGCTGATGTAATTGAACGTGTAACTAACTATAATAACGTTAATGCCACAAAACGAATGTTTGTGTCATTTTAACAGCAGATACTTTCTTAAATGCCATCCTCCCGACAGAGCGGTGTTGATGGGGAGCTCTGATGGATTCGCTTGGTTGTGTTATTATTAACATTGAACAGCTAACCGAAAGCTAGGGTTAACTAATGTTAAAGGTTTAGCCATAACGTTACGTTGGCTAAAGTTGGGGCTATTCTTAATCCAGTAATAATGGCTGCAGACCTGCAAGCAAAGTACAGCAAGTTGGCAAAGGAGTATTCCAACGTAAATCACATTTTCACCAGTAACGTTAGTCTTCTGCCTCCCGGCTATGAACGGACTCGGAGTAATGCCTTGCTGCTATGGGTAATAATAATATGCTGATGTTATTGTCCGTGTAACACTAACTATATAACGTTAATGCCACAAAACGAATGCCTTGTTAATCATAAATAGTAACTTTGATGCAGTAGCTTGTGTGTGTGTGGGGGGGACGGCGGGCGTTGTGCAGGTAGGTCGCGAGTGAATTTTTTTTTTTTGCCTTTTGACGCTACACAAATGGATGGTTAGTTATCGGCGACTGCTATCGGCACATTTGAGCTTATCGGCCGATAGGCCGATAGCAGTCAACAAGGCACTTATCGGCCGATACCGATACCCGACCGATATATCGGTGCACCCCTAATTGTAGACATCATACCCCTGTTCATGTCTGAAGGTGTCTGTGTCTGTTCATGCATGCAGGTGTATATGTTTCTGTTGTTCATGTCTGAAAGTGTATCTGCTGTCTGTGTCTGAATGTGTTTGTGTGTCTGCTGTTCATGTCTGAAGGTGTTTGTGTGTCTGTTCATGTCTGAAGGTGTTTGTGTGTCTGTTGTTCATGTCTGAATGTGTTTGTGTGTCTGCTGTTCATGTCTGAAGGTGTTTGTGTGTCTGTTGTTCATGTCTGAAGGTGTTTGTGTGTCTGCTGTTCATGTCTGAATGTGTTTGTGTCTGTTCATGTCTGAAGGTGTTTGTGTGCCTGTTGTTCATGTCTGAATGTGTTTGTCTGTTGTTCATGTCTGAATGTGTTTGTGTGTCTGGTGTTCATGTCTGAAGATGTTTGTGTGTCTGTTGTTCATGTCTGAAGATGTTTGTGTGTCTGTTGTTCATGTCTGAAGATGTTTGTGTGTCTGTTGCTCATGTCTGAAGATGTGTGTCTGTTGCTCATGTCTGAAGATGTTTGTGTGTCTGTTGCTCATGTCTGAAGGTGTGTGTCTGTTGCTCATGTCTGAAGATGTTTGTGTGTCTGTTGCTCATGTCTGAAGGTGTGTGTCTGTTGCTCATGTCTGAAGATGTGTGTGTGTGTGTCTGTTGCTCATGTCTGAAGATGTGTGTGTGTGTCTGTTGCTCATGTCTGAAGGTGTTTGTGTGTCTGTTGCTCATGTCTGAAGATGTGTGTCTGTTGTTCGTGTCTGAAGGTGTTTGTGTGTCAAGATTCAAGAGGTGTATTACTATTTATCACATACATACCAAGGCATACAGTGAAATGCAGTCTGTTGCTCATGTCTGAAAGTGTTTGTGTCTGTTGTTTGCTGCTCCAGGTGCTGTACTACTGTCCAGGGCTGAGGGATGGCATCAAGAAACTGTACGACCAACAGTCCAAAAGACAAGACAAGCCAAGACCAGAACAACCTGTTAAAAGTGATGAGGAGGTCTGTATAATTATCTTGAGACATTTCCACATTGTTACACATGGGAGTTGACCCCAGAAGATGTTTTTGGCAGGAATGGAAAAGCCTTTAAAACTATGTCTTTAATGTTTTGTGATGCTCAAAGCATAAGATGATCTCTACTCAGCATGTGGTGCATAATTGACACAATACATGTTATATTTGTCTTTATATGATTAGACTGCAGCTAAAAATGAGGGAGTGGGAAAAGTTACATATTCAAACATTGCATTCATTCATCCCATCAATTATTAATGTACATGAATCGACAAACCTTTTGTTAATTTATCCGTTAATTAATTTAACATGCATTTAAATCACAAATCAACAAACCTTTTATTAATTTATCCTTAATGTACATTTAATCATGAAGTATGATCTAAGGTTATTTTCATCCCTCAACAGACAGAGGATTTAGAGGAGTCCTTACCGGCGCATATGCAGCTGTTGGAGAGCTTCAACAATCTGATAGCATCAGTGGAGCATCTCCAGTCCAGCTTCCTGCTCAGCCCTGGTAAATACAGTGATGGAGAGCTGGCCACCCCCCCACGCAGACTACTACAGACACTCAGGTAACCTAACACGTCAGCCCTGCACTTACAGATTATTGTTGGCATTAGAACTGGAATCTGTCCCGGGTGCTGGACTATGGACTCCCACTAGGGCTGTCAAAATTGCCCAAAAATGAAGTTTGATTATTCCGTATAAAAAAAAAAGATGATGATGTGATGTGAAATTGGCCACTACGCTCTCTCTCCATCCATCTACCTTATACCTGCACAACATACACATACAGCGATCATCCATGATTTACAGTAACACTGTTCTTCATTTTTTGTCTGCAAGAAAAATCCGTACTTCTTGAGGGGCGAGACATGGCAAATACACACAGCTGCCAGGTGGAAAACTCGATCAGAGTTAAAAAGAAATATATATATTTGCCAATGCGTCGCCTACCGGCCCGTAGTTTGAGAGCCGCTGTTCTACAGCAATGGCCCTCCAGCATCCATGTGTGGTTGTGTGTTCTCATAATGCATGTGTACTACATGTGCACCCTTGTTTGTATATATATATATATTATGCACCTCTGATATTATGTCTATTTTATTCTGCTCTCACTGTGTGGTTTACAGACAGCTAAACCCCATGTACAAGGGCTATCTCCAGCACGATGCCCAGGAGGTGCTGCAGTGTATTCTGGGATACATCCAGGAGGCCTGCGACACCATCAAGAAGGAGCAGGGTGATGGCGATGATGATGATGACGATGCTGTCATTGAGGTCAAACCAGATGCCAGTGGAACCACGGTGGCCAAATCTCTCTCTGAGGACGAGGGGCAAACCAGCGGCAAGAGGAAGAGCGACACGGAGGTGGGAAATGCCAAGAAAAAGCCCAAATCCGTCAAATGGAAGAAGAATCCCCCTGAGGACGACGGCGGGAAGAGACCTTTCACCCGCTCCAAGAGGAAGTCCTCCGGTGACATCACTCTGGACAGAGCCAAAGACAACGAGAAGGAAGAAAAAGAGGAGGAGGAGGAGGAGGAGGGGGAGAAGAAACGGTGCGCGGGGGGAGAGGAAGAGGAAGGAGAGGGGGAGATTGAGGGGAAATGTGGGAAGGAGGGCAAGAGAAAGAAGAGAGCCAAGCTGGGCTGGTTGAGACCCTCTGGGAAGCAGCCCAGCATCTTCTCCAAGTTCCGCAGCATGGGGAGGATCAGCTCCATCACCGGCACTAAGAGCCACGGCAGACCGGACCAGGGGAACGGAGCGAAGGACCACGGGCCGGCTCGGGGCGGGAAAACTGCTGCGCCGGACGCGGCCGAGGACAAGACACCGGCCAAGAGTCAAGGTACGAGACTAGAGGCTTATATCCACATCATCCTGTCCCGTTCACGATAAGCCATCATTATCCTAATTGACCCATCTCAAACCCTGTCCGCTTCTCTTGATCCTCATTCCTCACATCACACAACTGTTACGTCTGAGGGAAGACATGGCTGTGGCTGGAGGATCAAGAAAAGAGGGTGGTGCTTGAGATGGGTCACTTGTGAGAAACCTGAATTCTTTACCTGGGATGTACTGCTATTGGCCAGACACTGGGGCATCTACACACTGTATCCCGTTCACTGTTGCTTTTTTGCTGTCTGCGTGTGCTCAGTTTCCTCAATAATGTAGAGAATGATTGGTGGTAGGGATGGGCGTGAGTAATCGATTACTCAGACAAGTACCCACCGTTTCAACTGAGCCAGAGTGGTTTTTGAGGGTGCTCAATTTCTCTTTTTCTTTTTTTGGTTACCACCAAATACATCCACAAAAAGTGCCTGTTTGTGCCAATGAAACAAAACTTGCTTAGAAATCTTGCATGACTGCAGGAAGCTGTGGAACATGGATAATACACTTAATGTTACAGCGAAAACGTAAAACGTAGTGTTATCTAAAAGATCAAAACATCGATACGTGTTTTTCTTGTGCATTTCCAAATTGTGCCAGCAACTTTGCGTAGCGCTCATAGACCATTGATACGGACATGCTGTTCCATGAGCGGAGAGATCTGCTCCAGACAGTGGAGGTAATGCAGACCTCACCTGCTGCCAATCTGCGCACATTTTGTGTACCAACCACTAGAGCTGCCGCGGTTACCGCATTACCGCGGTATCGCTGTTACATCACGCCCACCGCAGAGTTTAGCTGAATACCGCATCACCACTGTTTTTTTTATAATAATACTCTCAACCAAAGCAATCCAACGGAACAATTTTGATTGACAGTCGATTCTGCCAATTATGTCACACCGCTTGCACCCACCTCTGCTGTTACCACCAATCGGCAAGCGCTTATTCGTTTTTTACTTCCTGAATGTCAGCCATTGATCAGAGCTCACAACAAAGCTAATAACGTTAGCTCTCCGCCGGAGTGGACTACCATCGCTCCTCAGGAGTACTAAACGAGGCATAATGATTTTACTGCAACGAATGTTATAATAAAAGCCCTTCGTTCTATACACTTGTCTGATTGAAAACTTTATTAACAGACCGCAGAATGGGCACAACTCAGCCTTGCTATGGTCCGGTAAATACGCTGATGTCATTGAACGTGTAACTAGCAAATTTGTGCGGTAAGGAAAACATCAATACCGCGGCAGCCCTACCAACCACGCAATTCTTGGTCAAAATACACAGGTACGAATGCCAGCTGAAACTACGCAAATGTGGAAAAAAAGTTATTACAGAAAACAATCAATCAATACAAAACAATACCTTACATGTATTCGGTATTTAAATTACATCCCTCTTCTTGTGCTTCTGTAACATCTCGGAAACTCGACTCAATCGAGTTCGGCTGGGGATGAGAGTAGCCCCTCCCCAACCCAAATCTTCACTCACAAACGTCCACTGATGCAGTAAGTTAACGTTAGGCTACTTTATCATCGACTGAGGCGTACATTGTTCTGGTAAAATGGGGAGTAATAATGAAGCACAAAAAATTTAAACCAGGCGACCGATAGAATGTTATCACGTCCATTGTTATGAATTAGACTTAGAGAACCCACACAGCAGGAGATTTTCGAACGACAATCGCGCAGAAAGTTCTGTCACCTGGCTAAATATCGCCTCAATCCTATTTCTTTTTTAGGCAGACAGGCGACACAGCAAGGACAATGAAGAAATAACATGACTTGTCTTCTACTGGTGTATCATTTGTAATATAAATTCCTACATTCATTGATCAATAACCTATGTATTATTACCATGCTATTTATGTAAATGATTAATTAACTAAGTTAGTTATTAATTTATATGCTTAATATAGCCTACCTTAACGAATTTGTGTATCGATGGTATACTCATCAATCGACAATCATGACATTGCATTACTGCTGATTAGCATGCCATTCAGGTTAACTGGTGGGGGGGGGGGGGGATTCTCACTTTTTTTGGCTGCCTGTAGACCATCGCTGTACGAATAGGAAGAGCCGTAGCGTGTCGTGCTAACCCTTCCAGAAGCTTTGTGGTCCGGCCTTGAACTTTCCATAAATCCATTTAGGTAGTTAGATCCAGCACTGAATGCATTTTGTGATTATGATACATTTTCAACAACGACAACAACTAGTTAGTTATTTCCTGGTTGATTCAGGACGTGATGTCACACGAATGCCAGGTTCGCTCAGCCAATAGACAATCACAGTTTTATTACTGTGAACGTATACTTTTAGCCAGTTGTAAACGGTCCTGAGCGGTCGTGTGTGTTGTTGGGCACTAAACGATTGTTGTTGGGCGACAGCTGATCGCATTGCCAGGCAACGTCGCTCGCCTTCCGTCTGCTTTGGACTTTAAGGCTACGGCGTGATAAACTGATGCTAACGTAGCAAATAATTCCTATTATTGCAGCCAGTCACCCGACCAGCCTTGTAGGTAGATAGTCATCATGATGTCTGATGACGACGAGAATACTGATGGGGGGAGAGAGAGAGAGCAGCATTGACGTTACTAAAAAGAAGCGAGTGCATGCGTCACAAAAGTTCCTCACAAAATATCAGGAGCAATGGCCGTGTCTCCGCCCCTTAACACTATCAGTGCCGGCCTTGTTTACCTTTTTACCCCGTTGAATGCCATCATCCACTTCAATGTTAGCATTAAAAACGCATAATGTATGTTTTAAATTATGGCTATGTGTAGTGATGCACCGATGTGAAAATTATGGCCGATACCGATAACCGATATTAATATTGCTGTTCTGGCCGATACCGATATTTACCGATGTCGATATCTCTGTATAGAAAACACTTTTTTATGATAATCAAATAAAGAGCTATTTTCCAAAACGCATTTTTTTTTTTTTTTTTTTTTTTACTTTTTTTTACTTACTTCTGTAACTTATTTTCAGAAATGACAGATATTTTGAAACTATTTAAGGCCAAAACATGTAAAAAGAAAAGAAAAGGATAAAAAAAAAAAATTATATCGGCCCTATCTTGATATCGGACCGATACCGATGTGTAAAAAAACTGCCATATCGGCCGATATATCGTGCATCACTAGCTATGCGTCTAATCTGCCCGTCGCTTATCAATGACTTGTTTGCAGTCAACATTGTCAAAACGGATTGTTTTTTAATCGGTTCATATCCTTTTTATAGCATTTCGAAAAGCTATCGTTCTCGAAAATTTCCGGAAAATGTAAAGATTCCCCCATAAACAGCATTTATTGGAATATTCTCGAATACACTAGACACGTTGTCATTTGTCTGCCTATTTATGAATCGTTTTCAAATAAACGCTAGATTATCGATAGTATATGTGTACTTATGCACGCTATAGAGGCGGGCTGAAAAATCTATTATCCATTTCCTCAAGATCACACACACACGGCACATGCTGATATCTCAGTGAATACAGGTCTGATTATCCTAAAACTAGTAACATAGACTCCTTACCTTAGATCAGATGTTCTCCAAAAAGATTATTCCAATTCCTGATCGCCATTCCAAATATTGATCGCGTTTATTGATTGATTATTGGCTGCTGTAAATATATATTCCAGGCTGCTTTCCAACTCGCGATCGGATCCCTCATCATCAGACGGCTCGCCAGCACAATGGAGCCAGTTGGCCACCCCCACAGGGATCTCCCAGTATAATCGACTGACCTGCAGTTACACAGGGATAGACGATAGGGGGCGGTTTTTTCCCATCTGAGCTCCTAGAGGGTCTGCTGTACCAACGGGAGACTCGGTTGATGAAATATGAATTCAGATCGCTAATAAAAAAATCAAACGACAATACACGTCGTCGGCACTCAACGGGGGGCATGATAAGGCGGACACGTCGTCGGCATTCAAAGTGTTAAAGATGCAAAGATTCATAATTGACAATGTTTTACATCGCAACACAAGTTTCTTGAAATACTTGACAATGAAAACATATTTTACAATATAGAAAAATTAAACAAAATGGTTTTATGCAGGTGTACTCATTAACCGTTGACTGATGCTGTACTTGATTTACATTTTAATGTAGTAATTAAATTATTTTCACTTATGATTATCAGTTTAAGCACACATCATATAATGGAAATATGGTGGGGGGGGTGACCGTGTGCAAAGCGAAGTGGTGCGAAAGTGCATGAGCATTACACTACTATTGTGGTACTCAAATATTTCCCCAAGGTTGGCACTGGCAGGTCTGGTAATGTAATTATTACAAATGGTAACTGACTGTTTTAACTGACAATACACATTAAGCATCGGTATATTGCTGTGCATTGTTATGTCCACGGAGCAAGACGTAATAAAATTGGTAGCGTGTGAGTGTGACTGTGCAATATCTCGTTATTGCTGCTGCCACACACTTTAAGATACGTTCTAAAAATATATTTGAACCCAGGACATTGCAATCGCGCAGTATGCATGTTAATGTGGTGCGCCACCAGGGCCCCCAACACCTAACGTAACATTAGATACCCATACACACTAGTCTGGAAGCCAGCACGCACACACAATACACACCTGTAGGCCTACATTACAACGTAGGCTTCACAGTGGAGAGTCACAACAAAGCCAAAAGAGTTACAAATTATCTCTTTCACTGACCAACTCCACACGTGAACAAGTCGGACCCAATACTATAATTGGAAATTAGGGTGACTAATTGTAATTTTGAGAATAAATAAAGGTTGATGATGATAATGTTACTAACACATGACCACGGCAGTGTCCACTCGCATGATGACGATAGAAATTGAAACGTCATGTCTAAATAGAGATCACTCCAAAAAAGCCCTGCCTGGATCGATGTGCAGTTTATTGTTTGGTCCCATGCTAATACTTAGCAGTAGAGGTTTCAAGTTTCTTTATTAGTTGTCATACAGAAATACAGGATACTTTGTATGAAATGCTTCTTTCTGTTTTGCTCCCGAGAGTGTGCTAGGTAAAAAGTAGATAATTATAAAAAGTATATTAAGTATAAAATAGAAAGTAAAGTACTTAAACAAGTGTAAACAAGACAAAAACATGTACAATATACAATGCAGAGTAGTTGCAATACAATATAAATGGGATGAGGTAGCTTGTGGTGCAATATACAATACAGTATAAATGGGATGAGGTTTATACTGGTAAGGTGCAAGGCATGGTTATGTGCAATGAGTTGCCAATAATATATAAATATAAAGTGTGTAAAGTGGGTGCTACAGTGAGCTGTCCATTTTAAAGTGAGTGTGTACGTGAGTGTGTTTGATGGTTTGTTACATAGTGTGAATTGTCATTGAGCATCCTGATGGCCTGGGGATAGAAGCTCTTTCTGAGTCTCGGTGCTTGCCATGAGACTCCGGTATCGCTTGCCTGACCGCAGCAGTTCAAAGAGGCAGTTGTTTGGGTCGACCGGTTAATCAACGCAGATGGGACGTTTTTAAATATCTGCAGAACGTGATAGTGGCCGACCAGTCATTGTAATGTCATTGTGTACCCTTGAGATCATTTATATTTAAATTCAAGTTAACTTTATAGAAGACAGTTTTATTTGTACATTATGAGCTTGATTAATTGATTGAATTGAAACCTTTTATTTATTCTGAAAATTAACATTGAGGCTTTACCCTCATTTGCAATATCGTAGAGATTACAAGTTCAAACAGTTCAAGTACATGTAAAAAAGGGGGAAAAAATCAATTTACAAAAATAGGACAAAAACTAAGAGGTAGGGAGGTTTGTGATCATGTTTTTAAATTGTCCAGAGGATAGTGGGGTATTGATTTTTAGTGCGAGTTGAAGATAATTCCACGAAGCTGGTGCATCAAAACAAAAGGCAGACTTACCAAGTTTAGACTGAACTTGTGGGACCTTATTAAGTGTGAGCCAATAGCTTTAGAAGGTCAGACAATCTAGCATCATTGTGATATACTAGCAATTTTCCATCAATGGCCTTAAAGATAAACCGATACCAATGCCTATTTTGTCTTATCACCTTATCATACAGGATGCAATGATGATAAGGTTGTTGGTTATCTTATGGCATTATTAATGCATTACTTGGACTGAATATATCTGCTGCTCTGCTGAAAGCATGCCATTTCTGTCTTGCTAGTAGCAAGCATGACCTTGGCTTGCACAACTATGGCCATATCAGATCATGTGATGGCCACTTTGACTTTTGATGAAAATATCTGTACGTGTGATCAACTCCTCATAATCTAAACAACTGTTAAACATTAGGCCATAGACACAGACTTTGGTAACTATGCAACACTGTACCGAACACAATTAACCACCAACCTGGTTGTGTGGCAATAAAGGTATCTTGTAGCCATCAATGTGCGACACGACAGACTTATTCAGTTTTTCAATGTAACGTTAGGCTACATCCATCCTGGGGTAAATACAGCAAGGCTGACGAGTGGCATCCAAGTCATATCTGACCCGTTTTAATTTCTCCCACACGAAAAGTTATTTCTCAAATATATAACGCAGGCAGACTGGAATGGATTAGGAAACTGTGTTCACCGTTGGGCTACTTAGCAATTTGTTTTTTTCTCTTCCAAATAATCCAGCCATGTAACTATCCATTCATGAAATGAAACTGCACACTTACCCCGGGAATATCCATCACGAACATTAATGGTTCGTAAAAGTGGCCTATAACAATGTAATGTTAACACAGGGCCGTGCAACAGAAGTAACGACAGGCGACAGCCAACATGACGTTAGTACCACCTCTCCATGAGGAACACAACCAAGACACAACAGAAGTAACGACAGCCAACATGACGTTAGTACCACCTCTCCATGAGGAACACAACCAGGCCTAACAAAATTAATAGTTGGTTTCAGGTTGGTTGTCAGTTTGGCCATGGGTAGGTAGGGAATTTATTTTATTTTATTTTTTTATTTTATTCTTTCCCACGGCGACTATGGATAGGGAATTTCTTTATTTAATTAAAATGTTCACAACAACATGGATGCATGTACTCTGCCAGCATGTTTAATATCCATAATACTAAATGTTTGACTAAGATTTCTATGAAACTTTATTCCAAAAAAAAAAAAAATCGGATTTTTTTTCTTTTTTTTTTTTTTTTATATAATTTTTTTTAAAACTCATAAAATATATTGGGTCGCACCTAAATCGGCAGGGTCGGTCGGCAACCTGAAACCAACTATTAATTTTGTTAGGCCCCAAGACACAACAGAAGTAACGACAGCCAACATGACGTTAGTACCACCTCTCCATGAGGAACACAACCAAGACACAACAGAAGTAACGACAGCCAACATGACGTTAGTACCACCTCTCCATGAGGAACACAACCAAGACACAACAGAAGTAACGACAGCCGACATGACGTTAGTACCACCTCTCCATGAGGAACACAACAGAAGTAACGACAGCCAACATGACGTTAGTACCACCTCTCCATGAGGAACACAACCAAGACGCAACAGAAGTAACGACAGCCAACATGACGTTAGTACCACCTCTCCATGAGGAACACAACCAAGACACAACAGAAGTAACGACAGCCGACATGACGTTAGTACCACCTCTCCATGAGGAACACAACCAAGACACAACAGGTCAAGTCAACCTCTGGCCGGGGTTTTTCAAAATAAGAGATTCTGCACAATTCTAAAACATAAAGAAGATATTGAAAAAGCTTTAATTCGGGGAGCCCAAGTGGCGAACCATGTAACGCGTCGCGAAGCGGCCGATACCCGGACCCGGCGTCCTTTGCCGAATGTCTCCCCCCCCCCCCGCTTGGTCTATTTTTTTTAAAGCTTTAATTTGCATGTTTAAAACGACAAATTAATCAATTAAACAGTTATCCAGTTTTGAATAAAGTCAAATATTTTCGACAGTATCCAAAAGAAAATTATATATATATAAATGTATATATCGGCCATTAAAAATCCACTATAGGGAGGTGTAGTCTTCTGACGTCACTGGTTGTTCCACCCGTATAGGGATTCATCATTGGGAAAATGGATTATCGGCTATTGTAACAATTCTGCCGCATGAACATTGGCGAGCTTTCCACCACTAACATTATTGTTTAAGCATTTTTGGTTGAAATAAAGGTAGTTATAAGGTTTT
The DNA here is from genome assembly GCF_963971535.1 of Notolepis coatsorum. NCBI lineage: Eukaryota > Metazoa > Chordata > Actinopteri > Aulopiformes > Paralepididae > Notolepis > Notolepis coatsorum. The sequence continues at coordinate 64,155,736 of NC_140167.1, read as the reverse complement.
TAATTTGTCGTAAAAAAAGAACTACATTTACCAGTAGGCAACCTGTTCAGTGCTGTCGCCTGATCCACGTCACGGCCAGCTGATACCAAGCTAGCTAGCGCTAGCTAACGTTAACCTTACAGTACCTCGCTAAACGTACTAGACGTTAGCAATGTCTACTGTCGTTAACCATTTTAAATCGGGGCATGTAGAGGCGTTTCGGGACCGAGTAAAATGTGCAGGTCCTCTTCTCAGACCTGTGCACTGCATGCATCATGCCGGCTAGCAACGTCACGGCCGGCTGATACCACGATAGCTAACTAACGTTACAAGTTCCCTGGCAGAATACTTTGTCTGTGAGGACAAAAGTAAATAAGAACAATATATAACGCTGTATAGCATATTCTCTAAAAAGTATACAAAGAGGAGATAACTATTTTAAATCGGGGCATGTAGAGCCCGCCGTAAAAACAATAACGTTATAAACTATACAATATGTACAACGAAACAATGATATATAGTAAAAAAAAATATATATATATAATAATTAAATAAAGAATACAAATAATAATAACGTTACTACACCTACTACCACAACGTTACTGTTTCTTCACATTGCTTGCTGTCCTGTGATTATTATCCTCTGGTCCCTTTTCAAAATAAAAGTATCAAACGATACCATTGTCACTCTCAATCCATATCGTCCCATTTTAGTATTGCCATGTATCGTGTCACAATATATTGTTACACCCATAATATTTATGTACGTGTGTAACAAGGTTGCAAGGTCATGAATACTGTGCCGCAATGTACTTAAAACACAAAATATGCATTTCAATTGTTTCCAAAGACTCAAATGTTAAGTGGAAATTAGTTTGAGTGTTTTTATTAAAAAAAGAAAAAAGAATAATAATAAATCTGTGTTGCTTGATTCGGCCCATTGAGTGTTGTTAATTGTCTCTTGTTCCTCCAGGTTGTGATGATGGGTTGGATCTGATGGAGAGGCTCTTCCAGGGTCGTCTGGTGCTGAGGACACGCTGTCTGGAGTGTGAGAACTACACAGAGAGGAGGGAGGACTTCCAGGACATCAGTGTCCCTGTCCAGGAGGATCAACCCTGCAGCCCAGAGATTCTCCCTGAGAGTGAGGAGCATAGTACTACATACTACTGTTACTAGGATTACTATGACCACTATTACTACCATGACTACTAATACTCTACTAATACTCATGCCCACACACAAAATAAGTACCACACACTAGTCTGTCAAACAATAACAAGCAAACAGCAATATGGCAGACATCACTGTCTTTAGAGGTTCAGTGTTGTGCTAGCTTATTGGCAACATGCTCCAAAGCACGTAAGTTAATGGTCCTCTTGTATTCATTTAGAGCAGGGGTCCCCAAACTTTTTCCTGTGAGGGCCACATAACTTTTCCCTTTTCTGGTGGGGGCCGGGGTCAGTTTGTAACAGAAAAAGTGTGACGATCACAGGGGTGCCTAAACGTAAACATTTATTGTTTTCCAGAAAGCCACACATAACCAAATATTAATAACCCTTTCCGGGATCTTCACAGAAAAAAAAGTCAGGAAATAAATAATAACACTATTAACACTTTTGAGTGCCAACGACGAGAATTCTCGTTATTTCATGCCAACCGCTCAGTGCCAACGACGAGAAATCTCGTTATTAATATTTTTTTTCTTTTTAGCGATTCTTTTAGTGAGTATAAAGTAGTAACTTTATAATAATAATAATAATAATAATAATAATAATAAGAAGAAGAAGAAGAAGCAGAAAGGGTCGGGGGGGGGGGGGGGGGGTAACCACCGGGCGCTACCAGCCTACCACCCCTGCCCGCGACACCGAGTGAACGGCACTCGACCAGAGGGGAGACTTTGAATCCGTGTTTCACTTTCAATAACGAATGCGTGCTTGCCGAATCCCAAACAATATTCATGCTGCAAAGTCATCCTCTAAAGATAGACATTTAGACTAGAGGCAGGCTATATGCTATAAAGAGTAGACAAAATTAAAAATGCTTTCAAACTTTTTTTATTTATTTTTATTTATTTATTTTTTGTGGTAATCAGCTTAATTGCGGTAGGAAATATTTCTCAAATTTGTGCGGTAAGGAAAAAATCAATACCGCGGCAGCCCTACATACAGGCATGTTATCTAGCCTCAGACCAGAATTGCTGCAACCCCTCGCCACACATTACAATATCCAACTACTGCCAGAGGAGATCACAGTTGCAAAGTGTTTCCTGGCCAGGACAGGCAGAGATGCAGTCCCTACTATCCAATGTGTCTTTTCCCTCCTGGATGATAATAATAATAATGCATTTAATTTATAAGGCGCCTTTCAGGACACAAAAAAAAATCGGTGAATGAAAAAATTATAGGATCAAATGAAAACGACTACTTACTAAAAAGGGATGTTTAAAAAGTACTAACAAAAATATCAAACACTAACAAACATTCAGCACAGACAATGGGGATGCTGCCATCTTAAAAAAAATAATAAGAAAAAAAAATTTAAAGAATCTTTGAATTTTTTTTAAGCTAGGGGGCCGGGCCAAATGTGGAGGCGGGCCGGATCCGGCCTGCGCGCCGTAGTTTGGGGACCACTGATTTAGAGTATTCCATGTTAATAGCATGTGAATGGGTGCATTGCATGTTTCCCCTGAAAATCTTACCAATAGTACCTTCTTTTTTTTTAAAGAGCATCTAAACACCACAAAATAAATCCATTGAGAGACTGCCATCTAATGGTTGAATGCATACTATTGCTATCTTGTTGCCAGGTGATGTAGGTATCTGTCAATTCAATGTGTGATGATCTCACCTGGCAGGGCATGACAAGGAACACATGTGCTCCTAAATGAAAATATTATATATTACATATACTTTTTCTTTAGGGTTGGGTATCGTTTTGATTTGATTGATTCCTTTTGTGCATATTGAAACCAGTTCTTGTAATATTTTTTTTATAATATTTTTGGTGAGGGAGAAAATTAAATATCAAGAACCAAAACTATTCTACCTTTCATACTTGGCAGATTTAGGCTCTAGTCAGTAAATTATTAATCATGACATGAAGATATCTTTTTCTCCTAACCTGCTGTAACTTAGCCTTTAGTTTTTGCCATCCATTTCTGATGCATTATGACAGGAATATATCAAAGAGGCATATTCAATTAATTAATATAGCTGTGGATTATAATCTATTTTGCTGAGCTATTACCTAAGCTATTACCAGAGATCTCACCTCCTTTCTCTCTCTCTCTCTCCCTCATCCAGTCTCTCCAGACCCCAAGCCAGAGCTGAAGACCCTGAAATGGGCCATCTCCCAGTTTGCTTCAGTGGAACGCATTGTAGGGGAAGACAAGTACTTCTGTGAGACCTGCCACCACTACGCCGAGGCTGAGAGGAGCCTTCTGTTTGACAAGACGCCTGAAGTCATCACCATCCACCTCAAATGCTTCTCCGCTAACGGCTTAGAGTGAGTAGCCACTGTTGACCGAAGCCTTCCCTTTTGACATATTGGAGGCATAGTTCACACTTTTTAATGCATACCACCATAGTGTTTAGGTTTTAATTTTGGTCTCTACAAAACAAGTGTAATATAAATACATGTTTACTTATTTAGTCTACATAGCCTACAGCATTTGTTGCCCTGGGATCTGCTGTAATCACAAGCATATCTACTATATTTTTTAGTCTTGTATATTGTTTTCTATTACCCTGCCCCCCCCCCCCCCCTCTCCCCTGTGCTGCTATGACCCCAGGATTAAATATCCATCTTATCTTATCGGTTACAATGGACAAAAGGACACATCACTGTTGGTCATAGATAATCACTTTTATTTTGTTTTTCTTTCCCCCAGGCTAGACCCGTACGCAGGCCTGTCCAAGGTGAACACCCCCCTGCAGACTCCTCTTACTCTGTCCCTGGATGAGTGGTGCACACGGCCCACGCCCACCGGGGGGCGACAATACCAGCTCTTCGCCGTGGTCATGCACAGCGGCGTCACCATCAGCAGCGGCCATTACACCACCTACATCCGCATGTCTGACCTGAGAGACACAAGACTGTGGCCACAGGACAAGAAGGAGGGAGAGGAGGAGGAGGAGGAGGACAAGAAAAAGAAGGAGGAAGGGGAGGGAGAGGGAAGTAGGGCCTCTGAGTCCAAAGAGGAAGTGCTGGACTACGACGACGGAGAGGTCTCCTTTAGTCTGAGGGGGAAGCGAAACGGCGGAGTGGACCCCGGCTCAGGACCCAGCGGCAAGACTGGGTCCAAGAAGACGTCTGAGGGGGTGGGGCTCCTGGGGGGTCAGAGGAGCGTGTTGAGTTATGACATCAGCGGTAAACAGCCGGACAAAGCGACCAGCAGCGGGTCAACGACAGAGGGTTCGAGAAGACGCCGCACCATCGGGGGCCTGGGGAACGGGCTGAAGAAGGAGCCCGGGGCTGGGAAGGTGTCTGAGGCTGGATCTGGGGTGAAGGCGGAGGGGGACCAGGCCGCTGGATGCAGTGGCCCAGTGGCCTCGGAGCAGCAGGCCCTCGGCGGCCTGTTGGAGTACGAGGGCAAGTGGCTGCTGTTTGACGACTCCGAGGTGCGTTTGTTTGAGGAGCAGGATTTCCTCAGAGCCTGCTCTCCGGAGACCTGCTCCACGTCCACACCTTACCTGCTGTTTTACAGAAGAATACCCCATCCGGACCACTGAACTCCATGCCAGAGCTGCTGCCAGACCTTTGGGTGCGTTAGTTTTGACCAGGCTTTTCTTTTTTCTTCTTTTTTTCTGCTTAAACTGAACTAGTTGAATGCAGCCCGGGCTCTTCACAGGATGATTTGACCTCCCCGGCCATCATATTATACAGCCCTATACTATACCAGGGACACTTGTTTTGCGCTTGGCCTCGGGCTCGTTACAAACACGCTATTCCTCTTGTAATGTGGGGACCCGGCTCAACAAGTGCTGATATGCTAGACAGGCGAGTCTTTCTACTGGTGTCTCAAAGCCTTGTTTTTATAACCAACTCCTTTGAAACGTGTCTTCTGTTGGAGGCATTCTGCCTGGACCTGGGGACACCGAGCCACACTGACTGCCCTCCATTTGACCTTTTTGTTGCTGGGAAGCGGCCTTTAGTACTCGTCCTGGTTCTGTTTTGGCGGTGTGATTTATACCCGAAGAGAACATCTGATTGTGCCCCATGTGTCCCTGACCTGATCACATCTCTTCACTGCTGTTTCAATAGATCTCGGTTATAAGCGGTAAAACGGCTAATCTTCTGTATGTGTGGTGATCCAGCCTTTTTTTTTTATTTTTTTTTTTATGTGTGTGTTTTTGCTGTCTTGTTATTGCTGGGGGAGAGTATGTTAGCCACTGCAGAAGGGGTGGGAAATGGACACCAGCCACCGGGCCGAATGCTGGTAATATTTGGCTGATTGCAGGTAGGTTTGTCACTTCCACCACGGACTCAGCGGGTGTTGGTGACATCTATGGCTGACCTGTTGCGTTCAGATGTCAGTTGCAGCCAGAGACCTTTTCTGTTCATGTAGTATCCCACCCAGACTGCAGATCTACATCCGGGTGGGAGATTTAACACCTTGTTTAGCTCATTTCCTTTCCCGATGTGCAGGAACATTCTGGGTCCCTCTGTGCAGCAGCACTTAAATGGAGAGCATTTAACTAATAACATCTTCTGTTTGCACACCAGCTAGACAGTTGACTGAGTATTTTCAGACTCATTGTAAATAGGGGTTAATTATCAGAGGCTCTGATGCCTCTGATGAGCAGTTAATTTGAGTAATATTTTCCTTTTTGTTTTAGTTTGTTTATTTTTATTTTTTAAAGCAGCAGCAGCAGCTTCTGACTCATCCATTCCATTCCCATGCAGGGGGGACTAGCTACATGTAAGTATGGATGTAAGCTGTATGGAAGTGACAAATTGTTTTTGACAAAGCCAGTTCTCTAGGTACATCTGCTTACCCATAAACACTTTGCCTTCGCTTGTCAACCGCTCCACTGAATGTCTCCCTTGCACTGATCCTTGTTTTTTTTGTCATAAATATGTATGTAGTATAAGAACATTTATTCTCGTACATCTTTCAAGGCTGAAATTCACGCCATCTATGCAGGAGAGAGAAATGTTTGTCACTAATAAGTAACCCAATAGTTCAGTCCACAAAATTGTACAAGTCGGTTATTTAATACACATAAGCTCTGCCGTTTTTGGATTGGATTTGCAAATTTTTGCATATTGCTCAATACCTCTAGATGTTTTATAATATAAAGCTGCTTGACACAGGAATCTGAAGGTGGGCCTGTTGTGTGGCACAGATCCAGTCTTAAGCCGTGTTTCCATCAACATATTGTTATGCAGATTTAAGTATTGCATTAGAAAATTTAATGGTAACCTCTAAATGTTTTAAAAATTCCTCAAATTTTATGCTCACTTGGGAGTGTTTTTGGAAATTGCGGTAAATGGGGGTGAAAATCACCAGAGGCCCCAGAGCACCATACTAGACACAATGTTGTAATATTACCATTTTTCAACTGCAAATTATGTCCCCAATGGAAAACTAACATCCGCAATAAAAAAATATATATACATTTGTTTTATTTAAGAGAACGTTTGTCTATTCACCTCATTCCAATATTTCCTATTGCAGTCAAATGTGATTGTGCAGGGGAATAATGCAAAATCAAATTAATAAATATATATTATTTTTATACTTGACATCACTATCGCTATAATTTCGGCACACAAAATATTGCTGTAGCGATTTATTTTTCCCTACCCCTAAATATGCAATGGAAACTCATGTATCGAATACATAATGATCTATAGGATAAAGTCTTCAATGGCTTCCATTGCAGAAAAATACTTAACTGACTTTAAACGTTCTGAAATGATGCAGCAGAAGGCTGTCTGTAAATGATCCGCCACAACTTCCCCAGAACTGTCTGCTGCGCTGCTGCTGCTGGCGAGGCGGGACTAACACATCATTGGGAGCAGCCATATTAACCATGCCTATATCTCATGGCCAAACACCAGCTGGTTTGTGCGACAGAATATTGGCTGCATTTCTTTGTCTCATATTATCTGACACGAGAAGACCTGCCCATTACTATCGATTCTAAAGAGCTTCGTTTTTTTTCACTGGATGATTTGTTTTCTGCCGTTGCTACATTCCGTGTTCAGGTAGAAAGTTCATTTAGCCTCAACCCAATTCATGGAAACTGACCTCATTTGCATTTTCTTCTTTGCAACATTTAAAATGTTTGCATAAATGCGCATGATATTTTAATGGAACCACGGCAATAGTGTCTAGTTGGGGAGAAATCAGAAACGATCAAGATTTTCCTTGTTTAGAAGTCACGAAACCAAGAACAAACTGCCAGTGTCGTATTAAATATGGATTGTTGCCAAGGTAACATTGTAAATGGTTTGAAATCAACTAAATATTTTTTTGCAATATTTGCCATGTTGCCATACTAGCTGAGACATGTATCCAGAAGTGATATATTTCATGCAGGTCCATATTTAATACGACACAGACACATTTGCAGTGAAAACATCTTTCATTTATTGGGAACTGAAGGCGTTTTAACTGGATATGAAGTGGATGTGTGGGAACTCCTTGTTTGTCAACCATCAGTTTGCTTGATTTATAAAACCGAAAGTATAATTAGTATGTGCTACAAAACTGGTTAAATAAAAATAAAAAAATATGTTCCGTTTCTGTGTAAATGCAGCTTTGCTATTTGAGAATATAGATTATAGGAGATGACACATTTGGTTTAATTGTATATCTGTCCACTTGGTATTGCTACTCTCAGGTTGTGTTGGTGTGTAGACCGTCTATATACGGCATCAGGGAATTATCAGGGTTTGAGTCAGTTCACTTGTCTTTGAATTTGGTGCATTAAATTTGGAAATTGAAACTGCTAATCATTTTGTAATGATTTTGTTCATTCTCAATTAATTTTGTTTTTATAGCTCATATAAAAGAAACATTTTATATTAATTTGTTTGCCTTTGAGGCAAAGATCTGATCTTTTTTGTTTGGCAGGCATTACGATACTGGGTCTGAACCACAAAGTAAAAAGAAATAAATTGCATCTTTTGTGCCTGTCCATTTGATGCCTTTTTTGCCTAGTTTCCACCTGGCATTAAGATGGGTGATCCGATCACAAGTGGACAGCTCTACATATAGGTGGGAACACACCTAAGACTCATTGAGATCCGATCACTCTGACCACATTCGGAGGTATCAACAAACCTATTATTAGCCTTATTAAAGCCCTCTTATTCAAATTGTTGCTCTGCAGGCAGTTTTAATCGCGGAATTTGCGGTGTAGCCTATATGTTGAAAATATTTCCCGACTTGGAGTAATATTGCAGTGTCCCGTCAATCCTTTACCTCAAAAATCCAATCCTTATGCGTTGATTTTATGCCTCATCATTTATGGGTGGGAGAAAATGGCACTGATATAAATTGCAGGCAAGCTAAAATATGATTTTATAGGCCTATAGCCAACAAGCTGTAAAGTGAAGAGCTCCTCCAGGAGATTTTATACCTAAATATAGCTTTATTCAATAGTAGTGTTATATGGTTTGAAATGGAAAATGTAACCATGATAACCATCTTTCCCAAATCAATGTCAGCAGTTCCAAACACACTATTACACAGAGCTGCCTCTGGCTGTACATCACACCACCTGTGAAACACTCGACAGTGGTGCATAGTAGTGGGAGTGCTGAATTTGACATGTTGATAATAGGATTGGGAGCGGCTACATTGATCCACCAAAAAAAAGGAGAGAAAACAAATGGGTGTTGGTCACCGACTCTGCTATGCGTTGACCCCCTGGATGATGACCCCACTCACCAACCCCCAGACGGAGCAGGGGGTGGCCTACAATGAGAGCCACACGTGCACTCATTCCACCATCAAGCTCGGCATCGGACTGCTGAAAAGACGCTGGATGTGTTCGGACGCAGCAGCTGACTCACCTCGGACAACCCTGGGCCCACTGTCCTCCAGTGGCCAGCATCTTTCTCCTGTGTTTTGAGATTCTTTTTTTGGACTCCGATTTCACATGAGTCCATTTCTTTTTCATTTCAGCAGCTGCCTGTGTGCTCCTCTCCTGACACCACGTTAACCTCACCTGTTATCTCGTCCCGTGTCGCTTTTTTTGGGTGGCCTTGTACCCGTTTATGTTTGGGCGTTTATGTATGCAATTTCAGGTGTACCACGAGAATGCGCATTCAATTTAAGAACGAGTGGCATTCTTCATTCGGGGGAGCACGGCTGAGAACACTGGCTAAGAACACATTCTCATGTGTCCATGAATCTGGCGGGGATCTTTCTTAAGTTTGTTCTTTAAGACGATATTTACGAAGACACTTACGAAATGTTGAGTGTTCCTTATAAACTTTATTTAAAATGTTCTTAGATAAATATTTAATTTATAAATGCAAAAGGATCATTTTGATCAAGTCTCTTCTGCAGTCATGGCATTGGTGTGTGTGAGTGGGAGGGGGGTCTCAGTTTGAGCAAAGAACAGAAATGCAATTCTATATAGCAAAGCGCAAGAAAAAACATCATTTGGTTCTCTGAGCTCCTTGCCTTTATTGGGAATCTGGAGGAGAGGAGAGGAAAGGGCACTAAACTAGAGCTGGGGCACTGATCCAGGAACTGGACACCATAGCTAAACATCCTCTCAGCAAGCAGCAACCCCAAGACAACAGAGAGAGTGTCACCCAGAGACATCTTCCTCTACTGCCACATCTCACCACTGATTTGTTTACAGTTTTTCTAATAATCTACATACCTCTGCTATTGCCCCTCGGGAACAAATAAAAGTGACTTGGATTTAAGTTGTCGAAAAGAATATATGGTAAGAAGGCATACTTGAAGATTCTGACCACTTCTGGGATATTAGACCCTGCTGTCGGACTGTTTCTTGTTAAATGAATGCACTTTTTGATATGACCAAAAGGAAGTAATGTCTAGCATGGGTTGGGATCAAATTAAATCAATACAAAAATGGCAAGGCTGATTACTTGATGATACAACCTTTACATGCAATATGTTTTTCAGTATTTCATCAATTGCAAGCTACACTTTTGGTCTTCTGCACAATTTCACAGATTTTAGAGTGGGGAGAGCTGCATTTTCAAAAGATTTCACACATTTTCTAAACTTTCTAAATGTCTTGTGGTGTCTGATCATATAATTAGATTTTTATGTTCTGTATTTATTATTTTTGTTATTACTATTGTCCTGTTTATTATTATTACTGTATTGTGTTTTGTCATGTTTTATGTGAAATAAAAAGGGGGGGAAATGTGATAAAAATTAACTTACAATATACAGATGTATATCGAATGACATTTAAGACATACAGATATACAGTACTGTTACCTTTATGACATACAAGATATACAGTACTGTTTAACAGATCCCAACAGAAACTATATACATTCGAGGGGGAGGAAACTACATTAGGAGGGGAGGATTCATTACTATTACGCCCCGTGCACAACTTCTGTTGAATTCCTTGGCTCAAGCCAAATTCACCACCCTCAATGATGGTTGAGGGCGGTGAGGTTGGTCATGCTGACATCCATGGTAAAGGAGGATCAGTATATAGAGAGGTTGGTCATGATGACATGGTAGATGAGGATCATCAGTATAGAGGTTGGTCATGCTGACATGGTAGAGGAGAATCATCAGTATATATAGAGAGGTTGGTCATGCTGACATGATAGAGGAGGATCATCAGTATATGAGAGGTTGGTCATGCTGACATGGTAGAGGAGGATGATCAGTATATGGAGAGGTTGGTCATGCTGACATGGTAGAGGAGGATGATCAGTATATGGAGAGGTTGGTCATGCTGACATGGTAGAGGAGGATCATCAGTATATAGAGAGGTTGGTCATGCTGGTAGAGGAGGATCATCAGTATATGAGAGGTTGGTCATGCTGGTAGAGGAGGATCATCAGTATATGAGAGGTTGGTCATGCTGACATGATAGAGGAGGATCATCAGTATAGATATGGAGAGGTTGGTCATGCTGGTAGAGGAGGATCATCAGTATATAGAGTGGTTGGTTATGCTGGTAGAGGAGGATCATCAGTATATGAGAGGTTGGTTATGCTGGTAGAGGAGGATCATCAGTATATGAGAGGTTGGTTATGCTGGTAGAGGAGGATCATCAGTATATGAGAGGTTGGTCATGCTGGTATAGGAGGATCATCAGTATATGGAGAGGTTGGTCATGCTGGTAGAGGAGGATCATCAGTATATGGAGAGGTTGGTCATGCTGGTAGAGGAGGATCATCAGTATATAGAGAGGTTGGTCATGCTGACATGATAGAGGAGGATCATCAGTATAGATATGGAGAGGTTGGTCATGCTGGTAGAGGAGGATCATCAGTATATAGAGGTTGGTCATGTTGGTAGAGGAGGATCATCAGTATCGTTGGTACTAGTATGGAAGTATGGTGAAGTATAATGTCCTCTGAAACTAATAAACTACAGGTCAAATACTTACTTGGAAAATTGTTGAAATTGCTCCAAAAGAGAGAGCTAGGGGCTCAGCGGGAGACTTGGCATGTGGTCTTACCTTGTTCCTATATATTCTGTATCTTTTTTTAGTCTGAGGTGTGTAGTATTTGTATAAATTCAGTCAGGAATAGGCACTACTAGTTTCAAATAGATGTTGCAATTATTGCAACAGTGGGCCTTAAAGGTTATTCATTAATGAAAAAAATTCTGCTTGTTTTCTTCCTAAAATAGAGTCAGGATATGTTTGAATCTTACAAATACCCATTTTAATTGGTTGTTTGGGTCAGAATTGTATGGGGTATCATTTGTCTCTGAATGTTACTTAATACGCTATTAATATTACGCTATTTAATATTTTTCCTTCAGTTTTGGGATATATGTATTTTTCATAACTGCATGGAGACTATCTTTATTACAATATTATTTTTCCAATATTAACCTACAATGTATCTCGTCCAATGCACTACATTTTAGTAAAAAGGGAAAATAGAGTTGTGATATAAATATTTTCAGCGTGTTTTGCTTTTTCTGTCCTGAAATAGAATCAAGACGTGTTTGAATCTTAAAAACAACAATTGTACTGAATTCCTTGAGTCAAACTTGTTTGGGAAAATGTTTTAATTTGTCTCTAGGCCTATATATGTTATTAACTTCAAAAGTTATGCCGTTTTCTTTTTCAGGTTTTGGTTCAGGATAGGTGTAATAAAGGGTTAAAAATAAACCCCATGGGACATTATTTCAACCCGTTACATGGCAGAATCTTAAAATAGACACTTCAAGGATTAAGAAAAAAGAAATCCACCCTATACAGGTGGACCTATGTTTCCATCTATATTAGCATGTTAATATATTCATTTCAGGCACTGCATAGGTTCTGTGAAGTCTTTACACTATATTAAAAAAATAAATACCCTCTGGGGCTTTAACACACAAGAGAACATCAATGATTCCAGCTGATGTACATATTATCTATAAACTGACAATTGTTTGTTACAGCCTCCCGAGACAATTAAAAAGCTCAACAGGAGATCGTAACATATTTAGGACGCCAAGACATCTGAGGTAACAGAAAAGAGAGTTTATTCAGAAACATTTAAAACATATTCAAAGTGACAAACAAAAGGGGTTGGAGATCCCAGCCAAACAGAACAAAATATGGGGAAGCAACTGGGCCAGCCACACACTGATGATCAACATGCATCGTCTTCTGTACATCAGTATTGTGCCGTCAGTCTTCTGTACATCAGTATTGTGCCGTCAGTCTTCTGTACATCAGTACTGTGCTGTCAGTCTTCTGTACATCAGTACTGTGCTGTCAGTCTTCTGTACATCAGTATTGTGCCGTCAGTCTTCTGTACATCAGTACTGTGCTGTCAGTCTTCTCCTGTACATCAGTATTGTCCTGTCAGTCTTCAGATTTAGGACGATTTTCAAAAAAGTAAGTAAAGATTGGTGAAAGTTAGGTTTGCACTTCAATCCCAATAGGGAAATTCATCTTGGTTTGATTTAAACAGTCTTCTGTACATCAGTATTGTGCTGTCAGAACAGTCTTCTGTAGTAGTGTACTGTCAGAAAAGTCTTCTGTACATCAGTATTGTACTGTCAGAACAGTCTTCTGTACATCAGTATTGTGCTGTCAGAACAGTCTTCTGTACATCAGTATTGTGCTGTCAGAACAGTCTTCTGTACATCAGTATTGTACTGTCAGAACAGTCTTCTGTACATCAGTATTGTACTGTCAGAACAGTCTTCTGTACATCAGTATTGTGCTGTCAGAACAGTCTTCTGTACATCAGTATTGTACTGTCAGAACAGTCTTCTGTACATCAGTATTGTACTGTCAGAACAGTCTCTTCACCTGCCCTCACATGCCACACCTCCTATTTCTCACTCTGTCAAATCCCAAAAAATATTTTTTTAGGGACTCATGATTCATGAACTATGTACAAGAATGGCACAGCCTAGACAAATAATATATTTTATTTTGTTTCATTTCCAAAATAATAGTATATGCATTCAGCATTTTTGTAATAATAATAATATTGAATATAACTGCACTTTAACTGTTCCACAAGAGGGGCGCTATAGGCGTAAGGAGACGCAGCTATAGCAGCTGACGTCAGGTAGCAGGTATAAGGGAATGTTCCAGGTCTCGTGGTGGAAATGTACATATGAAATAAACCACACCAGTTAAGGCTAAAGAGGACCTTGTTGTCATGACCAGTTATTTTTCTCCCCAGGTGACTCTGTCAACAGGTTATGGGCCCAGATCACGGAAGAGCAAAGTAACGATAGCTAGTTAGCTGAAAAGTTTAGGCTAGTTTAGCAGCGGGAGAACCGCGTGACGCTAAAGCTAAGCTAACGGGCAGCTAAGCTAAGCTACAATCAAAGGATGGCGACCAGAGGAAGGAGCAAGTGGCCCACGTTTAACGGAAGGGCAGAAGAATACGAGCTCTTGGAAGAGCGGATGTTGTGCTGTATGCACGGAGTGGGGCTGAAAAAGACAATTTTGACGGGCCTCACGGGAGAAATAACGGAGGCCGCGCAAGCCCTGGATACAAAGCTGAATGCTGACGCATACTGCGAGCTAGCACCACTCCTAGACAACACGAGCTTGGGGCTGATATTCCGGGACACAAAGGACAAAGGCCGAGAGAGTCTAAAAGTGTTAAGAGAACACTACATCGGCAGAGGTAGGCCCCGGATTGTATCCCTGTATATAACTTTGACCGCGCTGAAGAAAGCTAACACAGAGACTGTGACTGAATACGTCATCAGGGCGGAACAGATCATCACGGCGCTCAAGAGTGCAGGAGAAGCACCGAGCGATGGACTAATGATGGCGATGGTTATGAGGGGACTACCGGAGATGTATAAACCATTCACACTGTTGGTGACACACAGTTCAGCGGACATGTCGCTGGGGGAGTTCAAGGCCAAGCTGCGGAACTTCGAGGCCTCAGAAGACTCAGACCCGGTCGCCGAAGAGGCGGGAGAAAGGGTAATGAAGGCCCGGGCAGCGCCAAAGAAAAAGGCCGGACCCCTGACGGAGATGGCGTGTTGGCGATGTGGCGAAAAGGGTCACCGAAAAGATAAGTGCATAAAAATCGTTTGGTGTAGTTTCTGTGGAACTTCGGGACACGCGGACAGAGTGTGTAGAAAGAAGCGCGAACAGAGCGCTCGGTACGCGCACGTGCAAGATGGCGGCAGCGGTGGACGTGAGGCGAGTCGAGACGATGCCCGGAGAGCAGCGGGAAGAGAGGACTTCACCTTCGGGGCGCAGACAGCATACGTCAGCCAGTCAACGCAGCAGCAGCAGGTCCAAAGGAAGGGACTGATCGTGGACACAGGTGCGTCGTCCCACATTATCAACGACAGCACCTTCGAGCCGGAGAGACACAGCATGGAGCTGGCAGATGGGAAGCGCACATTCGGGTTGGCGCAGGTGAGAGGAGACGCACAGGTATGCCTCATAGACAGTGAGGGGCGCCGGTGTATAAGTGACGTTGAAGAACGCCCTCTACATACCCTCGTTCCCACAAGAACTATTCTCTGTCAAATCTGCTATTGCAAACGGTGCCAAAGTGTTCTTCAATGAAGGTAACGATGTTCTTGTGGAGCCTGACGGTACGAGGTTTAACATTGAGGTGTACAAGAGAATGTATTATCTACAAACAGAATGTAATGAAAATGATATGTGTAATGTCAGTCATGATATTCAGACATGGCATGAGATCATGGGTCATTGTAATTACGAGGATATACTGAAGCTGCAGGCGGTGACAGTAGGCATGCACATTAACGGTGAAAAGCATAGACCTAACAAAGAATGTGATGTGTGTATAAAGGGAAAGTTCACTCAAACGAGGAACAGAGGTCCCACGGAAAAGGTAAAGACACCACTTGAGCTAGTTAACACAGATCTAGCCAGTCCAGTAAATAATGAGTCCATAGGTGGCTTTAAATATGTGCAGTCTTTCACAGATGTGTGTACAGGGGCAGTGTTTGTTTACTTTCTCAGAGCAAAGAGTAACACGCTCCAGGCCATTAAGCATAAAATGCTTAAGGTCCGATAACGGAACAGAGTTCACAAATAGAGAGTTTCAGTCACTGCTGAGAAGGAACAAGATCAGACACGAGACGTCCTGTCCTTACTCCCCGCACCAGAACGGGATAGCAGAGAGGGAAGGACGCACTCTTTTCGAAATGGCTAGGTGTAAGTTAATAGATGGTAACTTATCTAAGAGTCTATGGCATTATGCGGTACAAGAAGCCACTTACACCAGAAATCGGTGTTTTAACAAGCACACGGGCACCACCCCGTATACAGCACTGACAGGAAAAAGGTGTGATCTAGCCAGGATGCACAAGTTTGGGTCAGTGTGTTATGCTTACCAACAGCCACAGGACAGAGGAAAGCTCGAGTCCAGGTGTGAAAAAGGACTTTTTGTAGGGCATGACAAGGGCAGCCCCTCTTTTCTAGTCTATTATCCCGGTAAGGGGAAAGTGCAAAAGCACAGGTTAGTAAAGTTTGTCACAAAGACAACATGTGAGAACGAGACACAGACACAGGAGCCAGAGCTGGACTCCAGAGTAGGGTGAGGAAAGAGAGACACCACAGCCTAGTGTACTGAGAACAGACATGCAGACAGACAGTCAACAACCCCCGGAGGATGATGACGAGAAGCACCCTAGGGTGACGTCACGTGCCTCATGCAGTGGAAGATATCCCTCCCGGGAACATAATCCCCCAAAGTATCTGAAAGACTATGCCCAGAGAGAAAGTGACGAGGATGACAGTACACTTACCAGCATAGATTACTGCTACAGAGTAGTGAGTGGTGTACCTCAGACCTTTAAAGAGGCCATGATATCCCCTGAGTCAGGAAAATGGGGGAGAGCAATGGATGAGGAGATGAGGTCCCTAGAGGACAATCATACTTTTACTCTAACAAAGTTACCAGAGGGTAGACAGACAGTGGGAGGCAAATGGGTGTACTCAATCAAGGAGGGTATTGAAGGGCACGACAAGTACAAGGCCAGGTTTGTAGCTAAAGGCTACAGTCAGAGGGAAGGAATAGACTACGGTGAGACATTCTCCCCTACAGCCAATCTGACCAGTGTACGGGTAGTGATGCAGAAGGCAGCTGAAGACAACTTGATTTTACACCAGATGGATGTGAAGACAGCCTACCTGCACGCACCCATTGATAGAGATATATATGGAACAACCTGAAGGTTACGAGAAGAAGGGAGAGAAGCTAGTGTGTAAGCTAGAAAAATCCATTTACGGCCTGAAACAGTCGGGGTGAAATTGGAACAAGATGCTTCATACATGTCTAATTGAAGATCACTTCATACAGAACCCAGTAGACCCCTGTGTTTACACAAAGGAGTGAAAAGAGTCTAGTAGAAACCTAGAGCAGGTGAAAGGTATGCTCTCCACCAGATTCAAAATGAAAGACCTAGGTAGGTTAAAACATTTTCTAGGCAGTCTGCCAGTTGTGTAAAGATTTCCCAGAAGAGATATGTGGAAAAGATCCTGAATCGTTTTGACATGCAAGAATGTAGAACTAGGGAAACACCATGTGATGAATGAATGAAAACTTTATTTAACAGATTGCAGAATGGGTACAATACAGTACGGCTCAATACACACAATTGTTAAGGGGATGCAGACCTGAAAAAGACGTTTGTCTTGTTTCCATCAGGGTCCCCCATTTTCAATTCATTTTTTTGTATCCACTTTTTCTCCCATTTTTCTATATTTTCTCCCATCCCAATTTCGTATCATCCAATTCAACCCTCCCCTGTCACGAACGCTGTTTCTTGCCTCCCACAAGCCGGCTGCAATGTGGACTAAGTCATACATAGCACAAGTCCCCTCCGGTACTTGAGGTAACAGCAGTCGCATCTTTTCACCTGCGCAGCTCGATCTCTCAGTGGCGAGGAGTAACGCGTGGGAGGCTCACGCTGCCCCCGACACTTCCTGATTCTACTGCGCAGACGCACCAACCGACCTGTAGGAGTCGCTGTCCACAACGCCCGATCCCCACCCATCAGTTTCCCACCCCCTAATACGGCCAATGTGTATTAGTATGAACGACCAGCTAAACTGAAAGCAATGTGGAGCGCTGGGCTCGAACAGGCGAGCCCAGCGTCTCCACATTCGTGGCGAGCTCCTTGCCCACTACGCCACGTAGCCGCCCCCCATTTTCAATTCATATAGACATTTATGACATACACAACATACATGACATTTATGGCATAGGGACATATAGGTATTTAGTACTGATACATTTGTGACATAAACGGTATTCAAATATACAGTACTTAGATCCTGACAGAGTATATACATATGATGGGGAGGGGACTGTACATTAGGAGGGGGTGGGTGGGTGGGAGGGAAATATCCATACGGCGGGGAGGGAATATATACATGCGGTGGGGAGGAGACTGTCTATTAGGAGGTGGTGATCAAAAGCTAGACTACAAAGAGGATGCTCAGAAATTGACAGATGTAAAAATATACAGAGAAGCTGTAGGTAGCCTCATTTATTTGACAACATGTACTCGCCCTGACCTATGTTTTGTAGTGAGTAAATTATCACAGCATTTTGCTGATCCCACAGAAGAGCACTGGATTACAGCAAAACATGTTTTTCGTTATCTCAAAGGCACAGCAGATAAACAGCTTTGTTTCAGAAAGAGTAGCGAGGGCTTAGGGCTTCAAGCCTATAGTGATGCAGATTGGGTGGCAGATGCCACAGACAGGAGAAGTACCACAGGGTATTGTGTGAGTATGGGTACAGACTAGGGATGCCCCGATCGATCGGCCAGCGATCGGTATCGGCCGATATTCAGTATAAATATGAGATCGGTGAATTCCGATAATGCTTTATTTTCGCCGATCGTGAAAACCGATCGAAAAACATGATCCAATTCTTAGCGGAGATCTCACTCGCTCTCAGACACACAGAGCTGCAAACTGCCGCTCCTTCTCCTCCTCCTGCCCCTCCCGCACCCGTGTAAACACAGAGGAGGCTCCTCTGCTCTAGTCTATAGTATAGTGCATGGGACCGTGAGCTAACGTTAGCTACCTAGCTATCGTTACTGTTTAAACAGAATGACCCAGTCAACTATTCACTTTTAGTACATGAGGCATTGTCTAACGGTATCTAGCCGGCTAGCTACTGATAGCTCCTGATATCAACAAATGCTCCAGCAATAGTCTAGTAGTGCATGTTGATACCTCCGTTAGCTCACGTTAGCTCACTGTTCAAAACGAAATGTATTAAGCTAAATAGTTCACTGAGGCGTTGTCTTAACGTTATCTAGCCGGCTAGCAGTAGCTACAGATAGCTCCTGATATCAATGTCTTATAACATTGATTCGATGCGTATTCGAGCCCCTGGCTTCTATCGCATGAGGGCAGAGTATAGTCAAGTCAAGTCAAGTCAAGAGTTTTAATTGTCACGGCATACAAGTATACAATGAAATGCGGGTGGTCTTGCCCGCAACGATGTGCAATACAGTGTTACAACATATAATAGAATCCAATAAAAAACAACATTGTGCAATAAACAGGTAACAGGTAACATGGTGTGACATCTCGGTATCTGTACATAGTTATTTACAGAGCATATAGGACATGCTAGGTAGCTTTGGTAGTGCAATACACTGTTCCTGTTATTCTAATTTAAAGTGGCCTTTCCTTTTGGCCATAAGTGTGCGGCATGAGTGTGTGCCCGCTCATGTTAAAGTGTTAAGTGGCTGCTAGTGTGTGAGCGTGCACAGCGTGCGTGTCGTGTGTGTGTTCATGTGTGCTTGTGTGTGGATAGTTCAGTGTTCTGTGGCACTCAATGTTCATTGTTCAGGGCTCTGATGGCCTGGGGGAAGAAGCTGAGCCTAAGCCGCTCTGTCCTAGTAGCTGGGGTGCGCAGGCGTCTGCCTGACCTCAGCAGCTGGAACAGGCTGTTATTGGGGTGGTGAGGGTCTTTCATTATCCTGCAGGCTCTGGATTTGCACCTCTTGTTGTATAGAACCTATAGGGTCCAGCTGCAGCGCCGGAGAATCCTTGCTGGAGCTGGAGGCTACTCGAGTATACACAAAGCAGAGTATACACACAGACAGTGGAGATAGCGAGCATTTTGACTTGTTGCGTGGTGGCGATGTCTCGCAGATAATACAACTACAAGTATAATTATATAATATATATATTTTATAAAAAAAATATATATATATTTAAAAAAAATATATATATAAAACCAAAAACGATCGGTATCGGCCGATATGGCTCAAGACGATCGGTATCGGTGGCAAAAAACGTGATCGGGGCATCCCTAGTTCATGGAAAACAAAGAAACAGCCCACAGTGGCGCTATCAACTTGTGAAGCCGAATATATGGCTCTAGCTTTAACAATACAGGAATGTATTTGAACAACTGCTCGAAGGAATGGATACCTATGTATATAAGAAAACTGTTGTTTATGAAGACAACCAGGGAACCATTGCACTTGCTAGAAACCCTGTGTGCCGACAGAGGTGTAAACATGTGGATATAAAATATCACTTCATTAGATCTGTCATCAGAGAAGAAAGGATGACACTCGTTTACTGTCCTACAGACGACATGGTTGCAGACGCTATGACCAAGCCTGTCTCCAAACTGAAATTGAAAAGATTTGCAGTGGCCATGTTTGGTGTGTAAAATATTGCCTGTTATGTAATATTGACTGCCATGTTCTTTTGATGTTTTGAACTGTATTTTTTCTTGGAAAAGTTGTACAGTATACACATCATTCATAAGTGTGAGTGTTAAATGTAAGTAATAATATGATTGAATATAACTGCACTTTAACTGTTCCACAAGAGGGCGCTATAGGCATAAGGAGACGCAGCTATAGCAGCTGACGTCAGGTAGCAGGTATGTGTGAACACTTAAGGTAACTAACTTGCGTTCAGCGTTTCGTTCAGCGTTTCTCTGATTGGCCACACGCCCACGTGACCGCGCTAGCACGCCCCCTTACGGCCCTAGCACACTGCTAACGAATGAACACGGACGGGTGGCTGCCGCTTCACTTCCGCTCCCATGTTAACGGACGCTACTGTGCACACTGGCCGCAAGCGGGAGGGCGGCTCGCGGACGGCAAGCTATCTTTTCCGCTTCAATCGGATTCGAGGCGGCGCGGGAGGCGTGCGCCACGCGCATTGTCACAGAAATACTCTGTTGAATGTGCATTCCTCCGTCCGTGCACCGCGGCGCCTTCCGGGAGGTGTGCCTGGCCAGGCGCGCGATCCCGCACGGAACCCGTGCGTGAAATTCATGCGCGTTCAGTGTGCTAGTGCCGTTACGGCCCTAGCACACTGCTAACGAATGAACACGGACGGACGGACGGACGGGCGGCTGCCGCTTCACTTCCGCTCCCATGTTAACGGACGCTACTGTGCACACTGGCCTCGCGGACGGCAAGCTATCTTTTCCGCAATGCGCCACGTGCATTGTCACAGAAATACAATTGAATATCTGCATTATTACCACAGATATAGATGTTGTTCAACCAGCTGTGTCTGTATCTTTCCCAATGAAAATAAACGCCCAACCCCCCCTGTCTGTATGTTTGTTTATATCTATAACCTAGAATGTTGCATAATAATAATAATAATAATAATAATAATAATAATAATAATAATAATAATAATAATAATAATAATAATAATAATAATAATAATAATAATAATAATAATAATAATAATAATAATAATAATAATAATAATCATAATAATAATAATAATAATAATAATAATTCAGTTCAGTTCAGTTCAGAGTTTTTATTTGCCACATGGAATAATACAATCATAGTTTCTTCATTAAAAAATCATAAATAGCCATTCCATGGACAAAAGGAGCAGGAAGAAGAATAAATCTTATAATTACCTGCCCCTTATTCCTAAACTAACATGTATTTTCTTAATGGTCGGCGTATAACCTTATTTACACAAATAATCATTTATACCATTATAAAAGAAACACAATCCACAGTTAAACAAGAAAAATTTAAATAATAATAATAATGATAAAGAATAAAAAAGAAAAGAAAGAGAAGAGAAAAAAAAGATCTCACTATTCAGATCACATTTTGATTTTCATACTGACTAAATATTATTTTTTTATAAAATTTTTTGAATTGATAAACACTGTTACATCCCTTAAGCTCGCTATGGAGAGAATTCCATAACTTTACACCAATAACTGAAGGACACATCTGTTTAAGTGTGGTACGTGCAAACTGATGTTTAAAATTGTATTTTCTCCTACTAAACTCACTTTCTAAATGAAAAAGATTTTGTAGTTTTTCTGGCAGTGTATTATTTCTTGCCCTAAACATAATTAACATTGTTTGAAACTTAACCATGTCTTCAAGTTTAATTATTCTAGATTTAATAAATAATATATTTGTGTGTTCTCGATAACTCACTTTATGTGTGATTCGTACAGCCCTCTTCTGTAGTATATATAATGGTTTTATATTTGTCTCATAAGTATTCCCCCATACTTCAACACAATAACTGATATAAGGTGAGATGAGTGAGCAGTAGAGTGTTCTCATTGCCTCATACTCTAACACATCCTTTACTTTATTCATAACAAAAATACTCTTGGACATCTTTTTTTTAACGTGTGCTATGTGCGATTTCCATGTTAATTTATCATCCATAATCACACCAAGAAAACGAAATTCATTAACTCTCTCTATATCAGCTCCATCTATGGTCAGTACTATATTTTCATCTAGTTTTCGATTGCCAAAAATCATAAATTTAGTTTTTTTCAGATTCAGTGATAGCTTATTTACATCAAACCATTTCTTTAGCTTTGTCATTTCATACACAATATATTCAGCTAGTTCCTTTAAATTATTTCCAGAACAAAAAAAAATTGTATCATCAGCAAACAAGACAAACTGTAATAGTTTTGAAACATCACAAATATCATTAATATATAAAAGAAAGAGTTTGGGCCCCAAAACCGAACCTTGCGGTACCCCACATTCAATCTTCATGAGCTCAGATTTGACATCTGCCAACTGCACATATTGTTGCCTATTGTGGAGATAACTACTCAACCATTCAAGAACCATTCCTCTCACACCATATGAACGTAATTTGGAAATTAGAATATTATGATCTAAGGTATCAAATGCCTTTTTTAAATCAATAAACACCCCTATTGTTAATTTCCTTTTATCTGTTGCTGTTGTTATTTCTTCAATAATATTCATTAAGGCAGTCGCTGTTGATCTGTTATCAACATACTGCCATACTGGCTTTCGCTCAGCAGTTTATTCTTTTCCACAAAACCATCTAACTTATGCGAAAACAGTTTTTCAAGCACTTTCGAGAACTGTGAGAGCAATGACACTGGTCTATAGTTAGTGAAGCTGTGCTTATCTCCTACTTTGTAAAGTGGGATCACTTTTGCTACCTTCATCCTGTCTGGAAAAATACCTGTCTGAAAAGAAAGATTACAAATATAACAGAGAGGTTTGATTATACAATCAATTGTCTTCTTCACTATAATCATATCTATCCCATCACTGTCAATGGATGTCTTATTCTTTGACTTTAATACAATGGACATGATTTCTGCTTCACTGACATTTCCTAAAAACATAGACTGCAGTACTTTACTATCTCCTCTCCATCCTTCCTGTAATGGTTCATCGTGTTTTTGAATGGCATCTGCCAAATTTGGCCCCACATTCACAAAAAAATTGTTGAATTCATTAACCACCTCATTCATGTTTTTTATAGTCTTACTATTACTAATGAAATGGCTAGGCATTTTTATGGACGCTGATTTATTTCCCATTACCTTATTTAGAATGTCCCATGTGCCCTTTATATTATTTTTATTTTCGCCTAACAATCTATTGTAATAATCTTTCTTGGCCCGTCTCATAATGAATACTAACTTATTCTTATACACTTTGTATTTAGTTTCAGCAGCCTTTTTTCTACATTTGATAAAATCTCTATACAGTTTGTTTTTCTTTTTACATGCATTCTCTAACCCCTTTGTTATCCATGGTTTTCTATTGTCATTACTTCTTTGTTTATGTTGAACCATTGGGCAGTGCCTATCGTAAAGTGTCCGATAGATATCCAAAAAAGTATTGTAAGCAGCATTGACGTCTTCTACATAGACCCCCTTCCATTCCTCATTCAAAAGATCATTCCTGAACATAATAGCAGGATATAGCAGTCATTAAGTCAATCCACCTTGTCACCTATAATGACAAACGTTTTATTTGTTTCCTGACAGCTAATTATGGTAATTATGATTATGATTATTATTATGATTGAACAGCAACCAGTAGGCTTGATATCAGTGTATATTTTATTAACAGATTGCAGAATGGGTATACAATACAGTACAGCTCTCTCTTTTTCTCTCTCTCTTTATTCTCCCTGCCTTTCTTTCTCTCTTTCTCTCTCGTTTTCTCTCTATCTTTCAATAGATGTTCAACCAGCTAGGGGGGGGGGAGAAAGAGGGGGGGGAGATAGAGAGAGAGCAAGAGAGAGGGAGAGAGAGAGAGCGAGAGAGGGAGAGAGAGAGAGAGAGAGAGAGAGAATGAGAGAGAGAGAGAGAGAGAGCGAGAGCGAGAGAGAGAGAGATAGAGCTCTTGCTGCTGCTGGGGCTCCACGCTGCTCTTTCAGGAGTACAGTCACACTGATCATCATTCTAAAATGAATTCTAACATACTAATTAATTATATAATAACGGGTTATACATACAAAATGGACAATAGAACACTGGAACTGGAAATCTTAAAAAAATCTTCAAACGGGGACTGACTTCGCATATAGACTAGGCATTTACAGCTGTCCCAATGTAAATGTGCCTTTCTCGGTGCGCTTCCGCCGCTCAAGTCGTCGGTCCAGGTGGTGTGCCTGGCCACTGGCCAGGCGCGCGATCCCGCGTGAAATTTGTGAGCGTTCAGTGTGCTAGGGCCATGACGCCCCGAGCTCACTGCTGACGAGTGAACACGGACGGACGGACGGGCGGCTGCCTCTTCACTTCCGCTCCCATGTTAACGGACGATAGTAGGCACACTGGCCGCGAGCGGGAGCACGCCTCGCGAGCGGGAGCACGCCTCGCGAACGGCAAGCTATTTTTTCGCCTCGATCCTTTTGAGGCGGCGCGCCACGCGCATTGTCACAGAAATACAGTTGAATATCTGCATATACCACAGATCTGCAGATACAGACACAGCTGGTTGAACAACATCTATATCTATATAGATGTTGTTCAACCAGCTGTGTCTGTATCTGCAAATAAACGCCCAACCCCCCCCTGTCTGTATGTTTGTTTATACCTATAACTCAATGTTGCATAATAATAATAATAATAATAATAATAATAATAATAATAATAATAGCAGGATATAGCAGTCATTAAGTCAATCCACCTTGTCACCTATAATGACAAACGTTTTATTTGTTTCCTGACAGCTAAAAGCTAATTATGGTAATTATGATTATTATTATGATTGAACAGCAACCAGTAGGCTTATATCAGTGTATATTTTATTAACAGATTGCAGAATGGGTATACAATACAGTACAGCTCTTTCTTTCTCTCTATCTTTCAATAGATGTTGTTCAGCCAGCTAATGTGTCTATCTTTCCCAATGCAAATAAACAATATTACTATAGTTAGTACCCCGCCCTGTCTGTCTGTTTGTCTATCTGTCATATCTGGTTGCCTGTCTGTCTGGCTGTCTGTCTGTCTGTTTGTTTGTTTGTTTGTTTGTTTGTTTGTTTGTTTGTTTGTTTGTCTATCTGTCATATCTGGTTGCCTGTCTGTCTGTCTGTCTGTCTGTCTGTCTGTCTGTCTGTTTGTTTGTTTGTTTGTCTATCTGTCTATATCTGGTTGCCTGTCTGTCCCGACAGAGACAGATAGAGAGGGGGGGGGAAGAGGGGGGGGGAGATAGAGAGAGAGAGAGAGAGCGAGAGGGAGAGAGAGAGAGAGGGGGGGAGAGAGAGAGAGCTCTTGATGCTGCTGGGGCTCCAGCGCTGCTCTTTCGAGTACAGTCACACTGATCATCATTCTAAAATGACTGACTTCGCATATAGACTAGGCATTTACACAGGCATGCGTTGTTCATGGGATGGGGTAGCACGGTGTGCAAGCTCACGCGCTATTTGCATATAAATAGCGCCGGTCGTCAGGTGTGTTAAATACGTTCTCAGACACATTCACACCTAACGTTGTTGTGAAGACGTGTTACATTCCATTCGTAGAGGCAATTAGGCACTGTCTTTAGTCTGTGCCCAAGCGAGGGGACATTAAATGCGCATTCGCGGGAGCGCGCGCACGCGCCGGGAGCGCGCGTGCACGTGGTGCGTGTCACCCCAGATGATTTCAATAACGCACCACTGCATTTACAGCTGTCCCAATGTAAATGTGCCTTCCTCTGTGCGCTTCCGCGCGCTCAAGTCGTAGGTCCAGTGTGCCTGACCAGGCGCACGATCCCGCGAGGGAGCCGCGCGTAAAATTCATTCATTAGCAGTGAGCTCGGGGCGTGACGCGCCCTGCCGCTCTGTGTGTTGCAGCATGTGGCAGAGCGGCAGAGGCGCTCGCCTTCGTCAATAGGTGTTGCAGCGTTGGGGATGTTTAAAAAATATAATTTAATATATAATATAATAATTTGTGCTTCACCTAAAAATTTGGTCAGCAGCCTCCACTGATGTATACAGTGATTCAAACCCCCTCAATGTGCAGTTTCTGACAGCTGTGCTGTGTTGTCACAAGAAATGACGTTATGAATAAAAACGCGAAATAACATTATATAACGTTGCTATATACAGACCCGGCGCCATGGGCGGGCATTGGGGGGCCTGGCCCGCCCACTGAGTCAGCTGTGCCCACCCTGAGAAAAAAAAAAAAAAAAAAAAAAAACATTTTTTTTTTATTTATTTTTTTTTCAATCAAAGTCGACTATCCACATCCTTAGTCGGGGACAGCCCTAGTGGGCACTGATGTCAACAACAACACTACTGAAGCTAGCACGGCACTCTGTGAGAATTCGTTTTCTACCCTCAAGAACATCTTTACAGAACATCGCCTTAGTATGCTTCATCGACGCAAGGCCAATTTAATTCAGTTGGCATTTGAGAAGGACTTAACAAAAAAGTTCAGGAATGAGTGGAGGGGCAGTGTTTTAAGAAGATTTCACTCTGTCCCCAAACGCCGCTTGCCGCTCTACTAATGATGGTGAGTAGCCTGTGGAGGAATTTTGTTTGCTTTTTTATGCACCTTATTTTTGTCAGTTCAGTTCAGTTTGTCAGTGAATTCAGAAGTGTTGAATAAATGGAGACTTTTCAAAGATATAGAATAGAATAGAATAGAAATGTATTATCCTGAGGGAAATTTGACACTCCAAATCACCCAACATTAAACATTTAGACAGAACAAGTCACGAATAAGAATAACAAAACAAATGGCCTAAGAATAGAATAAAATGAAATAGAATAAAAATAGAATAAAAGATACAGTAAATAAATACAGTAAAAATATACTGAAGTCTACAGTAGGTGTAATATTGCACAGTGCTGTTTAAAAAGTAAAAGTCCAGGAAGATGGTAACTGTCACTCTGTGCTCAGTGATGCAGTGAGGCACAGTGATGCATTGTATAGTCTGATGGCTGTCGGAATGAAGGACTTCCTGTGCCGTTCAGTGCTGCATTTAGGTAGTGTGAGCCTATAACAATACATGCTCCTCCTGTCAGCCAAGTCTGTGTATAGTGGGTGGGAGGGGTTTTCCCTGATGGCCTGGAGCTTAGCAAGGCTCTTCCTCTCCGCCACCCTCGCTAGGGCGTTCAGCTACACCCTAACCACGCTACTGGCCTTCCTGACCATCTTATCCAGCCTGTCTGTGTCCCCTGCTCTCAGTCCGCTGCCCCAGCAGGTCTGTTATATATATCCGTTCAGTCTGTTTTTGTATAAGTGAATGTTCTTAAGATAGAGAAATTAGATTTTTCAATTGCCTCTCTGCTGTTTAGTTCAGCACCGTGGGCAGCGCCAAGCAAGCCACAGCGCCGTTGTCCCAGCTGAAACGTATAAAAGGGAACCTGTGTTGAAAAACCATTGTGCCCCCCCCCCCCCCCCCAGAACATTTGATGCCCCCCCACTAATTTGTTTCTGCAGCCTGGTCTGGCTATATTGATTGATTGATTGATTGAAAAGTTTATTAACAGATTGCAGAATGGGTACAGTACAGTACATCTCAATACATACAATTGTTAAGGGGATGCAGACCAGAGAAAGACTTTCGTCTTGTTTCCACCAGGGTCCCCCATTTTCAATTCATCATAACATATATGACATACATGACATACAGATAGACAGTACTGCTACATCTATACATTTATGACATATCAGATTTGCAAATACAGTACTGTTTGTGATACAAAAGTGTCCAGAAAAGGAGTGTATATACATTTGGCGTAGAAACTGTACATTGGAGGAGGTTGGTGGGGTGGGGTTGGGTGGGTTGGGTGAGGGCTGTACATTGGAGGTGGGGGGGGGGGGGGGGGTTGGGTAGGGGACACACACACATTTTACACTGTACATTGGAATGTTGACAAAGCCTTACTTGGTCATTTACTGTACAACTAGGTTAGGACATTTGTAGGGGCCAGTTTCGAATTGCAGTCTCACGTAGGTGTTTTTTGAGAGTGTTTTTGAAGGTGGGTAGTGATTCACATTCCTTTACAGCTTTAGGCAGGGCGTTCCACATTGATGTGGCATAATTGCGAAACGTGTTTAGTCCCTTGTTTGAGCCGAATCTGGGTTTTACATGATTTGTGGAGCTCCCTCTGGTGTTGTGATCGTGGTATTCACTGACCTTTGGGAAGTATTTTGACATGTACATGGGTACCTTGGTCGCGTAGTGTATCTTGTAGACCAGGCCCATTGCAAGTTGCTGTACTCTGTCGTCTACTCTAAGCCATCCTAGGTTGTCAAAGTGGGCAGGGGTGAGGTGGGTTCTAGGAGTCAGGTCAAGTAGTAGTCTGACTAGCTTGTTTTGAGATGTTTGTAATTTGTTTTTTAGTGCCTTTGAGGTGCTTTGGTACCATGAGGTGCAAGCATAGTCGTAGTACCCTTGAATGAGTGCTCCTGCTAGAGTCTTCAGGGTATTCTTGTTTACCAGAGAGGAGATCCGGTACAAGAATCGCGTTCGTTGGTTGACTTTTTTTATTACATTGGATGCCATTTTGTCACAGGAAAGATTAGCCTCTAGGATGGAACCCAGGTAGGTAATTTCATCTTTCCTTGTGACAATATTGTCACCCACTGTAACCGAGAAGTCGTCAGTCTTGCTGAGTTTGTTATTTGAACCGAAGAGAATGGACTCTGTTTTGCCCATGTGTAATGATAGTTTGTTGTCGGCGAGCCATATGCAGATTTTGCTGTACATTTGCTGTACATTTGCTGTACATTTGCCGTTACAATGTACAGTTTCTAGTTAATCAGTCAGCAGCCTCCACTGATGTACAGTGATTCAAACCCCCTCAATGTGCAGTTTCTGACAGCTGTGCTGTGTTGTCACGCGAAATAACGTTATGAATAAAAACGCGAAATAACATTATATAACGTTACAATGTACAGTTTCTGACAGCTGGGCTGTGTTGTCACGCGAAATAACATTATGAGTGAATCTGGTAGTTGTTTTGATAAATATGTTGTGTATTCTAGCGATTCGGAATATGTTGTGTATTCTAGCGATTCGAACATAACATATTACATTTCCGCGAGGGACCTCTGCCGCTCTGCAACACACAGAGCGGCAGGCGGCGATAAGGGGGCGTGCTAGCGCGCGGTCACGTGGGCGTCGTGGCCAATCAGAGAAACGCTGAACGCAAGTTAGTTACCTTAAAGTGTTCACGCCTGCCGGACCTGAGAGCGCCGCTGGCTCTGCAGTTGCATACTATTGGAGGCAACCATGCAAGGTGCCGACCTGCTCATACCCCCAGCGGCCACCAGGATCCACAACAGTGGGCAGGGACCAGGGACTACTGCCAGACATCCAGCTATATGAACTTCCATCAGGGTGTCTGACTCCCACCCAAAAGGACAATATATAACGTGATATACGGACATACCTTATGCATACTGCACCTTATGTGTATACTGTACACTTCATCAGAGCATATATTTAGCATTTTTTTTAATTATATATTGTAACTATATTTATTGTAGGGCACATATAACAGAGGGCATACATACCCTCATATTGCACCTTGTTGCCCATATGCGCATGTCCAGAATGAATTATATTGTTTACACTGCCTTTTTATTTTCTCCACTGTACTATAATTATATGACCCATCTTCTACTACCTGTACCTCCCCTCCCCCATGCCGTCTGAATTTCCCCAAGGGGATCAATAAAGGAATATCTTATTCCCAGACGACTGCTCTATCTCCCAAGCCAGTCACCTGCTGCACCCAACTTCAACAGTGTGCTGCCACAGTATCATTGCCAACAACTCTTTACTTTGTAAAGATTGTGTTCATTGATGCTTTAGGAATAATCATATAGTATGGGGTGTCCAAGATCAGTCATATTTCCTCTCTGTGCATTCATGTAACGCATGAGTTCTTCAAATGAGTTCTCGTAATTAACTTGAGCCTTACCAGTTTAAACAACCAGGATGTAAAGGATTCTTATATTGGCATGGGTTTTAAGTGGTATAAGCATTTGTAGTTTTGAAATACTGATCCCTGAAAACAATCCCTTATTGATCTTACCCATTAAATCCTTTTCAATCATGAAGGGGAGATGTAGATAGCAAGGAGGCAAGTTTGATTTGTATTTTGAATGATCGTAGGTGGGCACAGTATGCAGCCATGGTGCTGTAGCATACTTGGAATGAAAGCACTACCAAATATATTACCCAACAACAGCAATATAAAAAAGAAAATGTAAGAAATGCATAAATGTACATATAATTTTATGATAACCGAATGTTCAACTGTGTATTCTTAATTTTAATGTTTTGTCCTATTTATTTTAATAATTGTAAAATACATATTTTATCTCCGATAGCCTTGACTAGTTTAATATAAGTTAACTAGCTACAGCTCAAAGACACTAGGCAACAGTCTGACGGTGTTCTTATAACAGGAGCCAATGTTGAGATATGACATTTGGCCTATTCTCCAGTTCTAGTGAAGACATGACAATCCCTAGAGCCAATCTTTGTTTTCATTTTCTCACTAGGGCATTTTTTGTTTACCTTTCTTGTCATATCTGGTATCTTATGTACGTCATGTCAATTATGTATTTAAGTTCTTCTGACCAGACCTCTCTCATTTTCTGGTCAGATGTTCATGTGTCTGATTGTAAACTGAGCTATGTGAACACAGAAATAAACTATATCCTATATTTTTATATACCGGTATACAAATTGACTCGTCTAAATTTCTACAGTTCACAGTCATGGCTCATTTGAAATATTTCACAACAGTATAAATAAAAGTTGTAAATCAAACTTTATTATGTACAAAACGTTGTTAGAATTTTCAAATACAAACATTTGAAAAAAATAAAAAAGCTCAAGATGAAAAACAACTCTTCAATTAATTAAGGGATAATGTATAGCTACGAGGTCATTGTCGCAAAATAATTGACAGACACAGCGTTCTGGAACACCGAGGCACAGCCGAGGTGTTCTAAACGCAGTGAAGGTCAATTATTTTGAAACAATGACTGAGTATAGCTATACATTATCCCGCTTATTACAGGGCTAACTTACTAACAATATACGTAATTCATTTTACACCATCGACAAGACGAGATCAAATGCAGACGCAGTTGTTCTCTTGCTCCTCTGTCATCGCCGGCAGGTGTGTGGACTTGATTGCACCTGATGTAGTGCAGCTATTGACCAATCACAATCAAGCATTTTGGCGAATGTTAAAACGCCATGTAATAACACTCACATCACATTGTCGTTTAAAAAAATTTACAATTGAACCAAGGGCCACAATTCACAATACCCCTTTTAGCACACACACATATACAAACAAACACACACACACTCTTGACCGCTATGACCTCGAAAGCCTCCTAGGGCGAAACAGGTGGCTGCTAGAGGGTGGGGGAAATCGACAGTGACCTATAGAGATGCTGGTCACCAGTGATGCCGGTAACGCGTTACTAAGTAACGCGTTATTGTAATCTGATTACTTTCCCCCGAAAATAGTAATCTAACGCGTTAATCTTTAAAAGCCAGTAATCTGATTGCAGTTACTTGTCCAAGTGGCTGTGCATTACTATTTCGTTACTATCTCATCATAAATTCATAATGCAGGCGGAATGCAGTATTTTATTTCGTTTGACATTTTTGAGCTGTTTTTCTTATTTGGGAGTGACGTGGTGTGGCAGTGAAAGGGTTACACAAGAATGTGTCCTCGCGGCGTGACTGGACTCTCTGTCTGTGAGTGACTCTGCTTTGGCCCAATCACATTCCCCATCCACAGTCTGCGAATCAGAGGCAGAGTAGGGCGGGTCTTCACAGCACGTCATGTGACATATGCGCCAATCGTCTGACAGCAGGGCTCCGTTGCATTCGTCTGAGAATTCCACCCCAAAACGCTTGTCTAAACGAAGTGAAACCGCAAGAAGACTAGAGAGACATTTATAAAAACAATTTAATAGTTACAGTTGATATAATTGAATAGTTCAGCCTGCATTTGTTAGATGTGAATGGATACACTGGTTTTGTAAAACCACTGGCTGGCTGCTCTAATGCTCTCCCACAGTTCTCCAGGTGGGAGAACACGAGTGACAGAGAGAGGGGAGAGAGACACACACACACACACAAGCACAAGCACACGCACACACAGAGAGGGAGAGAAGGGATTATATTATAATTATTATTATTATTATTATTATATTAGAGATGTAGGCTGTCTGGGTGGGGTTGGAGAGAAAGAGGCATGGGGTGAGAGAGAGAGAGAGAGATGGGTGAGAGAGAGAGAGAGAGAGGGGTGAGAGAGAGAGAGAGAGAAAAGCTCTTATTTGCCAGATTTACAGTTAATTTACATGTTAAAGAGAGACTGCTTGTATGTTTATAGAGAGACATTTATAAAAACAATTTAATAGTTACAGTTGATATAATTGAATAGTTCAGCCTGCATTTGTTAGATGTGAATGGATACACTGGTTTTGTAAAACCACTGGCTGGCTGCTCTAATGCTGTGAGCATCATAGACTGTTGCTTTACCATACTTGATGGTACAGAAGCTGAAGCACTAGTTTAACAATTTACGTTATGTGCAGAGAAACAAGTTAAAAACAATTTATGCACTTTCAATAAAGCGTTTAAAAAAAACTGTTGGGGGAACGACGACGACTTCGTAACCTAGTTACTTTCAAAGTAACTAAGTTACTCTGATAATCAAGTAATCAGTAAAGTAACTTGGATTACTTTTTAAAGGAGTAATCAGTAATCAGTAATCGGATTACTTTTACAAGTAATCTGTGGCATCACTGCTGGTCACAGCTGAAAAGCATCGGCCAGCATCACTATAGCTCGAAGGGGGTCGACGACATCTTTCAGCTTGTCCTTTCTAAGAACCCAGTCTGGGGCAAACCTGGAAAAGAAAAAGAGGGGCTTCAATACCATACTATGGTTTTCAAACAGGCTAATAAGACAAAATATATATCCTGCTAAACTACTATCCTGCAGTGTTTTATTCAACATGTCAATTAGACCGTTGTGTTTACAGTGTTTTCAAACCCGTTTCCAACATAAAAAAATCACCATTGTAGCTGAACAGTCAAGGATGTCACCAACATTGTTTAACTAATGTTGTTTTTCTCTCCCTCAGACACACTTACTTGGGTATGGGTTTGGATTTGCGCGGTGTTACTTGAACGAGATGGCTTCCGCTCATCTTCTCTTTGACGACAGTTCTATCTGCGTCCATTTTCTGTTTGCGGGCAGTGAGGCGGTAGATACTACGGATGCGATCCAAGGCCTTAGGGAGCGCCCTCACCTCCTGATGAAATAAATAAAAAATATTAATGGCGTGTTGTTGTTTGGGTGCTTGTGCAGCTGCTGAAGAAAAATGACTTGTGTCCACTTAAGACCAGTAAATGATAATGGTACTCAAACATGAAATCAAACCAAATTATTTTCTCTGAATAGGTTTGTAGCAAGTAGTTTAGTTTGAGTTATGAGATTCCTTGTTAAAAAAAACAGCCACAACGCTCCCATCTCCTCGTTGGTCAGGATGACCTCCAGTTCCTGTGTGTACTGACCTGGGCCCTGTGTGTAAAGACCTGGGCCCTGTGTGTAAAGACCTGGGCCCTGTGTGTACTGACCTGGGCCCTGTGTGTAAAGACCTGGGCCCTGTGTGTACTGACCTGGGCCCTGTGTGTAAAGACCTGGGCCCTGTGTGTAAAGACCTGGGCCCTGTGTGTAAAGACCTGGGCCCTGTGTGTAAAGACCTGGGCCCTGTGTGTAAAGACCTGGGCCCTGTGTGTACTGACCTGGGCTCTGTGTGTACTGACCTGGGCCCTGTGTGTACTGACCTGGGCCCTGTGTGTACTGACCTGGGCCCTGTGTGTACTGACCTGGGCCCTGTGTGTACTGACCTGGGCCCTGTGTGTACTGACCTGGGCCCTGTGTGTACTGACCTGGGCCCTGTGTCCGTCCTGCAGGAGGAGCACCAGCAGGAAGCAGGCCTTGGTGAAGATGCTGCCCCCCTTGTTGGCCACCTTGTCCCCCGCCTTCTCCCGGTAGATCTGCAGCAGGTCAAGTAGCGTGTCCACAGAGTTCTCCACACCGTACACCGCCTCGATGGTCTTATGGTACTGAGGTATGGAGGAAGGAAGGACGGGGGATTGAAACGGTTTGTGTAAAGAGCCAACAATCCATTCATATGCCTGAAACGACCTCAATGAAGACCTCAACTGAGCAGACTGACAGAATTGTGCCCAAATAAATCAATAAAAAAGAAGGTAATAAGTCACTTTACAGGTCCATGCGTGTGCCTCAAAAAGCTGGATGAAAAGGTCAGATAATGCCCGTTGTAAAATTAATTCAGTGAAATATATATAATATACACACACATGTAAAAGAAAAAAGAAACCAGTTTTCATTACACTTCCAAAACATTCACAATTTTCCAAAATGCTATACACATTTATCCGTGACCATGTACCTTGGAGAGGTTGAGGAGGATCTGTATGGAGTAGGCAATGACTTCCATGGAGGGGACGCTCCTGTTGCAGCTCCGGATGAGTTTGAAGAGGAGCAGGGTGGCTTCACTCTCCACCAACTGCTCGCAGCACCTCGGGGACAGCCTGGTAGCAGTCTCTGTACAGACAGACCGCACACGAGAATTGTAAACACGCAGAGTTCTCCTGTTCGGGTCTCTGTATACTTGCTTTTAACCATGCATTGTGAACGGCATTGTTCATATACTTGCCTGCGTATTTTGCGTGTACCTGGAGGATTGAAAAGTCTATCAAGTAGGTAAAGATCAGGGCCGAAGCCTCCCTCGCCAACACATAGAATCTTATAGAACAATATCTTCCTTGTGAACTATCCAGATTTGCAACGTAAACATGAACAGGGTGTCTGCAGGTTTCAACAAGTTAAATTTAAGCCTTTTTAATACCACAATTTAATAACAATACCATACTAGCGACACTGAACAGGTGGCTGCACTTTTTTTTTTTTATTTGCCAAAAAAAAAAATCCACTTTTTCTCCTATTTTCTTTCTATTTTTCTCCCATCCCAATTCCACTGTGCCAATTCTCCCCTCCCCTGTCTTGAACGTTGCTCGCATATGCCCCCCCACTGGCCGGTTGTAGGGAGGATAGAAGCCTTGCATCACGTGTCCCCTCCGATACACGAGGAGGCAGCCTGTCGCATCTTTTCACCTGCCAGCGCGGACTCTCATTGGCAAGGTGTAACGTGTGGAAGGCTCACACTACCCCCGCCATTTCTTGTCTCTGCTGTGCAGGCGTCCCCAATCGACCTGTAGAAGTCGCTGTCCAGATTACCACCCATCGACTTCCACCCGCTAACTCTGCCAATTGAGTTAGTATGACGGCTGGCCCAAGCCGGAGGCAACGCCGACAGCCGGAGTCAAGCACGGTGTCTCTTGCGTTGGTGACGAGCGCAATGTCCGCTGCGCCACCCAGCCACCTTAAGTTGCCAAAGTGCATTCCATACAAGCCCTCGCCAGATGCACCAAGTAGACCCACAAAAAACATAATTATTTTTATTTAAAGGTCCATTATCTTATAAATGGCCTTTTCCAGTGGTTTGCATTGTTTTCTAGCAATGTAGGCTTGTACCGACACTGACTAGATGTGAAATTTCTACCCAGTCCCATTCCTCCAGTTCAGCTGAGACAAGAACCTCCCCCACTAAACCAAGCCATTCTGAATTTACGTCAATCCGTGACGTGTAAGAATGCTTAACTGTGATTGGAGGAGTTAGTAACGTTGAGTAAGTATGAGCAAAACCAAGCAAGTGGAAATAATGCGGAAGCGGTTTCCCTGTCAGTCAGCACTTCCTCAAAAGTGTTCGACAGTGTTCCTAGAGAGAGAGAGAGAAAGGAAGAGAGAGAGGCTCATACACGCAGTGAGAGTCTCGGAGCACACTGCATTGAGAGAGAGAGAGAGAGACTCACGGCGCGACTCCTGAACAACAGCGTGTAGTCCAAAAACGGCCACTGCCCGATATCATTCAGAATGCAGTGCGCTCCGAGTCTCACGTGTATGAGAGCCCCTTCTCCCTCTCTCCCTCTCTCCCTCCCTCCACCAAAGGTATCTGCCAGTGCAGGTGGGTGACTGACTGACTGACACTCAAAGCGCATTGAGAGTATGGGCGGAGCCCAGCCAAAAACAGCTTGGACTTTGCAAGGGGAGAAAGTAGTCTACCAAAGTACTTGATTAAAAATACAAAACAATGAATTCTATTGAAAAAAACCTTACAGATCCATAGACTCACAGGAATTGTGTAACATTTCCCAAATAGTGAAAAATAAAGCAAAATATGAGACCATTAATATTTCATTTCCTGACAGTTGGGCTGCCCCAAAATAGTTTTTTTCCTATGCAGATTAGATGCAAGACATTTTAATTAAGGCCGCCCTCTTGCCAACATGTATTTAAAAGCAAGTATACCAAGACCCTTAGTTAAATCAGACTTTTCCGATATTATGTTGGAGCACAGACGTAAATAAATCAAATTCAAAAGTAGGATACTGAAGGAGCAGTGATTCAATACAAATTCCTCGTTTATGTTTCAGCTGGGAAAAGCTGAAAGAGAGGGCAGTCTCTTTTGTAGAAGTCCCAAGAATTTCCTTGTCTGGTATACACCTCTAAAAATGTCACGATATTCCAGGAAAATGGCAAGTGGAAACTCCTGTTGGATTCCCAGGGTAGCACATTTTGGAATATGACTGTACATAAACTTGAGCTGTGTGTGCCAAAAAGTTAAAATTGCCTACCAAAATGAAATGTCAGTTAAAGCATTCTGACATGAGTGCAGAGCAATGGGCAAGTAAAAGATGCGTTTTGTGTAATTGCAAAGCCCTTCACCAACTGCCTTTTAGACTGCTAAACTACTCCCCAAGCAAACATAGACCAATGAAAGTGGATGCCCCTATCGAGTCCAATGACGCCACATGAGAGTCTCTACAACAAACAGTTCATGAGATAGGGAAGGGGGGGCAATGTGTGTGTGTATGTGAGAGTGCATCAGTTTTATGTGTTCCTGTCCCTTTGAGAGAATTTTTTTGGGGTGTGCACGAGACCCCACGTGGGCCAGCCTTAAGCCCTCTCTCAAGCCTCAATGCATTTCAATGAGGGCGCACAGCTCAGAAAAAGTGCATGTGGTGATCTAAAAACATGTCAAAACTGAAATCACCGGATTCAGCTGTATGCTGTATGAGCAGCGTGACAAATGCCAATCCTGGGAGATTGACACATGCAAGTTTTTTCTTGCCATCGGTTTGATATATTTTTTGTATGTGCATTAGAAATTGAGGCTGTGGTCACAATTTACAAAATGTCTTGCAACCAGAGTTGGAGCAAGCCAGTCGTTTTGACACCCATGTGTGTGTGTGTGTGTGTGTGTGTGTGTGGTTCGAAAGCTCCATCATATAGATTACCATTCTATGCTAAAAAAGCCATCTTCAATATTATACAAAATCAAATCGCAAGCCATATTTCCTGTTAAGATCTTCCATCGAGTGCCACTTATGAGACGAGGCCTTACCCAGGTTTTTCAAGGCTTCCAGCATGGGAGAGAAGTGCTTGTATTGGAGGAGGTAGTCCAGCGCAGAGGAGGTCTTGTTGCAGAGTCTATCCTCCTCTCTGAGCTCTGAAGAGAGCTTACGCAGGCGATGCCGGAATCTCACCACTTTTTTATTGTCGTTGAGCGTACGGGAGCGGTGGCCTCTCCATAAAGCCTAGAGAGAGGTGT
Source organism: Notolepis coatsorum (assembly GCF_963971535.1). NCBI lineage: Eukaryota > Metazoa > Chordata > Actinopteri > Aulopiformes > Paralepididae > Notolepis > Notolepis coatsorum. The sequence continues at coordinate 64,117,640 of NC_140167.1, read as the reverse complement.
GAGAGGAGAGAGAAATAGTGAGGTGTGAGGGAAAGAGGGGAGAGCGAGGTGTGAGAGGAGAGAGAAAGAGGGGAGAGCGAAAGATGTGAGAGGAGAGAGAAAGAGGTGTGAGAGAGAGGGGAGAGAAGTGTGAGGTGTGAGAGGGGAGAGAGAGGTGGGAGGAGATAAATGGGAAAAAGGCATGAAAAAGATGCAGGGGGAAATATTAAATAAAATCCTGATCGAGATTAAATTACAAACAAAAATGTAAAAAATCTGCATGTTTCCAACAAGTTCAATTAAAGACTAAGACTTTTTTAATACCACTTGGAGCAGAATTGAATACACATTTCATAACCATACTAGCAAAAATAAAAACATAGCGACACTGAACTGGCGGCTGCACTTGGGCGCTGATTAAAATTCTTGCACGTTCCATACAAGCTCTCGCCAGACATACCAAGCTCCCGGTAGCCCGGGCAAGAATGACTCAAACGCAAAAACATTTCATATATTTAATATTATTCAACCTGGCTGTCCACCCTAATCACCAGTACTTGCTGTAGTACCTGAGCCTTTACGATGCCTTGTTGGATCCTCTGCTGGCGCCTGAGCAGAAGGAACTTCTTGGCGGCGTGCTGGATGACAGCGGCAGCTTGGTTGCGACGGGATAACCACCTCCTTGCTGCTCTCTGAGCCGTCAGCACCTTCCTCCTCTCCTCCAGGTAGCGCCTCCTCTGCTGCCGCGCTCGCACCCACCGCTGGTACCAGGGGGAAAACAAGACAAGGAAATCAGCTAGGGCTCTGTGACGATAACCGCATGTGATGGCTACGGCGGGTTGAGCCAATTACAGTATTTGCAAATTATTGTACTTGATAATATTATTTTTGCTGGTGAAAGTTACAGGAGTACATATGGTGTGCGTACGAAAGTTACAGGAGTACATATGGTGTGTGATATAAAAGTTACAGGAGTACATATGGGTGTGATATGAAAGTTACAGGAGTTTCAAGTTCAAGTTTCTTTATTAGTTGTCATACAAAAATACAGAATACTTTTATATGAAATGCTTCTTTCTGTTTTGCTCCTGAGAGTGTGCTAGATGAAAATAGATAAGTATAAAATAGAAGTCAAAAGTACGTAAAAACAAAAGTGTTCGATATACATATAGTAGTGTGATGTGTGCCTGGTGCCAGTGTATGGCAGCCATTGAGCCTGCGTAGACCAAGGTTGGGTGCTACCAGTGGTGGTGAAGGAGGCAATTTTCACCCTAGATTGTGGAGAGTGCTTTGTGTGTCTAGAAAAGCGCTATATAAATGTAATGAATTATTATTATTATATATACAATATACAATGCAGAGTAGAAAAAGTAACTGAGTTACAATACAATATACAGTACAATGCAGAAATGGGATGAGGTACAATTTAGGGTAAGGTGTAATGAGGTATGCGTTGTAGTGCAAATCTCTTTACCAATAAATATAAAGTGTGTTAAAGTGTCTAAAGGGGGTAAAGTGGGTGCTGCAGTGAGTCGTTTATTTAAAGTGAGTGTGTGGATGTGTATTTGATGGTTTGTTACATAGTGTTATTGTCATTGAGCATCCTGATGGCCTGGGGATAGAAGCTCCTTCTGAGTCTCTCTGTGCTTGCCATGAGAGTCCGGTATCGCTTGCCTGACCGCAGCAGTTCAAAGAGGCAGTTGTTTGGGTGGCTGGAGTACATATGGTGTGTCACGCCGTGTGTGATATGAAATGAAAGCCTCTTTGTGAACATTCAGGGATAACCTGCTTCAAGTCGGTCTAGGCTACAGTCACCTGAACTATGTATGTGAGGTATTTGTTTAGTATCACAACATTATTTGGCTATTTTGAACTTACCAGCTGTGAAAATAATGGGAAAAAAAAAGAAATCACACATTTGGAAATATATGGGTAATGTGAACAACAAGCATGAATTTGCAATAGCTGCGACCGCGTTCGTGCATGCGTGTGTCCTTGCCCCATGGTTAAGCTTTCCACAAAGTTTGGCCATGTTAGGTGAATCCGCTTAGAAGTTATGCACCTTTTTGTCACTCCCACTAATGGCTGAAACTACTCAGTGAGTCTTTAAAACGTCCCCCCCTGGTTCATGTTCCTGAGGGCCCGTTACCAGTGTACCTGTATGGTGATGACGAAGTGGATCTGTTTCTTGGCAGACTGCAGGGCCCAGTGACCTCTCAGAGCTCTCTGGATCCTGATGGCACTGAGGTGGTGGAACACCGCTGAGCTGAAACGCAGCCTCCTCGCTGCCAGAGCCGCTTCTCGTACCTAGAAGACCAGGAGGGTGATAATGTTTAGAATGCCCATCTTCCCTCCATGTTGGAAGAAACAATGGTTGCTATGTGTTGATGTATGAGAAATATATATTAGTGGATCTTAAATCCTAAACAAATAACAGCGGGACAGTAATATTGTACTTTTCTGTTTTACCTACGGTACTCTAGTTTCACTGCACAGAAATTAGGCATTTTCTTTTGAAAGTGGTTAACAATGGTTAAAAAGGCACAAAGGCAGCCATACTGGAAGAAGGAACTACACAAACATTCCATGCAAGGCCTCTATTGGTTATCTAAGCCGACCAATAACTGAGATTGTAAAGGTTATACTACTACCAAGGTTCTGGAACATCCTGCCTGAAGAGGTTAGCCAGCTTGGCATCATATTCTAACCATATTTTCAGAAAAGTCACCTAAAAGTATGTACCAAAGTAAATGGAAGATTGCTACACTTTTACAAGTTCCATTTGCATATTCTTGGTATATAGGGACATCTATGGATCTCAGGGAATGTATTTCCAGTGTCAGAAACATTGTGTCCATTACTAGGCTTGAGTAAATTGTGATGAAACAAAGAGAATATAAATTATGATTTTTCTTTGCATCTTTTACAGTGAATAACACCATGCTAAAAATGACCAGACATGAAAAACTGCCACTGAGCTCATTCAGCACCTTCTTGAGATAACGTGTACAAAAGATCTAAGCAAATGAATAAAGGGAAGATGATTAAACAGAAGGTTTTGTAGATACAGTACTGAATTATGCCATCCGGACACATGCAATTTGAAATATTATTATAGAATATAGAATAGCAGGCCTATAAATGATATTATTATAGCCACGTTGCACATCTATGAATCGGCCAAATCTACTCTTTCCAATGGCAGAGTTCAATTTGGATTTAGTATCATCAGGCGTGTAGCAAGAACCGTAAATGAAAGCCACTGTAAATAGTTATTTTCTATTATGGAGACTGGGCCGCCATATTGAATCGGTTTGCAATGCAGATTTTTGCTAAACGTTCACAGAAGGTAGATAAACTAACTGCGTTCTAATTTATACCAATAACGTTCAGTTTTGTGGTAGATAATTCCAAAAAATAAGAAAAAAGAAAATGGATCCACAAGTCATTTGCTGTACAGTGGCTGGCTTGAGCTGGGTATTGTCGTTTTTTGAAATTCGATGCTCATTGAAAGACCTGAGTGTCCATCATAATGACCAACAAGATCGCATTTATTTCACGTCGAAATTCGATAGCTAATGAATACAATTCCTAAACTGATATTTCATTAATAACACCTATTGGTAACCAAACGTATTGTTGAAAATACACACTATGACTGCTGTTTTGACAGGATTGGGGTCTTTACTCTTGGCTACGTTTGAAGAAAAAATCTAATATGCAACTTTTATTCATACAGTCTGTAGACATGGATTCATGGCTTGGGTCCGGTACCAGACCGGTCAGGCTTAAGTTATGATATTAAAATGCATCTGACCCGATATTAATTATCAATGTGCACGTGCTACCCTGTATGTATCCTGGCCTATTAGTACCATAGCCTGTCTCTATGACGTTACCTCTCTTCTGGCAATCCAGCCTCGGCAGTGTGCCTGTAGGGTGATGGTAGCGCCTCTCATGCAGATGTAGTTGTCCCTCTCTGCCCTGGCTAGCCACACAGCCTGGACCCTCCGCTGAAGAACTACGACTGCGTCTCTCTGCTTCTGGAATGCACGTCTCTGGCAAGAACCTCGCCAGCAGGACTGGATCACAGTGGCAGCCCGATTCTGATGCCCAATCTCCCTTCTGGCCTGGTGGCCTCTATATGCAGCCTGTAGGACGATAGCTGAGTGTTTCATTTTCAGGAACATGTCCCGGTCTCGTTTCCGCTGAATACAAGCCCTGTAGCATCTCTGGATGACAATGGCAGACAGACGAATGGCCAGGAATTTGACTTCCACTCTGTACCTTCTGAAAGCTGCTTGGATCACAGTGGCCGCTTGATGCTGATGAGCAAAGTTCTTTCTGGCCCTCAGGCCTCTGTACGTGGCCTGGAGGAGAACCGCAGCACTGCGCATTCGCTGGTACCGTTGCATTTCCTGCTTGGCAGCCACAGTGGCTCGATATCTTCGCTGAACTGTGAGGACAGAGGACTTCAAGGTGAGATAGCGTTGGCGTTCACAGTGGGCTTTGTAAGCTCTTTGGATAATAGTGGCGGACTGGTGTTTTTGTTTAATGTTTTGTCTTGATTTCATGCCACGATATGCAGCCTGTAATGTGATGACAGCTTTTCTGATCTGTTGGTAATTTTTCACCTGGAAGCTTCTCTGTCTCTGAGCCCTGAACCGCTGTTGAAGAACTCTGGCTGCCCAGCATTGCTTCCTGAAGGCAGATTGCCGTTTATACCTCTTGAAGTTGGTCTGAATGACAGCAGCTGCTCTGTGCATCTTGGTGACCTCACAGCGTACCTGATGACCCCTGAAAGCTGCCTGGAGGACAATGGCAGATGTCCTTAGTCTCAGATATCCGTCCCGGTCTCGTCTTTTCTGAATACAAGCCCTATAATATCTCTGAATTACAACAGCAGACAGACGCATGGCCAGGAATTTGACTTCCACTCTGTGCTTTCTGAAAGCTGCTTGGATCACAGTGGCCGCTTGATGCTGATGAGCAAAGTTCTTTCTGGCCCTCAGGCCTCTGTACGTGGCCTGGAGGAGAACCGCAGCACTGCGCATTCGCTGGTACCGTTGCATTTCCTGCTTGGCAGCCACAGTGGCTCGATATCTTCGCTGAACTGTGAGGACAGAGGACTTCAAGGTGAGATAGCGTTGGCGTTCACAGTGGGCTTTGTAAGCTCTCTGGATAATAGTGGCGGACTGGTGTTTTTGTTTGACGGTTTGTCTTGATTCCATGCCACGATATGCAGCCTGTAATGTGATGACAGCTTTTCTGATCCGTTGGTAATTTTTCACCTGGACGCTTCTCTGTCTCTGAGCTCTGAACCGCTGTTGAAGAACTCTGGCGGCCCAGCATTGCTTCCTGAAGGCAGACTGCTGTTTATACCTCTTGAAGTTGGTCTGAATGACAGCAGCTGCTCTGTGCATCTTGGTGACCTCACAGCGTACCTGATGACCCCTGAAAGCTGCCTGGAGGACAATGGCAGATGTCCTTAGTCTCAGATATCCGTCCCGGTCTCGTCTTTTCTGAATACAAGCCCTATAATATCTCTGAATTACAACAGCAGACAGACGCATGGCCTGGAATTTAACTTCCTCTCTGTGCTTTCTGAAAGCTGCTTGGATCACAGTGGCCGCTTGATGCTGATGAGCAAAGTTCTTTCTGGCCCTCAGGCCTCTGTACGTGGCCTGGAGGAGAACCGCAGCACTGCGCAATCGCTGGTACCGTTGCATTTCCTGCTTGGCAGCCACAGTGGCTCGATATCTTCGCTGAACTGTGAGGACAGAGGTCTTCAAGGTGAGATAGCGTTGGCGTTCACAGTGGGCTTTGTAAGCTCTCTGGATAATAGTGGCGGACTGGTGTTTTTGTTTGACGTTTTGTCTTGATTTCATGCCACGATATGCAGCCTGTAATGTGATGACAGCTTTTCTGATCTGTTGGTAATTTTTCACCTGGACGCTTCTCTGTCTCTGAGCTCTGAACCGCTGTTGAATAACTCTGGCTGCCCAGCATTGCTTCCTGAAGGCAGATTGCCGTTTATACCTCTTGAAGTTGGTCTGAATGACAGCAGCTGCTCTGTGCATCTTGGTGACCTCACAGCGTACCTGATGACCCCTGAAAGCTGCCTGGAGGACAATGGCAGATGTCCTTAGTCTCAGATATCCGTCCCGGTCTCGTCTTTTCTGAATACAAGCCCTATAATATCTCTGAATTACAACAGCAGACAGACGCATGGCCTGGAATTTAACTTCCTCTCTGTGTTTTCTGAAAGCAGCTTGGATCACTGTGGCTGCGTGATGCTGACAAGCAAACTCCTTTCTGGCTCTCTGCCCTCTATATGCAGCCTGGAGGACGATAGCGGAGTATTTCATTTTCAGGAACATGTCCCGGTCTTGTTTCCGCTGAATACAAGCCCTGTAGTATCTCTGGATGACAATGGCAGACAGACGAATGGCCAGGAATTTGACTTCCACTCTGTACCTTCTGAAAGCTGCTTGGATCACAGTGGCCGCTTGATGCTGATGAGCAAAGTCCTTTCTGGCCCTCAGGCCTCTGTACGTGGCCTGGAGGAGAACCGCAGCACTGCGCATTTGCTGGTACCGTTGCACTTCCTGCTTGGCAGCCACAGTGGCTCGATATCTTCGCTGAACTGTGAGGACAGAGGACTTCAAGGTGAGATAGCGTTGGCGTTCACAGTGGACTTTGTAAGCTCTCTGGATAATAGTGGCGGACTGGTGTTTTTGTTTGACGTTTTGTCTTGATTTCATGCCACGATATGCAGCCTGTAATGTTATGACAGCTTTTCTGATCCGTTGGTAATTTTTCACCTGGAAGCTTCTCTGTCTCTGAGCTCTGAACCGCTGTTGAAGAACTCTGGCTGCCCAGCATTGCTTCCTGAAGGCAGACTGCTGTTTATACCTCTTGAAGTTGGTCTGAATGACAGCAGCTGCTCTGTGCATCTTGGTGACCTCACAGCGTACCTGATGACCCCTGAAAGCTGCCTGGAGGACAATGGCAGATGTCCTTAGTCTCAGATATCCGTCCCGGTCTCGTCTTTTCTGAATACAAGCCCTATAATATCTCTGAATTACAACAGCAGACAGACGCATGGCCTGGAATTTAACTTCCTCTCTGTGCTTTCTGAAAGCAGCTTGGATCACAGTGGCCGCTTGATGCTGACAAGCAAACTCCTTTCTGGCTCTCTGCCCTCTATATGCAGCCTGGAGGACGATAGCGGAGTATTTCATTTTCAGGAACATGTCCCGGTCTTGTTTCCGCTGAATACAAGCCCTGTAGTATCTCTGGATGACAATGGCAGACAGACGAATGGCCAGGAATTTGACTTCCACTCTGTACCTTCTGAAAGCTGCTTGGATCACAGTGGCCGCTTGATGCTGATGAGCAAAGTCCTTTCTGGCCCTCAGGCCTCTGTACGTGGCCTGGAGGAGAACCGCAGCACTGCGCATTCGCTGGTACCGTTGCATTTCCTGCTTGGCAGCCACAGTGGCTCGATATCTTCGCTGAACTGTGAGGACAGAGGACTTCAAGGTGAGATAGCGTTGGCGTTCACAGTGGGCTTTGTAAGCTCTCTGGATAATAGTGGCGGACTGGTGTTTTTGTTTGACGTTTCGTCTTGATTTCATGCCACGATATGCAGCCTGTAATGTGATGACAGCTTTTCTGATCCGTTGGTAATTTTTCACCTGGAAGCTTCTCTGTCTCTGAGCTCTGAACCGCTGTTGAAGAACTCTGGCTGCCCAGCATTGCTTCCTGAAGGCAGACTGCTGTTTATACCTCTTGAAGTTGGTCTGAATGACAGCAGCTGCTCTGTGCATTTTGGTGACCTCACAGCGTACCTGATGACCCCTGAAAGCTGCCTGGAGGACAATGACAGATGTCCTTAGTCTCAGATATCCATCCCGGTCTCGTCTTTTCTGATTACAAGCCCTATAATATCTCTGAATTACAACTGCAGACAAACGCATGGCCTGGAATTTGACTTCTTCCCTGTGCTTTCTGAAAGAAGCCTGTATCACAGTGGCCGCTTGATGCTGACGACGAACCTCATGTCTGGCCTTCTGGCCTCTGTACGTGGCCTGGAGGAGAATCGCAGCACTCCGCATTCGCTGGTACTGTTGCATTTCCTGCTTGGCAGCCACAGTGGCCCGATATCTTCGCTGAACTGTGAGGACAGAGGACTTCAAGGTGAGATAGCGTTGGCATTCGCAGTGGGCTCTGTAAGCTCTCTGGATAATAATGGCAGCCTGGTGGCTTTGTTTGATGGTTTGTCTCATCTTCATCCCACGGTATGCAGCCTGGATGACCACGGCAGCAGACTTCATTGCTCTGTATCTCTGCACCTGTCGATCTCTGAGTCTTTTGGCCCTGTACCGATCTTGTACAATGATGGTGGCACACTTGGTGGCGAGATAAGCCATACGGACTCTGTGCATTCTGAACTGAGCTTGGATTACAGTAGCAGCTTTGTGTTGATTCCTCAGGACTTTCCTATCTCTGAATCCTCTGTAGGCAGCTTGTAGCTTTATGGTGGCCTGCCTTAACTCCTTGAATTCCTGTTGTTGGGCTTTGCCCTCCAGTAGAGCCCTGTAGTGGCTTTGGATGATAATCGCTGCACTTTGAAGGAGCAAATATCTTTTTCTACAGAAGAACATCTTCACTGCACATTGGATGACGGTAGCTGCCTGGTGCTTTCCCCTCAGCTCCCTCCTTACCCTCATGCCTCGGAACACAGCTTGGAGAGTGACAGCAGCTGCCTTAACCTGGAGATACTTCGTCCTCATCTCCTTGCCAACCCTGTAAGCTCTGAACTGACGCTGTATCACCAAGGCAGCAGTCTTACTTGACGTATACAGTTTCTGTGCTTTGTGCCTACGGTAGTGGGCCTGTATCAGGATGGCACATTGGTGCAGTTTTTCTATCCTCTTCCTGTCAGCCCTCCCTCTCCAAAGAGCCTGTATAGTGATTGCTGAATGCCTGAGAGCCTCATATTCCATCCTCGTCCTTCTGCCCAACAACCTGGCTCTATACTGTTGTTGAACAGCGGTCACAGCTTTTTTCATGGACAGGTATCTCCTTTGGGCAACAAATGTTCTGAAAGCGGCTTGGAGGACAGTCGCTGCCTGGTGCTGCTCCTTCAGTAACCTTCGAGCAACAAGCCCACGATACGCTGCCTGGATGGAGATAGCAGCGCATCTCATCCTCACAAAAGCCTGCCTCTCTACGTCTCTCTTCACAGAAGCCCTGAACCAGTGTTGGACTACAACTGAGGCATGTCTCATCTCCTCCAGCTTTCTTCTAACCGTGTGCCCTCTGTAGGCACTCTGAATGATAATGGCAGAGTGCTGCTGAAGCTTCAGCCTCTTCAGGGTCTGCCTCAGCACCAGTCCTCTGTACCAAGCCTGGATGAGCATGGTACTCCTCTTGATCTCTGTGTACTGACCGACACACCTGTGCATTCTGTACCAAGACTGAATCTTCAGGGCGGCAGTGGTTCTTCGTGCCATTTGTTTCTTGTTCCAATACCTGAATGCGGCTTGTATCACTCTGGCGGCACGGCCCTCCCTCTCCAGTCTCTCAGCCGCGGCAGATCTCAGCAACAGGTACTTTTTGCGCTCTCTTCTTGCCAGAGCCAAAGCTCTTGTGTATTTCTGAATCACTGTCGCAGCCCAGTGGATTTTTCGGTAGGCAGAGGCAGCCGTCCGCATCCGCCACTGTGCCTGGACAATAATGGCATTGTCCCGGAGTTGTTGGTAGGCCCTCGAGGCAAAATACATCCTCCATTGAGCCTATGTGAACAAAAGGTGAATAAATTAGTGAAAGACGATCAATCAAGCCTGCTCAGAATCAGGGATGCGACGTTCTGAAACACCAGATCCCTGATATTATGTTGTTGAAAAAGAAAAACCTACTTGGATGACAGTCGCCGCGCGGTGCTGTAGAGCCCGAAGGGCAGCCTTTTTCTTGAGCTTCAGAACATTGCGGGCGAGATAGCCCCTCCAGACTGCCTGGACGATAATAGCAGCAGAATTCTGCCTCTTAGCCCTCCGCCTCTGGAGAAAACCCCTCACCAGCACCTGGATCTTTGCTGCAGCCACATTTCTCACCTGCGTATGAAATGAAAATCAAGGAATTGTTCCCCCCCCCCCCCACTTCACTTCTGCTACGGTCTCCTTTATTTCCTGCAGGTGAACTTCAAGATGCTAGCTAGTGTAAATATTTCAAAACCAAATAAATAATGCATCTATTAAGCACAAAACTAGCTAGCTCATTGTAACAAAGATATCTGTATACAAAAAATAGAACGAGGGTCATGGCATTTCATCCCAATCTTGCATGAAAATGTCTTAACTGTACCAACCTGGTAGAGTTCCAGGTCTTTTTTAAGCCTGTACTTCCTCCAGGCACCCTGAATGAGCCGGGCTGCTCTAGTCTCATTCCTCAGGTCCAGGAGACGAGCACACAGGAAGGACAGGTATGACATCACCACCTAGAAAACAAGGACATTATTAGTGATCTACGATAACCTCAATAACCCTATTTCACAATGATGTTCCTATAACCTAAATTACCCCATTTCACAATGTTACTATAACCTCACTTACCCTATTTTACAATGATGTTACTATAACCTCAATTATCTTACTTCACAATAATGTTAAACTTACTAGAACCTCAATTACCCTATTTCAAATTGATGTTACTATAACCACAATTGCCCTATTTCATAGTGATGTTACTAAAAGGGTTATTCATCTGAAGGGTTCAATTGCTATTCCTAAATTGATCTAGCTTTAGTTTCCTATTGTCATTGCAAATATTTTAGGTACAAATATTAAGGCAACAGGCTTGTAGAAAAAATATCCAGAGTTGAATTTATTCACTCTTAAATGTGGGCAAATATGACAGAATTGCAGTTCTGCAATATATAATTGTGATGCCCTAGGGAAAGTTCTGGCCTGCATACTAACCATATGGTCTGGACTGGGGGGGTACAAGAAAAGCATATATATATTTTTTAAGAACATAAATACAACTATACTTCAATATAAATATCATCTTTAAAAATGCACATATGTCTATGTTTTGAACAAGAATATTGTCTGGAAAATAAGCCATCCTAATTTCATTTAGACTATAGATGGTTTCACTGGAATTCTGTTGCTATAGAGAACAGTTTGGACCCAAGTGTATTTCCCATTGCATTAGCAAACATTGCAACAGGAAATAAACTTGGGTCCATTTACAATGTTTACGTTGTCAAGTTGAAGAGCCTATAGGAATGAGTGATAGTCCGTTTCAGTCCTGTACACTTGTTGGCACCTTGTTGCCTCATCAGATGTGACCAGCGGCTGCTCCGCATCATCTCTGCCTCAGCTAGCGCTCTTTCTAACCTTCTCGTTGGGGATGGTGTTGGACATGTCTGCTGGGTTGATCATGGCAGGGACTCCACCCAGGAGGGACACTGCCGTGTTGATCAGTCGGAAGTTATTCTTCTCATTCTCCAGGAGCTCTTTGAATTCCACAGAGGGAGAATCTGGACCTATTTATATAGAAAAAAAACAACAACAAATGATTAACCTCTGAAGGCCGATGGGCCCGGTTGCTTTTTTATATATATTTTTTTCAAATGTAGCCAAGAGTCAAGACCCTAACCATCAAAACAGCAGGCAAAGTGTATATTTTCAGCACTATGTTTGTTTACCAATGATTTTAAGTGTTATTAGAGAAATATGAGTTCATAAATATCTCGCCGTATCCCGGCGGAAACCGGATGAATTACCGGTAGACGCGAGGAAATAACGTGTCATGAAAGCGTTGTAGTCTTAAGACAGAGGAGACCCAGGGCTTTCAACGGAAATCAAAATTTCATAAAACTATACTACCCAGCTCACACCAGCCTCTGTGAAAGCTGCTGAAAATATTCTTTGCAAAAAATTCTGACATTATTTTTGTGATTATATCTCACGGGTCGAACAAACCTGAACAGTATTACCATGAAGTACAATGTATATTGTTTCTTTACCTTTCTGTGAACGTCTATAAAATAAACACGTCTCAATCTGATGAATTTCGTTTTCTTGGTGCGATTATAGATGATAAATTAACATGGAAATCGCACATAGCAAGAGTATAAATTCCAAGAGTATTTTTGTTATGAATAAAGTAAAGGATGTGTTAGAGTATGAGGCAATGAGAACACTCCGTTCACTCATCTCACCTTATATCAGTTATTGTGTTGAAGTATGGGGGAATACTTATGGGACCAATATAAAACCATTATATATACTACAGAAGAGGGCCATAAGAATCACACATAAAGTGAGTTATCGAGAACACACAAATACATTATTTATTAAATCTAGAATAATTAAACTTGAAGACATGGTTAAGTTTCAAACAATGTTAATTATGTTTAGGGCAAGAAATAATACACTGAATATGAATAATAATTTATGTAGGAGCCAAATTCTAGGGTGAAAATTGTATCTGTATTGCCCCATTAGACATAGTTTATTATCATCTTTGTGCTTATGTCCAATATGGAGACTTACCTGGTCTACTCTCCTCTCTCTGATAATCAAATAAAGAGCTATTTTCCAAAACGATTTTTTTTTAACCTTTGTAATTTTTTTCTTTTTTAGAAATGACTGATTTTTGTAAACTATTTAAGGCCAAAACAAGTAAAAAAAATGTATTTTAATATCGGTTCATATCGGCCCTATCTTGATATCGGACCGATACCGATGTGTAAAAAAAAAACTGCCATATGGGCCGATATATCGTGCATCACTACCAAAAACACATCAATACACGTATCAAAGCTACAATGAATGTCTGTAGCGCACCGTTCTGCCCCGTCGGCCAGGAGTCAAAGGAGCTGTCCGAGTTGCTGCTAGAGCAGTCGAGTTCCACTCGGCCCCTTTGCGAGCACTCTACCGTCTGGGTGGTGCAGCCGATCACAGCCTCCTCTGGCAGGTAGCTGGGGTGATAGTGGTGGATCAGGTAGCACAGGACCCGGCCGTCTGAGAAGGACACCGTGAAGTTCTCCACCTGCGCAGATGGACAGAAAGATAAGAGCACAGGCCATGGTGGAATATTTATTAATATTATTCATTTTAAAGCATCTATTTTGACAGTTGTGGTATGAAGTTTGGTGAATGGTTGTAAAACATTAATAAAGAAATAAAGTCTCCATAAAACTATGAATAAAAATGTATATGTTATAATGATTCAAATGTTGATTTCATTGGATGTTTACTGTTAATGCTTTGAGTGTCTAATTTGTTGTTATGTTTATAAAAAAAAATATATATATATATGGCATTTATAATAATTTTGGTATTTATACAATAATCCAGTTATAGTGCACGTTCTATATAGATCCCTTTGCAGGATTTGTTGTACACTTTGTTGTGTCCCTTTGGTTAAAAGCATCAGCAAATTGACTAAATGTAGCCTGTATGCCCAGCCTAACATTTCTCAATAACCTCAGCTTAAGCAGACAACATGCTGCAGGCATGAAAGGGGCAACACAGGAATATATCAAGGCCATGATGGGCACACTGATGCAAACGGGGAATGGGACTAAGCAAATGGGACAAAAATAAAATCAATATGAATAAAATAAGCAGGCAGTGTGTAGGTCCATCATGAAAAGATACTGTTGGTAAAAGGTAAGGGACCCAAGTTGCCAGAAAATATTGCTATGCATCCTGGCTTTAAGATTGTTGTTGTTATTAGGAGGAGGTACCGTATAATGTTTTCTACCTGCAGAGAAATCTAGGTGGGAACAATCTAAATCTTTATTCATTTATTTATTAAGAATAACTATGGTATACTATCCAGCCTTTTAGAAATGGAAAACAACTGTGCATTTTCATAGATTTACATCAAATCCGGAAAACATTACGTTTAGCCTTTGTGGTGACCATGAACAAAGAAGCATCTTGCCCCGTCCTCCTCAGCTGCTGGGGGCACCTGGTCCCAGATACCTCAACGCTATAATACTCACTCCCCATCTTCCGTAGTAGAAGTTATAAGATGACAACTCATATTAAAGAGGATTTTGATATAGATAATAAAAACTTTTATAAATTCCTACAGATTAGACATTGTATATCGTCATCAATAGGAGGACCAAAGTGTGGCCCGATTACTGCAATTCAAGAAATATTCTATAAAGGATGGCGTAGGAAAGGCGGTGCGTCAAGATTTTATGATGTTATAAGAGAATACAATGCACCCAAATTGGCGGGTCTGAGATTGAGCTGGGAGAACGATGTACGTGAGGATATTACTGAGGAAATGTGGGAGAAACTGGTGTCCAAATGGAGTAAATTCTCTAGGGAGGCGCAATCACAACTTATTTTTTACAAAGTGTTGAACAGAAGCTATTGGACGCCTAGTAAACTGGCCAGACTGAAATTAAGGGACAGTGACATCTGCTGGAGATGTGAGAAGGAGACAGGCACTTTACTGCACATGTTGTACGAATGGGAGAAGGTCCGGAAAATGTGGGATCAAATTGTGATATTCCTAAGTAAGGTCTTGAATGTGAAGATAAATAACGCCCCAATGGCATGTGTTTTGGGTATAGTACCGAAAGGGATTAAACTGCCTAAATACCGGGGAATGTGATATAGAATGGCCATGATATCAGGATGTAGAATTGCATTACGACATTGGAAATCACCTGTTGATATTACTTTTAAAGAATGGATGGAACTAATGTTCCGGACAGCATCATATGAAAGGGTGACGTATAGAGTCGCAGGGAGAGAGGATATTTTCGCTGAGGTATGGGACAGTTTTCTACACCTGACTGAACGGTCTGGGGACAAATGATTAAGATGGGATTACAATATTATCAAGGATGAAAATGAAAAAGGGGATTTGATCTGATGGTACTTGTGCTTTATAATGTATTGTGTATATATGTACATATATTTTATGTCCGGATGGTGTGTCTATGGAACGGTCACTGTCTCTATCACACTCAAATGTGCGCAGGTATAGCCGCATACAAGTATCTAGGATACACATATTCATATGTGTACATAATAGGTTTACACACACTCATATACACAAGGATAAGGTATACACGTCAGGGGCACACATACATGCACATACTCATTTATAGGAAATAGGCATACACATACCTACATATACACATAGTTGAAATATAAGCTTTCACTGACACATAAGGGGGATACACATGTATATAGGAGACACACACATACGTAGCTGAGACGCACATATATATACACATCTGAGATATACACACACATAGGGGGCAGAGGCACACATGGATACGAAACACACACAAGAGATAGGAGTACAGTCACATACCAGGAAGATGCACACACACACATATGAGGCATGTACACATGCTTACGTGATACACGTACCCACATACATGTGTCGGAGACATGCGTGCATGCATGTTATCATGCACAACTGCATATGTCTGGGGCGCTTTCTCTCACATGCAATATGGAGAAGGGTGGCATCCCGATAGAGGATGCAGCACATACCTGCTCGAAGGTAGTTCGGTCTACATGCGAGGTATATATATCAGGAATGTATACGCATAATGTATAGTATAGTATGTTTCTTTTTTCGTAAGTCTTTTTTTATTTTCCATGTCAGTTATTAATGTATTTGTATGAGTCCTTTACATGTTTTGTATGTTCTTACAAAAAAGAAAAAGGCAAATCCTGGAAATTGAATATGATGATGTGGAAAGAGATGTTTGGAATGTTGGAGAGATTTGTGCAAAAAAAAAAAAAAAAAAAAAAAAAAAATAAGATGACAACTCACCCTCAGGTTGTAGAAATCACAGACAGAGTTGACCCAGTCCATCAGTAGGGTAATCTTGGTGCTGCTGTGTTCATACAGCACCCTGGCCTTAGCTGCACTCTGCTGAATGCCCCTGTCAGCCCTCAGAGATTCCAGCCTCCGTTTTGTCCTCAGGGTTCGCTTCAGGAAGCCAATCTCCTCTCTCAGCTGCTCCTCATCCAATATCACCTCCACCTGGACCAGAATTGAGGACACATCACTACATTTAGTAGGGTTGGGTACCTTTCACATTTGAAACGATACCGGTACCCAATGTTAACTTTTTTCAGTACTTTATTCCTAAAAATGTAATCTACCTACCTCAGTTGTAAAAAAAAAAAAAAATCCAAACTTCAAATAATGTATTATCATATATAATATTGCAGCGAGCGTTGTCTGCATCTAGCTTTGTTAAGTGTAACAACACTTGCAACCGTTTTCGGCTTGCCATTGCCCCGACTGCTTTGTTGTTGAATCAACAAAGCGTATATTGTGCGCGTGAACGTTACCGTGAACGTGCGGCACACTTCATAGGTTTCGTCGTCATAAAAAATGTAATCTTTTTTTAACAGTACCGAAATGTGGCACCGACGGATCTCACGTGATAGTACCGACGTGATTCGGTCGGTATCCTTAAAAGTACCTAATTCGGTACCCATCCCTAACATTTAGGTTCAGCTCAGTCTCAATCAGGAACAGGCATCGATACCACTTTTTCCACTGTTGATATACCATACCATGTAGTGTATTTTAGGAGAACTAACTAACCCGATCCATTTACCTTTTCTGAACAATATAGACTTAAGAGATAATTTGCTTTGATTTCCAACACATCATAGGGTTCTTGCTATTGGATTTGAGTCAAATCTGATATTATTTTTGCCCATATCAAATACTAGTATTTATTTAGATTAAGACAAGTAAATACTAATTACTAAGTGCAAAATAATACAAAAGCACAGGCAATAACATTACAAACACACACAAAAAATTATAAACTAGATTTTGATGTTTCAGATTTTCCAATGCCTTAAACACATCTTTAAGCAGTAAACCAAGATACCAGATAAGTACAGTAATTAATAAAAAGGACTTGTACAAAAGTCACAAGGGTTTTGTTTGTATTAAAACACTTCTACATTTGTGTAAGGAAGAATGTACTGTAGTGCAAGGGTTGAATGCTGCCAAAATAGGTATCCCTCTTCTAACTACACCTCTTTATTTATCTACTTATTTATTCATTTACACACAAACTGCTCAATATATTGTTAAGAGAATTATTCAGAGAAACCTGTACATACCTGGAAAGCAAAGATGATTTTCCAGAGGAGGCTCAGTGTCTTTTCTCGATGTCCATCAACAATATCTCTGGAGTCGACGACAGAGCCTGAGAAACACACACACACACCTGTTCAGATGCTGCACTTTTCACAATGACACTACAACTAAACGTTAAGACTTGTATATACAGTATACACACATTTATTTATTGGCATCGATAAAGCCCTCCGATAAATTTATATCCAAAAAATCTGAAAATCAATTCCTTATCCACAAGAGATGACCGAGTGCAGACATGTATAATAGGTCAACACCTAGTGTTGAGAAAAGTACGTCTGCAGGGTTTGCTCCTTCTTCTACAATTGGCCCGGCGCAATATCAGACAGGCCCACTATAAATAGATTTCCCAAAAATGACACTTAACAGTGCTTCTAACACTAAGCTAACTAACACAGCACCCGTCCCCAACACAGTGCTTCCAACACTAAACTAACTAACACAGCACCCCAATCACCCACCACACACCTGTGCTTTGCTGCTGGATGCAAAAGAAAGCCATGCTATGAATTGATGCAAATTACAGAATTTTCTGCTGGTGCTGTCGACATTAGCAGCTAGCATCCATCACCATCACTGACAATAAGTAAAGCTATAGGAGACCAGTAGTACTAGGCAAAGCTAAAATTACCACCAGGCTGCATCTTTGCTTCAGTAAGGGCGAGTAAATGGAATCAAATACACATTGATGAAAAAGAAACTAAGCAATCAAATCGACAACAATTGCAAGCAACCGATAGAACGACAAGTCTCCGACAATGCTGAGTGAACACCTCAGCCACCATTGAAAGCACTCTAACTTACTGCCTCACATCCTGGTTCGGTGACTGCAAAGCATCAGAACATCAGCTGAACAGGATTGTGAGGACGCTGCGCTCGAAGAGCCTCCAGCATCATCAAGGACACACACCACCCCTCCCTCCCACACCCTGCTCTCCCTAATCCAGCAGGATGTGCTTCTACCCACAGGCGGTCAGGATTATGAAGATGACCCACATACATAATGTCAACATTGAACTGAAAGATTTCACAAAATGCACTCTCACCACCAGCGCATGTATTTTTTGTACCACTTCTTAATGGACCTTTAGATATTTTAGATTGAATATATATGTATTTTTTTTACCCTTCTTGTTGCACTGATCTGGGCGGAACAATATTTTGTATTTTTGGGTATGGAAGTACACAAAGAAATGAAAAAAAAAAACTCAATCTTGAATGTAGTGTTAGCTACTGTGAAGTTAACATGACATGCATGCCTCAACCAAAGTTGGCATTTTGTTCATGTTGTCTGCCATTATACAAACCATGCTGTTGTCAGGAGTGTGTGCAGCTCCAGCTGCTCAGATGCTCTTGGCTGGTCAGTAGCTACAACACTTCCATGCGTGTTTCAACAATAGGGAGTCAGTCACTCACTCAGTAAGCTAACTCACCAAGTTGGCCGGTCCGGCAAAAGGTAAACAAAGTGCAATACCAAGTGGGGCTCTTTTGCCTATAGGGAGGTGTAGTCTGACGTCACTGGTTGTTCCACCCGTATAGGGATTTATCATTGGGGAAATGGATTATCGGCTATTGTAACAATTCTGCCGCATGGAAATTGAAAAGCTTAAAATGTTTTCACAAAATGAGTTCCCTTCTATCACGAACATTATTGTTTACATTACCGAGTTCATCCTTGAGGTCGACGCCCTTGGCCTTGAGCACTTGCAGGGCTAAGTCCACGTTGTGGATCTTCTGCAGGCGACTGATGGCGGGCAGACGCAGCTTACGTGACAGACTCCAGTCTTGGATGAAGAGCTCAATCACGCGCCTGCAAGTCAACATCTCATTAGGTGTTAGGTGTCTGTTACTTTCTACAGTAAAATAAGAATGTTGGCTCTCAGAATGGAAAATGTTACACCAACCATCCATGAACCTCGTTAGTTCAGTCAGTATATTATGTGCATGATTTGATGAAGGCAATAATACTTTAGCAAAGTAACCTCATTTAAACCAACTCCAGGAGTGATGTACATGAGACTTTAACCTCCAAGTAAAAAGCGGGAAGTGTAAAAGTGACTTACACTAGACGGATTCCGCATCTCAAGTCAACGGCCAAGTTCTTGACTGCGAAGTTGAACTCGTCCAGCGGCATCTGAGCATGGGAGACGGGAAGGCCCAGGTAGCCAAGGTGACGGGGGAGGATCCCCTCACCACTCAGGAAGTCCCGAGAGAAGGCCAGGAGGAGGTCTTTGGTCATCTGTAATAGAAAATATGAATGAAGAAATAAATATATACAAATTAAAGTCTTACTAGGAGAAATGGTTACCAATCTAGATTGTGAGCAACAGGTGACAACAGGGATGCAATCGAGACACACACACTACAGAGCTTTAGACAAGATCGTGCTGAGTCACAACTAGGGGGTGGTTAGTACCTTGAACTGTGCATATATACAGAACAGATAGTGCAATAAGATGGTGTTTAATACCTTGAACTCTGCATCCATACAGAACAGACAGGGGTCGTGCTCGATCAGCCTGGAATCTTTGGCCTTATCCAGGAAACACACCAGCAGAAGTAGCTTCTTCAGTGTGAAGCAAGACAGCGCCTCCTCATGGCCTATAAGGGGAAAGGCAATCATTTTAACTGAACCCTTGAGACGAAAAACCATACAACTCCTTTTTTAAATCTATTGGACAGTGCAGTTGTAAAGTCTACCATCACTCAAGTGTAAATGTGATACATAACGGGAAAGGACTCAACCTCTACTGTCTAACTATAAATGTACACAACACTCTAACTTATCATCTTTAGATACGTTTCAAATCATTGTGAAAACTTTATGGTACTTCGTCTGAGGTACTCAATTGATGAATAGCCCAATAACTTGTGTTAATTCTATATCCTAGGTAGCCCAAACTCAAACCTTAAACTTCTCACATACACAGCTACATTTTTGTATTAGTACGACCATAATAATGTAGACCACACAAGAGCGGTCACAAGTTTAGACTACTATGGTACAGTACCCTGTCATGGGGGCGCTTTCAAGTTACCGTCTTTGTAAAGGTTAGGCACGTTGGCGTGCCTGTACGCCGCAGCGATGTCCGGGTTCCACAGCAGTCGTGCGAGGATGAACGAGGCCAGGCCCATGATGTCACTGTTGCTCTCCAGTGAGATCAGCTCCCCGTAGATCGTCTGACAATGAACATTAAACAGGAATCACATGAACAAGTTGAACACATTGAGGAGAACAAGATTATGTCCGGGATAATATTAGAGGTGCATCGATACCACATTTAGCTTTGTACCTCGTCTTGAGCGCTCACCCGAGACAGAGTACATAAATGAGTACTTGTTTTATATTGACCATTTTATTATGTAGCAAATTCTTCTTCTTTTTAAATGATCTTTTTACTCCTTTTTCCGTTTTTCTCCCCTCCCAATGTTAGTCGTTATGCCAATTCCCAATCCCCTTCCTGGTCGTTGCGCACTCTACCCCCTACCGTCGGTCCGGGAGGGCGGAGACTATCACATGCTTCCTCCGACACATGTGTACCCAGCCCACCGCTTCTTCTCACCTGGCAGTGCGGACTCTCACGGGGAGAGTGTAACGTGTGGAAGGTCACACTACCTCTCTTAGATCCTTCCCTTGCTGTGCAGGCGCCCCGACAGAACTGTAGGAGTCGCTGTTTACAACGACCAGGACCCACCCTCCCTGGGTTTCCCACCCTCTAACACTGCCAATTGTGTTAGTAATAGTATGGACGGTCGGCCAACCCGGAAGCACCACAGCTGGATTCGATCCCACTGTCTCTGTGGTGGTAGACAGACGCTTAGTCTGCTGCACTACCCGGCCGCCCTGCAAATTATTAATTTTTTTTTTCTCCTCTTTTTCTATTTTTCTCCCATCCCATTACCCACTGTGCCAATTCTCCCCTCCCCTGTCTTGAACGTTGCTCGCATATGCCCCCCACTGGCCGGTTGTAGGGAGGATAGAAGCCTTGCATCACGTGTCCCCTCCGATACACGAGGAGGCAGCCTGTCACATCTTTTCACCTGCCAGCGCGGACTCTCATTGGCGAGGTGTAACGTGTGGGAGGCTCACACGACCCCCGCCATTTCCTGTCTCTGCTGTGCAGGTGTCCCCAACCGACCTGTAGGAGTCGCTGTCCACAACGTCCAGATTACCACCCATCGACTTCCACCCGCTAACTCTGCCAATTGAGTTAGTATGACGGCCGGCCCAAGACGGAGGCAATGCCGACCGCCGGAGTCAAACGCGGTGTATCTTGCGTTGGTGACGAGCGCAATGTCCGCTGCGCCACCCAGCCGCCACTGCAAATGATTATTAATGTTATTATGCATCTTCAAAAAGGACAGTAGATGGCAGCTAGGTGGTGCAGTGGGCAAGGCGCTCACCACCAATGCAGGAGACGCTGGGTTCGAGCCCAGCTCTCCGCATTGCTATCAGCTTGGCTGGTCGTTCATACTAATACAATTGGCAGTATTAGGGGGTGGGAAGCTGATGGGTGGGGATCGGATGTTGTGGACAGCGACTCATACAGGTCGGTTGGTGCGCCTGCGCAGCAGAATCAGGAAGCGACGGGGGCGGCATGCCCGCCAAACGCAGACCCCCGACACTGAGAGATCGCGCTGTGCAGGTGAAAATATGCGACTGCTGCTTCCTCGAGTACCGGAGGGGACATGTTATGCAAGGCTTCGTCCACATTGCAGCCGGCTTGTGGGAGGCATGGCCTAACAGCGTTCGAGACAGGGGAGGGTAGAATTGGACGATACAAAATTGGGATGGGAGAAAAATAGAAAATGGGAGAAAGAGTAGGAAAAAAAGGACAGTAGATTTAAAGTTTTAATCGAATTAAATTATAAATAATTTATTTATAATAAAATCAACCCTCCTCCAATATAAATGCAATGGAACGACGAGATAAAACATAATTAAATTATCGTCAAATACCGCCCTGGGTATCTGTAACATTCACGGATGCCATGTAGGAGTAATTTAGCCTGGTACCGAATTACCGATAGCTTATCAGGTGCACCTTTAGAGGATGAAATACAACAGCATGAAGCAATACCTCAAGTCCAACCCGCAGCCAGAGAGGATTGTAGGAGAGAAGCCAGTTGAGGACTTTTGTGCGTTGACCTGCAAAAGAAAAGACAAGCAAAAAACCTCACATTCAACCTCAGGTTTGATGCCAGCAATAAAATAAAACCAAAACATAGCACACCCTCTCACACACAGACACTTATGTTTGTTATGCTAGTGTTTGCCATTCAAAGCTTTATTTGTGGTGGCCCACACACACACAACGCCGCAAACAAATTCCCCAGAGTGACACGAGAGCATAAAACAATGCTTTTTGCAACATATACAGTCCATTTTTTGTCCCTTGCCCAACCCCCCTCTCAGTTTCCACCTTACCTATGTCCTTCCAAAGATGGCGGTCCTTTCTGACCAGCAACCTCTTGGCTTCCACCTCCAGCTCCAGCCTCTGGATGGCCTTTACCATCGTGTCAGAGGTGAACAGCTGGCAGGCGGATCGACGAAGACGGTTCAGGCGCCGCCTGGCCGTATAGGTGCTGAAAGACATCTCCTCTTTGGTGGGAGCCTTGGGTACGCTGAACTTATCACTGCCCATGGCGAGGGACACAGCGTTCACTGAATGAGCACAAGAAAATGGAAAGTGATTTTTTAAGCAATTGAAAAAGATTGAGCTTATGATGACTAAGACGGTCGATTCTTATTTTGTCAACAAAATGAATACAGTGTGCACGGCCCTTATGAGGAGCTGATATAGCGGCAAAAGTGTGTGTATATACCGTACTTTTCGGACTATAAGCCGCGGCTTTTCCCCCCATTTTTCGACCCTGCGGCTTATATAACGGTGCGGCTTATATGTGACTCGACGTGACCAAACCCGAAAATGTAAAAATCTAAATATGTTTTGACTGCATTGAAATGTTATTTATATGTTCCCTTATTTGCTAAACTTAATACAACTTGTAAATGAGTTAATTCTTGTTATTTGTCCGACAGTATTGTGTCCCAATGCTAATTACATATGGTAATTAAACATTAAAACACCTGCGGCTTATAGTCCAGTGCGGCTTATATATGTACAAATCATTCAATTTAGCTGCTGCGGCTTAGTCAGGTGCGGCTTATAGTGTGAAAAGTACGGTATATACGTAGAACGAGACAAGAAAAGTTAGGAAAGTAATGCTTTTAAGTCAAGCCTGATGTTGCCTTGCACAAAATAATGATCCCAGTCTCTTCCACACAGTGAGACAGTTTATTAATTGAACAATGGGTATCGGATCGGTACTCAGTATCGGCCGATACCAAAGCCCAGGTATCGGGACTGAAAGTCGGATCGGTGCATCCCTACACTCCTGCTCCATATTAGGGATAGGAACAAGTAATGTTTTATAAAATAAACCTGAGTGTACTCATTTATGCAAATCTATTTTTAGAATACATGAAGAGCATGGTAGCAATAACAATGCACAGCAATGCTTAATCTCTTAAGCCCGAGCGGTCCGGTCCCGGTACGAGATTGATATCATGCCATAAACAGATCTCTACAGAATGTGTGAATTAATGTTGCCTTATTTTGGTCAAGAGTAAAGACCCTAACCCTGTCAAAACAGCAGTCAATGTGTATATTTCAGCCCTACGTTTGTTTACCAATGATTTTAAGTGATATTAGTGAAATATGAGTTTATAGAAATCACAGGGCATAGTCAGAAAAAGGCGATTATAGACACGTGGATTTGGCACAACCTAACTTGAGTGTAGTCTTTAGAGAGAAGAGCCACTGGGCTTTCGATGGGCTTAAAAATAAATAAAAATAAAACACTTCCCAGCTCATGCCAACCCCCGTCAATCGTCTGACTTCTAGCGTGACTTTTTCTTATTTTTCGGGATCATACCCCACAAACCTGTGAACGTCTAGCAAAAAACGGAGTTGCAATCTGATGAAAAATCTTACATTATAAAAAAGTAACTGTACTTACAGTAGATTTCATTCACGGTTTTTGCTGCACTGTCAGGGGTGCCTGGTGATACTAAATCCAGATTTAACTCTGCCATTGGAAAGGAGAGATTTGGCCTGATCCATAGATGTGCGACTTGGCCATAATAGGTCATTTATAGGCCTAATATTCTATAATCATATTTCAAATGGCATGTGTCCGGATGGCAGAATTCAGTACTGAATCTACAAAACCTCACTTTTAATCATCTGCCCTTTATTCATTTGCTTAGATTTTTTGTACATTTTGTACATTTTTTTTCATGTCTGGTCAAATTTAGCATGGTGTTATTCACCGTCAACGATGAAGAAAGAATATATAATTGATATTCTCCTTTGGTTCATTACAATTTACTCAAGCCTGGTAAAAGACACAATATTTCTGACACTGGGAATACATTCCCTGAGATCCATAGATGTCCCTAGATACCAAGAACGTGCAAATGGACCTTGTAGAAATGGAGCAATCTTTCATTTACTTATGTATTTTTAGGCGGATCTTCAGAAAATAGGGCTTAAAAGGTTAATGCTTATTGTCAGCCAAAACAGTGAGTTACTATTGATGATGATTTTATCCGTTTTAGCTAGCTGTATTCCAACGCAACAAACTTTTAACAGTAATGTTTACTCCTCTCCAACTCTCACCAGAGGATAATTTTCTGCTGAAATTTGGTCAAATAAAATGTATTGCATATGGGGTAGCATTGTGCGATTTCATGCTCCGTCCAAATAGATTAAAATGTACTGCGTTTATAGTAGGGCTGCAACTAACGATTATTTTGGTAGTCGACTAATCTGTCGATAATTTTTTCGATTAGTCGACTAATCTAACGATTATTTCTGTCACACCCTCCATCTCTGCTTCCTGTGGGCGCGGCTCCTTTTCCGGGCTCTTAGCAGACTTCTTAGCTTAACATAACAGACCGACTGTAAGTTTGGGGGAACTAATGGGATAACTGGGGTTGCAACAAAAGTGCAACTAGGGCTAAAAACACAATGAAATAAAATAATAATAATAATAAATAATATATCCTTCTTAGCTTAACATCCCAGGGAACTAATGGGAAAACTGGGGATGTTGTTTGCTCCTGACAAGAGTCTCAAAGTCTGGGGTGATGGTAGACAAAGCAACTCTGAGGTCATGCTCAATGTCCAATCTGTTCCTCTGCTTTGTCTTCAGCTGGACCAGAGCTGAGAAGCCACTTTCACACAGATAGGTAGTGCAAAAAAAATAAAAATAAAAACAAAAACACTAAAAAAAAGTGATTTATTTTTTATTTATTTTTACTACGCATCGGTCCGAGAGGCCGGAGACTGTCACATGCTTTCCTCCGACGCATGTGCAGCCAGCCGGCAGGCCAGCCTGGCCGCGCAGATTCTCACTGGGAGAGTGTAACGTGTGGGAGGCCGCACTACCTCTCTCCAGATCCTACCCTCGAGCTGGATTCGAACACGCGAACCCAGTGTCTCCAGCGTTGGTGACGAACGCAATCTCCGCTACGGGATGATGTTACCTTTAGTGACCTCCGTGTTCACTTTGAAGTCATCTGGTGTTAGGACGTAGTTGATCCACGAGGTGAATCCCCTCTCCTGCTTTTCGATCCACCTCTCGTCGTAAAACATGTTCTTGGCCGCAAACGGCATCGGGTGTCTCGGTATGGCTGCAGGAAACACCAGCGGTCAGTCACACAAACACAAAAATCACATATCCAGCAAACAAAAAAACACCTTATTACACACCAGAATAGGGGGAAACAGGCGTGTTGGCCCATGTAAGAATACCTGTCTGTGATGGTCTGATAAAGGACAGTTTAGATTGTGCCACCGCGACAACTTTCGCAGTCTTCACAGAGGACGCGCCGAGCGGTCTCAGGGACGGCGGCCCTTTGGGGAGAACAGGACGTGTTAGGGAACAGAATAGTCTCATCCTCAACATTTGCAATTACCAGCCATATCTACAGTGTGATCAAATAATACCTTGACATTTAGAATTTTAGCTGACCATATTTCTCCCCCCTCCAGACACTTTTTAGGAAGCTGTTGTGGTTAAAACTAGTATGGAATACAAACACGCAAACAAACTATTTTCTGGGAGACTGAAGGTCAAGTGTAGAAATCCCCACTCCAGCACAACACGGGTCTGGTGAACAAAACATTTAAAATGTCAAGAAATCCTTGACATCCTTTTAACGAGTCGAAGGTAAAGATTTATTACCTTTGAAAAATAAAAGCAGATCCAGTCGGGTTTGAGTATGCTGTGTATCTTTGCCTTGCATAGTGTTGGGGAGTGGTTACTGGTTAACTATAGTTACTTGCTGCCTTGCTGAAGGAAAGATTCTAAACATTCTGTGAAAGGTTGGTGAAACTAGACCCCAGGTGAGAAATAGTACCTACACTCGTAATTTGTTATTACATTAGCTCATATTACACAGAATAACATTTCATTTTTATAATTCAGAAGTATGATATTTAGACGCTCAGTCATCAAAATAAATGGAAGTGAATGAGGAGCCTCGACACCTGGTGTTAACAGCAGATGACAGGGACAGCAGTGGAGGCTAGATGACTTTAGCTCAGGGGTCTCAAACTCACTGGATGATATTTTGCGGCCCCCTACTTGACATCAAAGTTTAGTCTTAGTGCGGCCAGCACACAACTTTTTGCGGCGTCATTGTGCGAGTTGGATGTTTTATTTATTTTATCAATTTGTAGGCTACCATTGCGCAGGCTCATGACAGCAACATTACGTTAGTGACTTGGTTGAAACGTGATTCCGGAGTGATACCAAGTGGAAGAAAAATATATCCAGTGCGTATGGCAGGCATCGTCGAAATTCTCCGCTATCTCCTCTGCAAGCAGTGCTCTGCCTGTCCGGCTGCACTACTGTCTGTGTCTGTCTACTCTGGTCCAATCACATTCAGCGTCCCGTCAGCGTTTCCCCCCCCCACCCAGTCTGCGAATCAGAGACAGAGTAGGGCGGGTCTTCACGGAATGAGTGTCGTCTCTTTCAACGGGTCCCAGTCAGAGCGAGGGTTGACAGCGCATCTACAGGTAGTCTAATCTGCTAGTAACCTCGTTCCCAGTTTTATCCCCGTGAGATAAATGTACTAGTAGCCTAGTTTCGCCAGCAGGCAGTTAGTAGAAAAATGTGGCATGTTCAAAGATGGCCAGTAAAAGAAAAGTCGACAGCGAAAATCGCTGCAATTCAAATGTGAATGGACTGAAAAATATGCGTGCATCCTCCCAGCACCAAACCAATGTACCTAATTATGCCAAGAAACGGTAGCTC
The DNA here is from genome assembly GCF_963971535.1 of Notolepis coatsorum. Taxonomy (NCBI): domain Eukaryota; kingdom Metazoa; phylum Chordata; class Actinopteri; order Aulopiformes; family Paralepididae; genus Notolepis; species Notolepis coatsorum. Next base: position 64,090,139 of record NC_140167.1, on the reverse strand, counting down.
TTGTAAAGAGTAGCAATTTAAAACGCCACTACGAAACAACAGTTATTTTGATGCAACCTTTCTTCAAAATTCAGTGCTAAGAACCACAAAAATAAATGGAATGAAATCATATCAAGCTGCAAGCAGAATTATTGTTAAAGCTATGTCACAACGAGAAAAAGCAACCAAGTCCTCACTCAGTGGCATGGGTGTTGGCTAAACACAAGAAGCCATTCTCTGATGCATAAATAATAAAATAATGTATGACTGAAGTGATGGAGACCATGTTTGATGGCAAACAAAAGCAAATCCTCCTCAGATAGCACAGCAACCAGAATAACTGAAATACTGGCTGATGATTTGATTAAACAGCTTTGTGATAGAATTAAAAAAAAAATGCACAGTGCATTTCCATAGCTGTGGATGAGTCCACTGACACCACTGAGAATGCTCAGTTGCTGGTGTTTGTGAGGTTTTAGTGAGTTTGTGAGAAGATTGGATCAGTTGTACTTTTTTTTTGGAATACTTGAAACCCTTTTTTTGTGGAATATTTGATGCGGCCCAGCCTCACCCAGACTCTACCTCCAGCGGCCCCCAGGTAAATTGAGTTTGAATTGAGACCCCTGCTTTAGATGGTATTTTTAGTTCTACTAAAGTGAAATATCCCTCATACCTCGTGCTGTGGGCTTAGAGCTCAGTGGTTTAGCTTGGGCAGGGGCCACAGACCTCGTAGTCTTGATAGATGATGCAGAACGCACCGAGCCTGAGAAAACACAGAGGACAAAGTTAATATAAGCAATCAAGGATCAAAGCGTTCTAAAATGATGCTATGGCCATGATTGCCATCTTTCAATGGGAGCATATTGTGATGAAATTACGATACACAATTCTGTTTAAATTGATAATAAGCAGCACATATTAACTAAAGTTTCTCTGAAAATGTGATTTGTGTTTTGGTTTGATATCATGCTTGACCTCACCATGCAGTAATGAATCCTTTCATCTCCTTAATACAATCAACAAAAAGGTAAAATCTGTAATGTCATCCAACCCGCACATCAAATGTAAACAAAGTGCTATAAAAAAGCAGGGCTCTTTTGCCCTAGAGGTCGCCATTTGACAGCATTACAGTCCAACCACAGAATGACAATATACCCAAGTCATTCTGACTAAAGATGCAGCATATAAAATGTCATCACATTTCATTCACTTCCTATAATTCAAGCTCAGCAGTCTAAAACAAATCTGAGTCATGTAACGCCATAAGTCCCAGTTTGGGGGCTGCAACGAGAATGATTTCTGGGAAGAATTCGCCAAGATTTATATATATAAAAAAAAGGGAGATTAAATCTGAAATGCCAAGAAAATACACTCGAACATTAGATACTGCTTTCAATGGGTCACTAGTCACCACTGAAGATATTTAGAAAATAAGACCATATGTAAAATCTGGAGAAACTCTCCAAGGCCTCTTGAAAACAGCAAACGTAGCCTACTTCACATGTCCTCACCTGCTGCTCTTGGCGGTTGCTTCTGTGACACCGTGACACTTCTCCGCTTCTCTTGCACCGATCTCTTGGACTCCCTCACTACAGCCGCCACGCGGCTCCTTTTAACCCGCTCCGTATTCTCCACCCCCTCAGTTCTCCGCAAAAACTCTCCACTCTTCCTCTTCTTTCCCTTTGCTGCCAGGTCAAGCTCGGTCCGGGTGTAGACGGGGAACTCCAGGTCAGAGTGGACGGGCAGGGGCATCGATGCGACCGACTGTTGAATGGACGCCAGAGATGGCCGGTTCATGTCAAAGCTCGGCGGGTGTTCGTAAAGAAAAGGGGGGGGCGGGACTGGAGACGGAGGAGAGGAGATGGTGAGGGTAACCGGAGGAGGGCCCGCCGGCAGATGAAAAGAGACTGGGAAGGCGTCTGGAGAAGGGACCGCGGGAGGAGAAGTGATAGGGAAGATGACGGGTGTAGGGAAGATGACGGGTGTGTGTGACGGGATGACTGTGTGCTGCTGTCTGACCTCCAACAAAGTGCTGGAGTTTTGGCGCCCTCCTAGGCTGCTGTCAGAGTCTATGACGGGGAGGCCTGGGCTGGACTCATACTGGCTGTTGCCATCAGACAGTTCAAGGGTCTTCTCCAGGAGCCTTCGCCTTGACCTCTTTATCCTCCTGCCACTGGGGCTATCCAGCTGGACGGGTACCGCTTGTGCCGGTGCTTTGCTCTTGGTCACCGTGGCCGTGGTGAAAGAAACCTTCTTAACCTGCAAGACGACATCATCAACCTCCGTCTGAGAAAGAATAACCTGGTGAACAACAGGCTTCTTACTGACAAAGAAAGTTAGTCTTGGCTCGTTGGACCCCGACTCCGCGGGACTGTCAGGCAGCACTTTGGGGACCGTTTCATCAGACCCACATGCAGATTCCAGTGAATCAGAAAGGTCGTAACTAGAGTATGCATTCGGTGAACTTGTCAGATCGGAGCCAATGAGGTCCAATGCATCTCTGACGGACAGAGTGGATGCTCCAAGCAACGCTCTGTCGCTCCCCTCCTCGGGCGCAGAGTGTCCAGGGACAGGCGCTGGGCTATCGATGTGAGGCATGAGGCTCCTAAGCCTCTCTGGCGTGCCAATAGGAGACAGTGTCCTGTTTAGCACTCTGGAAAGATCTCTGTGTTCTGGCATGCTCGCTAAGACACGAGAACCGGCTGATGTGTGAGCAGGGTCCATGACCCTCACAGCTGGTACCAGCAGAAACAGAGGAGAGTTCTTCTGAACATTCGGTATGTTCTCAGAGACGCCCCAGTCTGACAGACTGTTATTGGGTTTAGAGACCCTATGCTGATCTTTAACAGGGCTAGACTTGGAAAGGAAACGCTCTCGCACCGCCGTGGCATCATTGAGCTGAGCGAGCGGGCTCCGAGGCTTCTCTCGCTTGTATTGGGGCGTTCGGGACACTTGGAAGGTCTTATTGGCCGCAATCTTCAGCGAGGGTCCCGTTTTCTTGCCCCTCTGTGTAGCTGATGGTTCTTCAGCCCTCTTGTTCTTGATCGAGTCCCATACGCTTTTCTGAAACACCAAAAATGAAATATGAGGGACAGGGATATATAGTGATGGAAAATGCTTGTCCAGTGTTTACTTTGTCGTGGTGATGTCTTATTGTCCTGTGTGTTTACTACTGTGACTACATGTAAATAGGGTGAGTACTTCACACACCATTCTCCTGCTTCTATGTTTTTCCACAATGCAGTTTTGGCTTGGGAGGGATAATGCATGATTTTGAAGCAATAAAAGAATCCTGGATTATGTGTTTGCATGTCACCAGTTGAACAACATAAATGGATACAAACCTTTCTCTTTTTCGGTGCCTCCGACCTGCCAAGCAAAACAGCCTGATGTTTGAGGATGCCATTTACACTGAAGATGATCAGTTCTCGAATGCCGCCCTCCTCTGTTGGGGTCCAAGTTATTGTCAGACTGAAGAAACCGTCAGGCTGAAAAAATAAAGCATAGATTCAGAATAGGTCAGGTGTGGAGCAACTGCATATTCGACCCCAGTCAGTGTGAATGTTTTTCCAATTTAAAACTCAAATAAATATTGCATTTCATTATTCTGGGGAAATATACAGTATGCTCACATGACGCCTGGACAAGTCAGGTTTCTATGAGCTACTCTCTCTCCCAAAGCCAGAAACCAGAGAAGTAAAAATCAAACCTCTGATGTCATCAAGTACTGTCTGGAGCTGTGCCATTGACAATGCATGGGAGACTGATTGTGTGGACCCACAAAATGTATTTTTTTTCTATATCCACGAGCTTTATTTTATAGTAGTCGTCTCTGAAACTGAAAATGTACCCGTGTAATGTAATGTAACATTATGAACATTCCACGGCTTGCTCCGTGTCACCTCCTATAAAATATTTCACCAATTCATTGTCTAACTCAGTGGTTCTCAACCTGTGGTACTTGGGCCCCCTGCTGGTGGTACTTGAAATATATATATTCAAATTGTTTTTTAATATAATTTTTTTGTTGTCCGCAGTCATGTCACTGAACTTAGAAGCAGGCCAGGCCAGGGTTTCTAGTTGCGGCGGCGCAATAGTTAGATAACCTAAGTGGGGAACAACATGGAGATCACTGTGACAGAGAGTAATGGCGCAGTATAAACAGTCATAAATCTTTTATTAAACTTCAGCCCCAGATTTATATTTTTTTATAATGTCAGATAAAAAATGAAATACTCCCACTTTTCTGAAAAGAGTTGTTGTTAAATCTGACATTACAAAAAACAAAAAACCCATCCATATTTAAAATATTTCACCTTTTGTGTGTTTATTTTACAATAATTTGTGATGCCCATCACAAACACTGGCATTTAACTAGATCAGTGCCGGCCATTTAACATTGAAAACCCTGTTGAGTGCCAGCATCCACTTCAATGATAGCGTTAAAAACGCATAATCTATGTTTTAAATTATGGCTATGTGTCTAATCTGCCCGTTGCTTATCAATGACTTGTTTGCAGTCAACATTGTCTAAACGGATTTTATTTTATTTAAATAATCGGTTCATATCCTTTTTATAGCATTTCCAAAATCTCCGGAAAATAGAAAGATTCCCCCATAAACTGCATTTATTGGAATATTCTCGAATACACTAGACACACGTTGTCATTTGTCGGCCTATTTATGAATCGTTTTCAAATAAACGCTAGATTATCGATAGTATATGTGTATTTATGCACGCTATAGAAGCAGGCTGAAAAATCTATTCTCTCATTTCCTCAACATCACACACACACGGCACATGCTGATATCTCAGTGAATACAGCTCTGATTATCCTAAAACTGGTAACATAGACTCCTTACCTTAGATCAGATGTTCTCCAAAAAGATTATTCCAATTACTGATCGCCATTCCAAATATCGCTCGCGTTTATTGATTGATTATTGGCTGCTGTAAATATATATTCCACGCTGCTTTCCAACTCGCGATCACACTCATCATCAGATCCCTCGCCACTGCCAGCATAATGTAGCCAGTTGGCTCCCCCCACAGGGATCCAGCAGTATAATCGAATGGCCTGCAGTTACACAGGGATAAACGATAGGGAGCGGTATTTTCCCATCTGAGCTCCTAGAGGGTCTGCTGTACCAACGGGAGACTTGGTTGATGAAATATGAATTCAGATCACTATTAAAAAAAAAATACAACAATTCGCATCGTCGGCAGTCAACAGGGGGCATGATAAGACGACAATACACGTCGCTGGCACTCAAAAGTGTTAAGGAGAGAGAGAGAGAATGTTTGAATTAAGTACATTTGCTGAAATACAGTTGTTCTTAATTATCTCACTTGCTATGTGAGAATGTTAGTCATTATGTTCTCAATGCCCCTTGGTGTGGAAGATCTTGCTAGTTCTAGTGCTACCCCTTTGTACATTGTGGCTGTGTCTGACAAAAGTTAACAATAATGTTAATATGAATACATTTGCCTCCTGCGTGAACTGTGCATAGCTGAATAGACTGTATTTTATTTTTTATCCGCTTTTTCTATATTTTCTCCCATCCCAATTTCGTATCATCCAATTCAACCCTCCCCTGTCACGAACGCCGTTTCTTGCCTCCCACAAGCCGGCTGCAATGTGGACTAAGTCATACATAGCACAAGTCCCCTCCGGTACTTGAGGTAACAGCAGTCGCATCTTTTCACCTGCGCAGCTCGATCTCTCAGTGGCGAGGAGTAACGCGTGGGAGGCTCACGCTGCCCCCGACACTTCCTGATTCTACTGCGCAGGCGCACCAACCGACCTGTAGGAGTCGCTGTCCACAACGCCCGATCCCCACCCATCAGTTTCCCACCCCCTAATACGGCCAATGTGTATTAGTATGAACGACCAGCTAAACTGAAAGCAATGTGGAGCGCTGGGCTCGAACAGGCAAGCCCAGCGTCTCAGTCATTCGAGGCGAGCGCCTTGCCCACTACACCACGTAGCCGCCCCCTGAATAGACTGTATTTTAACGTCATGGGTAAAACAGAGTCCATTCTCTTCAGCTCAAAAATCAAACTCAGCAAGACCGACGGCTTCTCAGTCAGTGGGTGACAATATTGTCACAAGGAAAGATCAAATTACATACAAGGGTACTACGACTATGCTTGCACCTCATGGTACCAACTCAAAAGGCGCTAAAAACTAAATTACAAACATCACAAAACAAACTGGTCAGACTACTGCTTGACCTTACTACTAGAACGGTTCACCCCTGCCCACAACCTAGGATGGCTTAGAGTAGACAACAGACAGAGTACAGGAACTTGCAATGGCCTGGTCTACAAGATACACTACTAAGGTACCCATGTACATGTCAAAATACTTCCCAAAGGTCAGTGAATACCACAAACACAACACCAGAGCGAGCTCCACAAATCATGTTAAACCCAGATGCGGCTCAAACAAGGGACTAAACACGTTTCGCAACTATGCAACAACAATGTGGAACGCCCTACCCACAGCTGTAAAGGAATGTGATTCACTACCCACCTTCAAAACCTCTAAAAGAGCACCTACGGGAGACTGCAATTCGAAACTGGCCCCTGTAAATGTCCAAACCAAACCCCCTCCAATGTACAGTTCAACCCCCCCCCCCCCCCCCACACCTACCCAACCTCCTCCAATGTAGTTCCTTCCCCCTCAAATGTATACTCTCTTTCTTAAACTCTTTTTGTATCAAACAGTACTGTATTTGTAGATCTGGTGACTGGTATGTCATAAATGTATCATAGATGTAGCAGTACTGTCTATCAGTATGTCATATATGTTATGATGATGAATTGAAAATGGGGGACCCTGATGTAAACAAGACGAAAGTATCTCTGGTCTGCATCCCCCTTAACAATTGTGTGTATTGAGCTGTACTGTATTGTACCCATTCTGCAATCTGTTAATAAACATTTTCAATCAATCCAATCAATCAGTCATATGGTGGTACTTGGAGAGCCAGCTACGTTCTCAGGTGGTACTTGGTGTAAAAAAGGTTGAGAACCACAACTTATATGAAGCAGCTTCAGACTAGTAACGAGTTGGTAATTGTCAGTCACTAATATTTGTGTACAGTATTGATTGATTGAAAACTTTATTAACAGATAGCAGAATGGGTACAGTACAGCTCAATACACACAATTGTTAAGGGGATGCAGACCAGAGATACTTTAGTCTTGTTTACATCAGGGTCCCCCATTTTCAATATATGACATACAGATAGACAGTATTGCTACATACATTTATGACATACCAGATTTGCAAATACAGTACTGTTTGTGATACAAAAAGAGTCCAGAAAAGAGAGTACCGGTATATACATTTGACGTAGAAACTGTACATTGTACAGTACACCAGAGGAATACATAATGTTTGTTGGGCGAAGTTCCCATTTTAACGTTAGCTTAGTTTAACATGCAACTCGTTTACCTGAATTGTAAATGTGATCTGGTCGGCAGAGAACCCCTTTGACGACGGGATCTTCAACACGGTCACCTCCGCCTCTCCATCGTTGGGGTTCTCGAGACGCAGGAGGGCAGCTTTCGAGGTGCCCGGCTTCACGGATCCAAACGATACAAACGGAGCTTTAGAAAACTCAACCAAACTCAAAACTGGAACATCATTTTCCTTGTCGTTTTCGTTTCTCCTGGTTGGGCTGTATTCCAGGATTCCCCTCCTCCGCGTTGAAGTAGCAGTGTGTGCCATTTTAAATTAGGACAATACATCTAAATACATCTAACCGACACTAGAAAACACGTTCTTCTCAACAACAGAAACACTCGGTTTAAAAAATTCGGATCTCGGATGCGTTGTGTAGTTGGCCAATGGTGAGCAAGGGATTTGTGAAGCCGCGCCATATATACAACGCTCAGCCTATCAGAGACGCCAGCGTTTTTAAACTGCAATAAGCCATGCCCTTTCATTCTCGGCATTCATTACAGCTCCATGAAACTATGTGAAAACATAGTGTAATAAATACGTGAGTTATACAAGTAGCAGGAGAAACTGCTATTTAGCAGGGAAACTGCTATTTGTCCAAATGCCTGAAATAACCAACTGTATAACCGTTCCTAATTTATGCAAATGTCATGTCGTCAGCTTGTGACTGCAACTTGTTCCTGTTTGCGGACGACTCAGCCCTGCTGGTCTCTGACAAGAACAAGTTACAGGTTGAAAAAACCCTCAGCTCGGAACTAGGCAGAATCTGCATATGGCTCGCTGATAACAAACTATCATTACACATGGGCAAAACAGAGTCCATTCTCTTCGGTTCAAATAACAAACTCAGCAAGACCGACGGCTTCTCAGTTACAGTGGGTGACAATATTGTCACAAGGAAAGATGAAATTACCTACCTGGGTTCCATCCTAGAGGCTAATCTCTCCTGTGACAAAATGGCATCCAATGTAATAAAAAAAGTCAACCAACGAACTCGATTCTTGTACCGGATCTCCTCTCTGGTAAACAAGAATACCCTGAAGACTCTGGCAGGAGCACTCATTCAGGGGTACTACGACTATGCTTGCACCTCATGGTACCAAAGCACCTCAAAGGCGCTAAAAACAAAATTACAAACATCTCAAAACAAACTGGTCAGACTACTGCTTGACCTTACTCCTAGAACCCACCTCACCCCTGCCCACTTTGACAACCTAGGATGGCTTAGAGTAGACGACAGAGTACAACAACTTGCAATGGGCCTGGTCTACAAGATACACTACACGACCAAGGTACCCATGTACATGTCAAAATACTTCCCAAAGGTCAGTGAATACCACGATCACAACACCAGAGGGAGCTCCACAAATCATGTTAAACCCAGATTCGGCTCAAATAAGGGACTAAACACGTTTCGCAATTATGCCACATCAATGTGGAACGCCCTACCCAAAGCTGTAAAGGAATGTGGATCACTACCCACTTTCAAAACCTCTCTCAAGGGACACCTACGGGAGACTGCAATTCAACACTGGCCCCTGTAAATATCCTAACCCAACCCCCTCCAATGTACAGTAATTTACCTAGTATGGTTGTCAATAGTCCAATGTACAATTTTGTTTGTTTGTACAGTGTCTCCTCCCCCCCCCCCTCAATGTACAGTTTTACTTGTTTATACAGTGTGCCCCCCCCCCCCTCCAATGTAAATTACCCAGTATGGTTGTCAATATCCCAATGTACCCAACCCCCCCCACCCAACCTCCTCCAATGTACAGTTTCTACGTCAAATGTATATACTCCCCTTTCTTGACTCCTTCTGTATCACAAACAGTACTGTATTTGCAAATCTGGTATGTCATAAATGTATAGATGTAGCAGTACTGACTATCTGTATGTCATGTATGTCATATATGTCCTGATGAATTGAAAATGGGGGACCCTGATGTAAACAAGACGAAAGTCTTTCTCTGGTCTGCATCCCCTTAACAATTGTGTGTATTGAGCTGTACTGTATTGTACCCATTCTGCAATCTGTTAATAAAGTTTTCAATCAATCAATCAATCAAACCGATTTACAAGGAATACCACTTTATTACATCAAGGTCCTATGCTAAATAATGATATGAGCTATTAATTAAAACCTATGAGCCATGAAGCCGATACGCATTTCCCTTCTGTGACATGCAGGGTTTAACAGAACCAGAGAATGCAGCAGGTATAGACCGACGTCCCCTAGGTAAATTATATCACCTCTATGTTAATCACTCTATACATTACAGCGCTATCACATATATAGGTAAACCCTTCACCTCTAGGTAGAGCACATCTCACAGCACACTTTTATATGGGCAACAACCCTTAGTTTGAACGAGGTACGGTACATACACAATGCACAACAATAGTCACACACACACTTTATCCGACCAGCTCTGGTCCTTGTGAATATCTAGGGCATCGCCTACCGCTATCAGCCCACATTCTCGCTGTAAATCCTCCGTCACCTCTCTCGCTTGGTACGGCCTCACGTCCAATAAGACACTGTATTACAACACCTAAGTAATTCATACAGGTACTAGGGGTCTCTAATTGGGGGGACTAATCGGACCCCGTAAAGGTCGTCTGCAAACGTAACTCAGTCACCCTCTATATGTGAGGCACGCAATTATGAACATGCATATGTCACAAGTAACCCACGTCAAAACACCCTCTTTAAGAGGCACGGCACGTTATACAAAGGAGATGCCTAATCACACACACGGCCCGCTAATCACACTCTCAAATAGGCACTGATAGATAATGGATCAATTGTACACACTAATTATAGCAGACCCCCCAGGTCCGAATTACCCCTCCCTCTTGGTTCCCCTGTTCCCCTTCAATTGGTCACACAATATCTATACAACATATACCAGCCTGGTCTATATAATAAATAGGGCATATAAAAGGACTAGTCGAATATGCAGGTTAATTAAGGGCACGATATCATACAGATAAGGTAACTAGAAAATACACAATATCCCATATACAATATATATATATATATACAGTAGGCCTACACAGTTATAAAAATAGACTGTGATACAAAATCCTATACTAAGTGCAAATGTGGGTAACAGTGGACTTAACTCGCCGCACGGCGCGACCCCCCCCCCCCCCCCCCCCCCCCCCGAGGGTCGACGCTTTGGACCCCGTCCAACTCTCCGGACGAATGTTCCGGCACACGGTGGTCCTCCAGGATACAGTTGGGTTTGTCACCTGGTAACGTACTCGGTGTCCGCGAGGACGAGCCAAGTATAAAGTCTTTTGGGAGCTATGTAACTCAGACCCTCTATGTCCCGTCCCTACCTATCTCCAGGAGGGTAAGCCTCCCCTCCTCTCGCTACCGGGAACTATGGACGGCTATCTAACTTCTCTTCATCGCCGGCGGATAACTCTCCACGATCGACCCCACCCCCCGGGCCCTACCAGAGTCTGGTTACTGCTTGCGTGCTCCAACCCCGATCTCTGAGTCCCACTGGCTTATCAAACAGTCTCAGCGTCTCACCCCCCCACACAATCAGCAACACCTGCGTTCAATAATGAAGCCACTTGAGTCCCTGCTCCTGACGTCATCACTTCGGTCCATTTACATCACAATAGCAAGACATGCTCCACCCTCTCCATCCTCCTTTTAATTGATTCATTTGATAAATTCTGACAGGACAAAATCCATAATCAAATCCTTAATGTTATTTATTTATTTTATAGTAACAAAAGCAAAGGACTGGACACGGACAAGTTAAACAGCAATCAATTAATTTAATATAACAGTCCGGTTCTGTGTTTGTTTGTGTCTGTAGATTGTTGGTGAACAACTAACTTTAAGTTAGTTTAACTTGTCCGTGTCCAGTCCTTTCGATTAGCCCCACCGTTCATTGTAAACAATGATGCATGTAGTTACTGTGTGTTGTTGTAGCCAGGGGCGTAGCTGTAGATTATGGGCCCCATGAAAGAATGTATTTGTAGGTCCCTATGAATGCGAGCACGCGTAAGCGCACGAGCGGAAAAATTTTTGGCCATTTATTTATTGATGAAAACGCATAATATGGTTTTTACCTATACATTCGGATCAGCAGTTCAGCACCTGCACTGTTGGTGGGTGAGCCTAGTAAAGGATGTCGCTTTGCGTTCATCTTCAATGAATGGACCAATGCAATAGTCTACCAAAGCCCCCCCTCTCTCTATATATATCTCACACACACACACACACACACACTTCAGAAACAAACATAGTATCAATGAGAGCATCAATAATACACCTGAGCGATGTCTAGTAAAAAAAAAAAAAAAAAAACCAGTGCTGGGCCCTTGGAATCATCCTAAGCTCCCCCCCCCCAGCTACGCCCCTGGTTGTAGCCACCGGTTAATTCGCGAATTTTTATTGGTTTGTCATGACAAACCAATTACATAATCCAACATATGTGTAAAGAAACAACATATTCCAGTTAACGGTATATTTTTTTAATGATTCGTTACGGCAAAATCAATACTTCCATTTGTATAAATTGCGTTAAGCGGAGCTGAGTATTCCTGCCTGGCTGAAGGGCTTGTAGCGGCGCATGCGCGCGCTCGGCCAATCAGAGCGCAAAACGGGAACACGGAAACACAACTGCGTTGCGGAAAGCATACACGCGGAGGTGACACATTTGGGGGCATGGTCAGTGGCGGAGGGGTGCTACACAGTGTATGGTCGCGGCGGGTGGGGGGGTCAGTTGTGCAAGTCAATTTTGGTTGTTTCTATATACAATTCACTTATGACAAATCATAATACCGCGCGAGTCTCGGAACGTGCGTACTGCGTAGTATGTGTGTGTGAGAGAGAGAAATTGCCTTCATGTTCGCCACCTACTGCCACCTACTGCTTTGGCAGTGTACTACATCACTGTGCCCAGGTGACAAAAACGAAAGTGTGACTCGAGGCTGCCACGTTGCGGCGAAACTCATCTGACAATGAAACGAAAATGAAACGAAAGGTGTAACCACCGCCTCAGTCACACAGACACATCGTTCACAGTTTCACACCAAACTGGGGAGGGGTGCTATGTAGCCTATTTGAGCACACCTGAAGACTGGGCTGTTGTTGATATGCAAAGACAGCTGTGGTCGGTATAGTACTTAGCGCCGGGTGCAGGGGACAATAACTGCATTCTGAAAACATGCCGGGGACATGTCCCCGGTGTCCCCCCCCCATAGTTACGCCCCTGTACGGTGGGGAGGAATGTATATGAGAAATGACGTAAACTCCATGATCAAAACTGCTAAAAAAAATCATCAATGACAAAACTGAGGAAAACAAAACGTGAACTTTGGAAATTACTCAATAATCAACTAGGCTGCAGTAAAAAACTTAAAACCAGGTTCTCAAACATAAACATAAAGATGGACAACACGCTCATCACAGACAAGCTGGATGTAGCCAATTACTTAAACACTTTCTTCACAAACATAGCCACAACACTGGTAAACAAACTACCCTCCCACTCAATGCATTATGGGGTAGAACACATAGTAGCATACTACAAGAACCTAGGCGTCCACAAAGACGACTTCAAACTGGAAATGGTAAATACAGATGAGGTACTCAAAAAACTGAGCGCCCTCCAACCGAACAAGGCCACTGGCCATGACAACATCCCCTCCAAATTCCTCAGAGACTCAGCAGCCGCCATCACTCCAGTCATCACACACATAATAAACCTCTCCATAAAACAGGGACACGTCCACAAGGACTTCAAAATTGCGAGAGTAACACCCCTGCACAAAAAGGGCAGCAAATTAGACCCAGGCAACTACCGCCCTGTTTCTATCCTTACATCCATCTCGAAAGTCATGGAAAAAATAGTATACGAACAGGTCGAAAAGTACCTTGCGGAAAAAAAAATCGAATCTACGAATTCCAATCTGGCTTCAGAACATCCCACTCCACTGACACATGCCTTCTCTATTTGAACGACCACATCAAACAAGAGGTGGACGCGGGCAAATACTGCGGCATGGTCATGCTGGACCTACAAAAGGCCTTCGACACTGTCAATCACTCCATTCTGATTGACAAGCTAAAAGCAATTGGTTTTGATAGTCTATCAGTGAGCTGGATGCAATCCTACCTGGAGGGGAGAGAACAGATGGTGGAGGTAAACGGTACCCAGCTGTGGTGTTCCACAAGGAAGCATACTAGGACCGCTACTGTTCCTAATTTATGCAAATTACATGTTGTCAGCTTGTGACTGCAACTTGTTCCTGTTCGCGGACGACTCAGCCCTGCTGGTCTCTGACAAGAACAAGTTACAGGTTGAAAAAACCCTCAGCTCGGAACTAGGCAAAATCTGCACCTGGCTCGCTGACAACAAACTATCATTACACCTGCGCAAAACAGAGTCCATTCTCTTCGGTTCAAATAACAAACTCAGCAAGGCCGACGGCTTCTCAGTTACAGTGGGTGACAATATTGTCACAAGGAAAGATGAAATTACATACCTGGGTTCCATCCTAGAGGCAAATCTTTCCTGTGACAAAATGGCATCCAATGTAATAAAAAAAAGTCAACCAACGAACTAGATTCTTGTACCGGATCTTGTCTCTGGTAAACAAGAATACCCTGAGGACTCTAGCAGGAGCACTCATTCAAGGGTACTACGACTATGCTGCTTGCACCTCATGGTACCAAAGCACATCAAAGGCGCTAAAAACAAAATTACAAACATCACAAAACAAACTGGTCAGACTACTGCTTGACCTTGACCCACTTTGACAACCTAGGATGGCTTAGAGTAGACGACAGAGTACAGCAACTTGCAATGGGCCTGGTCTACAAGATACACTACACCACTAAGATACCCATGTACATGTCGAAATACTTCCCAAAGGTCAGTGAATTCCATGACCACAACACCAGAGGGAGTTCCACAGATCATGTTCAACCCAGATTCGGCTCAAACAAGGGACTAAACACGTTTCGCAATTATGCCACAACAATGTGGAACGCCCTACCTAAAGCCGTAAAATAATGTGAATCCCTACCCTCCTTCAAAACCGCTCTCACCGCTTGCACCGGTGGCTGCAATTAGAAACTGGCCCCAGTAAATGTCCAAACCCCAACCCCCTCCAATGTACAGTTTCTTCCCCTTCAAATGTATATATATATTTTGTATGATCTCTTTCTCTTAAACAGTACTGTATATTTGTATGTCTTGTATGTCATAAATGTCTTTGACGAAACAGTACTGTATATCTGTATGTATGTAAATAATGTCTTGATGAATTGAAAATGGGGGACCCTGATGTAAACAAGACGAAAGTATTTTTCTGGTCTGGATCCCCTTAACAATTGTTTGTATTGAGCCGTACTGTATTGTACCACCCATTCTGCAATCTGTTAATAACGTAATTTCAATCAATCAATCAATCAATTTCTGAACAAATTGAAACTAATCTTGGCTGGTCTAACAGTGTTTTGTTTTGACCTAGTAGTAGCATAGGCCTATGAGCTTGCATGCTTTTGTTGTTTGTTGTTGCATAAATCCAAAGAAACTGCCATCACTGCCACCAGGACCCATGCCCCCCACAGTGTAGCCCAACTGAACACAATCCAATTGCTACGATCTATACAGGTCCATTAGTGAGTACCTTTTAAGTAACCAAATGTTGGAGTTGTGGTTTTTAAGGAAGGGAACTTTTTTTGTAGTAATATATTTTCTATTTTCCAAGATTGGGAGGAAAGGCAGAATACTTTGTTTAAAACCGAGCTGTAATTTGTATGTATGTAATCTGTATTTAGGTAATGGAATAGATGTAATAATGGAACACTGGCTGCAATAGTGATTTTGGTCTACTGTCTTATACACCCATGAGGGTGGTCCCAATTAACCGGACACACAAGCAGAAGGCGACGCATAATTTTTACTTCCGGTCGGGGGGTTTCAAAATAAAAGAGCGACGTCTAAAGCACCGGAAATACGTTTATTTTGTACATTATCTAACGTTAACACGAACCTAAACTAACTTTTCCCCCCGACCGGAAGTACAAATTATGCGTCGCCTTCTGCTTGTGTGTACGGTTAATTGATTGCTGTTTAACTTGTCCGTGTCCACTCCAGTCCTTTCGATTAGCCCCACCGTTCATTGTAAACAATGATGCATGTAATTATATTAACGTTACTGTGTTGTTGTAGCTATGTTAATAAATTCTGAATGGCATTAACGTTAGTTGGGTATGATTTGCATACAGGCCAAACAGGTCCACTGATGATGCGGTCTCCCAAGTACTGCACAGCACCCTCTCTCATCTAGACCGCCAGAAGGGGGACTATGTGAGACTGTTGTTCATTGACTACAGCTCAGCATTCAACACCATAGTCCCCACCAGACTGGTGGACAAGCTGATCGAGCTGGGTCTGAGCTCCGCTCTGAGTGCCTGGATACTGGACTTTCTGAGTGAGAGGCCCCAGGCGGTCAGGGTGGGGGGTCAGACCTCCAACACCATCACCCTGAGCATCGGGTCCCCCCAGGGCTGTGTTCTGAGCCCCCTGCTGTACTCACTACACACATGACTGTGTGGCCAAGTTCAGCTCCAACTCCATAGTGAAGTTTGCGGACGACACAGTGGTGGTGGGGCTGATCTCGGACAACGACGAGAAGGCCTACCAGGAGGAGGTTGAGGTACTGGAACGCTGGTCCCAGGACAACAGCCTGCTCCTGAACATTGGTAAAACCAAGGAGCTGATCGTGGATTTTAGGAGAAGACAGCAGGGGACACACACACCACTGAGGATAAACGGGGCTACCGTGGACAGGGTGAGCAGCTTCAAGTACCTGGGGGTCCACATCTCAGAGGATCTGACATGGACAACACACATAGTCTCAGTAGTAAAAAAAAAAGGTGAAGCAGCGCCTCTACCACCTGAGACAGTTAAGGAAGTTCAGAGTATCTGGGAAGATACTCCAGTCCTTCTACTCCGGAGCTGTAGAGAGCATCTTGACTGGAAACATCACTGCCTGGTATGGAAACAGCACGGCACAGGACAAGAAGGCCCTACAGAGAGTGGTACGCTCAGCCGAGCGTACCACGGGTATTGCACTACCACCCCTGCAGGTCCTATATAACAAGAGGTGCAAATCCAGAGCCTGCAGAATAATGAAAGACCCTCACCACCCCAACAACAGCCTGTTCAAACTGCTGCGATCAGGCAAACGCCTGCGAACACCAGCAACTAGGACAGAGAGACTTCGGCTCAGCTTCTTCCCCCAGGCCATTAGAACACACTGAACTCTCCACACACAAGCACACATGAGCACACATACAACACACACACTGTACACGCTCACACACTAGCAGCCACTTTAACATGAGCACACACACACTCATGCTGCACACGCTCACACTTATGGTCACTTTACAAAAGGAAAGGTCACTTTAAGAATAGTATAGTATAACTTGATGTAGCAGGGTGGATTATCCCTGCTTTATGGGAGTGGTTGTACACGGCCACCTGGTAGCGGGACGCAGCAGAGCTGAGTCTAGCTGGATCCCCGACTGTAGGCCAGGAATGTCGAAGTGGAGGTCGAGCAGCAGGAGCGGATGGGGCCTAGGATTCACTGACCTAGGGATGGTACTCTGGTCCTTCTTGCCCTCCAGGGCGATCAGCAGTAGCTCCCCACACACCCCCACTTCCCCCAATACTTCCTGCGCCCTCCCACACCTGATGGCAGTAAGATGGATAATGTTTTCGCTCCCCAAAGCAGTACCCTTCCTTAATGACCTGTAGAGACCTTTAACAATGAACTATAGGCAGGGGTGGGGAAAGGGTTAAATAATAATGAGCATTACCCGGGCAAAAAAAGGGTTAAGACAACAGATTCAGTAACAGAAACACACACAGTGCTCCCATTCAGTGTTTGTTTAGTGAAGGCTGATTCAAGTTACAATTAATTAATTACAGTCTGATTCAAGTTAATTACGCCTTGGGCACCTAGTGTTCTCGCTCTGTAACACAGACTAAAGTGCTTCCCACACTGGGCTAGACACAGTAACAACACCTTCCCTTTAAGGGCTTATATATATACTGTTCCGCTACTCCATAGGTGGGGAGAGAAGGGAGGAAGAAGGAAGGGATAAAGGGGTTACAGAATGGGAATTTTATAAAGGAACACACATATTATTACACTCAAAAGAAATTAACAGTGGGCCCACATTTAGCAAATAAAGTCCTATCTAAAGCCGGCTTGAAATAGTTGGGGCGCCCCTATACACTGCCCTCCAGCGTTCGTTCAAAGCACTGTTTATCTTCACTCTTACAGAGCCTGCGCCCCACAGTGGACTGTCTACCGAACACGTTTCAACACTCAGAACACCGCTGATACTTATCCAATATGACATGGCCCAATCTTAGCACCACTAGTCCGGATGCTAAGATGGCAGACGGAGATCCCGCGATAACAGCCAGCGGGGCGGAGTAGACGCTGGGGCAGGTGATGCTGGGCAACGGCTTGGAGAGGCTGGAGAAGCGTGCAGTGTAGTGGCGTCCTCTGCTGGGCTGGAGAGGTGGGCCGGCGCGCGTGCTAAACTGTGGTACTCGCCTAAACACAGCTAAACTGTGGGTCGTGTCGAACCCTCCTGCTATAACGCCTATAAACAGCTAACGCAAGGTGGCTAATGTCTACCACCTGCTCTTCGACGATGCTCGCCTGTTGATTCCTTCACAGTGTCTGATTGATTGAAATTGATTGAACACTTTATTAACAGATTGCAGAATGGGTACAATACAGTACAGCTCAATACACACAATTGTTAAGGGGATGCAGACCAGAGAAAGACTTTCGTCTTGTTTACATCAGGGTCCCCCATTTTCAATTCATCAGGACATATATGACATACATGACATACAGATAGTCAGTACTGCTACATCTATACATTTATGACATACCAGATTTGCAAATACAGTACTGTTTGTGATACAGAAGGAGTCAGGAAAAGGGAGTATATACATTTGACGTAGAAACTGTACATTGGAGGAGGTTGGGTGGGGGGGGGGTTGGGTACACTGGGATATTGACAACCATACTGGGTAATCTACATTGGAGGTGGGGGGGGGGGGGGGGGGCACACTGTATATACAAGCAAAACTGTACATTGAGGGGGGGGGGGGGGGACACTGTACAAACAAACAAAATTGTACATTGGACTATTGACAAAACCATACTAGGTAAATGACTGTACATTGGAGGGGGTTGGGTTAGGATATTTACAGGGGCCAGTGTTGAATTGCAGTCTCCCGTAGGTGTCCCTTGAGAGAGGTTTTGAAAGTGGGTAGTGATCCACATTCCTTTACAGCTTTGGGTAGGGCGTTCCACATTGATGTGGTATAATTGCGAAACGTGTTTAGTCCCTTATTTGAGCCGAATCTGGGTTTAACATGATTTGTGGAGCTCCCTCTGGTGTTGTGATCGTGGTATTCACTGACCTTTGGGAAGTATTTTGACATGTACATGGGTACCTTGGTCGTGTAGTGTATCTTGTAGACCAGGCCCATTGCAAGTTGCTGTACTCTGTCGTCTACTCTAAGCCATCCTAGGTTGTCAAAGTGGGCAGGGGTGAGGTGGGTTCTAGGAGTAAGGTCAAGCAGTAGTCTGACCAGTTTGTTTTGAGATGTTTGTAATTTTGTTTTTAGCGCCTTTGAGGTGCTTTGGTACCATGAGGTGCAAGCATAGTCGTAGTACCCCTGAATGAGTGCTCCTGCCAGAGTCTTCAGGGTATTCTTGTTTACCAGAGAGGAGATCCGGTACAAGAATCGAGTTCGTTGGTTGACTTTTTTTATTACATTGGATGCCATTTTGTCACAGGAGAGATTAGCCTCTAGGATGGAACCCAGGTAGGTAATTTCATCTTTCCTTGTGACAATATTGTCACCCACTGTAACTGAGAAGCCGTCGGTCTTGCTGAGTTTGTTATTTGAACCGAAGAGAATGGACTCTGTTTTGCCCATGTGTAATGATAGTTTGTTATCAGCGAGCCATATGCAGATTCTGCCTAGTTCCGAGCTGAGGGTTTTTTCAACCTGTAACTTGTTCTTGTCAGAGACCAGCAGGGCTGAGTCGTCCGCAAACAGGAACAAGTTGCAGTCACAAGCTGACGACATGTCATTTGCATAAATTAGGAACAGTAGCAGTCCTAGTATGCTTCCTTGTGGAACACCACAGCTCACTGTGAGGGGGGGGGATAGGGTACCGTTTACCTCCACCATCTGTTCCCTCCCCTCAAGGTAGGATTGCATCCAGCTCACTGATAGACTATCAAAACCAATTGCTTTTAGCTTGTCAATCAGAATGGAGTGATTGACCGTGTCAAAGGCCTTTTGTAGGTCCAGCATGACCATGCCGCAGTATTTGCCTGCGTCCACCTCTTGTTTGATGTGGTCATTCAAATAGAGAAGGCATGTGTCAGTGGAGTGGGATGTTCTGAAGCCAGATTGGAATTCGTAGATTAGATTTTTTTCCGCTAGGTACTTTACGACCTGTTCGTAGATTATTTTTTCCATGACTTTCGAGATGGAGGTGAGAATAGAAACAGGGCGGTAGTTGCCTCTGTAGTTGCCTCTGGCACATGAACCAAACGCTAAGCTACCGCAGATATTTCTAGGATAACCCGTTGTGTAACTGAGCTTATCCGGCGCATTAATCAAATGCTCAACTACCGCATGTATTTCTGGAATAACCCGTTTTGTAGCTGAGTCTGTTCCTCGCTCGCTCGTTCGCTGGTGCTCTCGTTGTAGACGTCCTCTCTCTTCTGTGTTCTGTGTAGAACGCCGAAGAGGAAGTTCCTCTCGGCTGCACTTGGCGTTGAACTCATTCTTCCTCGCCTGATGTTCTTCCTGCCCAGCGACCACCACCGCCCCCTGCCGGCACCTGTAGTCCTGTCTCGCTATGAAACGCCAATGTTTTGAAGAAGGAGAATCAAAGAGCAGCAAGTTAATAGTCAATGTCAGGGAGGGGTGATCAAAGAGAACCGCACGTTAATTGTCCATGTCCGGGTAGGTATGATCAAGAGCGGTCAACTGGTTACAACGTCCATGTGAACACAGGGAATGCAAAAGATTAACGTTAGACACCCTGAATAATAGCCAGACATATTCAGGTGGCTACATTGAGATTGTATAATATAGCATTGTATAGCAGTGTACATAAAGACCCAGTGCCTCATCCGTAGCTAACAGTGTATCACAGGACCTAGCATGTCCTACCATGCTCTGTAAAAACTCATGTACATATATATCGATATGTCCTACTTTGATTACTTGTATTATTGCACAATGTCGTTCTATTGGATTCTTATTATATTATTATTATTGTATTATGCACAATCGTTGCGGGCAAGACCCCCCGCATTTCATTGTATACTTGTATGCCGTGATAAATAAAACTCTTGACTTGACTTGACTTGATAGCATTGAATAGCATCAACGCTAGCTGGATTTGAAGGCGTATGCTATGGAAGTCCCCTGCGGCTCCACTTTGTTGAAATGTACATACTAGGGCTATAGGATAACCACCGGTTAATTCGCGATTTTATATTGGTTTGTCATGACAAACCAATTACATAATCCAACATATGTGTAAGAAACTAACATATTCCAGTTAACGGTATATTTTTTTAATGATTCGTTACGGCGAAATCAATACTTCCATTTGTATAAATTACGTTAACTCAAGGATAGTAGAGCAGAACTAGGCGTAACGCGATTGGCACAGAGAGAAAGGTCAGTGGCCAATCAGATTGCGGAACCCGAACGTGGAATTGCAACTCCATTGGTAAAAGACTACACGCCTCCGGGAACAACCTCACTTTGCCGCGTTATTTCTAAACCTAGCCGCATTTCTGGCAAGACGCTCTCTGATTGGCCGACACCTGTTTCTACACTGGTTAAGCTTAGGCACTCTTTCGAAGTTGGTTAAGGTTAGAGTTTGTTTTAGAGCGTGACGGCAAGTTCTTTCGACGGTTAAGCTTAGGCACTCTTTCAAAGTTGGTTGAGGTTAGAGTTTGTCTTAGAGCATGGCGATAGAACGCCAGGTAGTTTGCAGGCTGTTTGACGTGGAAATGGGCAAAGACACAGCTCGTCACGCGATTGGGCAAACGCATCAGTGGCCAATCAGAGAGCGTCAGTCAGTGCCAATCAGAGAGCGTCTGCCAAAAATGCGGCTAGGTTTAGAAATAACGCCACTTTGCCCGACAGTTTTGTCGGCAACCGTCTTCCGGTCTGACTTCCTGTGCTAACGTTCTAATCTACACTGCTGCCACCTGTCTTCACGGAGGGGAATTGCAGCCATTTTGTATAAATTGTAGTGATTGTAATGGTACATAATTCACCCACGGAACTATTGTTAGGAACATTAGGTCCGGTTTTGCGGGTGCGTGTGGGCATAGCAACCGAGGGTTATTCCCAGTGTTTACAGCAGAGCTGTCGCAATTATTTCCCATGTTCACGGCAGACTGTCGCAAACAATAGCAAGTTAGCAACCGGGCGCGGGGTAGAGAGATTAGAGCAGAGCCAGCTACACCAGTGTTTACAGCAGAGCTGTCCCAAGTAGCGTTATATGAAAATGATTGTAACAAACTTTTGTTCGAAACGTATTGTTGAAGAGTGTTGTGATCGACTGATGTCTGTTGTCGCATTCCTGACCCGACCAGAGTAAAACCTGTAGCTGCGGGGGGGGGGGGGGGAGTTAGAGAGTTCCCATGTTTGTGGTGCTGCAAAAGAGCAGACATGTAGTACCCTGTAGTGCCATGTAGTACCATGTAGTACCCTGTAGTGCCATGTAGTACCCTGTAGTACCATGTAGTGCCATGTAGTACCATGTAGTACCCTGTAGTGCCATGTAGTACCCTGTAGTGCCATGTAGTACCCTGTAGTACTACAACACTCATGTGTTGTCAAGTTATTGTTATAAGGAACCCAGTCCAGACTGCATCCCCTTAACAATTGTTTGTATTGAGCCGTATTGTATTGTACCCATTCTGCAATGTGTTAAATAACGTTTGCATCCATTCATTATACTAGCGTTAACGTTACCACATTACGTTAGCATTTAAGCTATATACTATACATGGAGAATACCATTCACATTAGCATGTAGCTAACAACACCGTTTTCTCATTTTTGTGAGACTAAACTATCCGCTCTTGGTGGTAAATTGTGTTGCTGTTGGTTTTGTTTCATCAACAAATGAGAGGCAGAACACACAGTGAATGTATCCATTTGTTTATTGCACTTATTATTGCACTTATTTATTGCAAATATATGCTCCGTTGCTCCGTTGGAAAAATGATATTTAAAGATGGCGTCTATGTTGTTTCTAAACAGGAAGTGTAGTGAGCATTCAACCTTTTCTGATTGGTTGAAATGGCCTTCATGTCTGAACAACATCGCCACCAGTGGTGCAGTGCTGGGCAACCGCGGTCAAATGGTGTTTGGGCTTCGAAGTGCGCGCATCCTATTATTATGCAAAGTCTAGGTGATAAGTGCCTAGACTTTGCATAATAATAGGATACCATTTGGCCTCCGCCCATATTACGACTGCACCCCTGATCGCCACCTACTGCTTTGGCATTGTACTACATGTATCGGTTGCTGGTTTTTCCAACAGCCTTGAGTACGCAATTATATGTGGTTGTTCACCTGTGTGGACAGAGGTTTATTTTTTTCAAACTTCGGTTACATTAAATCCAACACTCGGACAGGGCCTCAGAGTCAGTCAGTCGACTGCAAGCAACGTAGCAGTAGTATGGAGTATTTCTGTGCTTAATAAATGCTATTAGCTCTGCCTAGAGCCACTGTCTCTGACTCTCATCATCTCTCAGCACTACAAAATAAAAAAAACTGGGAAAAACGGGAAAATATTTTAACGGGAGGACGGCGGGAGAGAAGGGTGAAATACGGGAGAATCGCGGGGAAAACGGGAGGTTTGACAAACAGATGACAGCAGAGGACCTCAACAAGTGTCTGTAGTTTACAACACAATACCGAACCACACGCCACGGACAGACAGATAAGATACCGCGCATCCCAGGAGACACACAGAGGCGACATGCCTTCAAGACCGTGAGCAGGATGATTTCCCGTCACGAAAATGGATTTAATTCGCTGTTGTAGTTTTGAATTACTTGTACGCACCCTATTCATCTCATGGTTTACCGTGATAGATGGTAAGTGATTGTTCTGTTGACTGTTTATTCCTTGGTTCAAGTTTCCTGTTCTTGTTTGAGAGTTTATCGTAATATTTCATTAACGACCAAAACCATTAATTTAATTAACTTAATTCACCAGTAGTATCATCATCATAATCGTCATCGACATCATCATCATCATCAGCATCCAGGATAATCGCAAATCAACGATATCTGTACAGTTCTACAGCAGTGTGTAGTTAAAAATGAATGCTACTGAATTGAAAAAGGTGGATTTGAAACTTGAGGGTCAGAGGAAATATGACATTTTCAATTATTTCCAAATGGCAGAGGCATATGCGTCTTCAATGCTCATATAATGACCGCTTCTTGGAGGGTAATTCTAAAGCCCTAATACTGTTATGTTGACAATTATGAGTATTATTATTATGTTTTCACAAATATGATTGTAGTGTCCTCCTTTAGCTTTTCTTTAGGCAAATCTAAGGAGAATGTATAGGTTTTTAGTCCTACAACCACTTCATCTTTACACACGTTCTCAACTCAGATAATTATTATCAAGGCAACAACAACAACAACAACAACAACAACGTTGTCCTCCCAAGTCACTTCCACTTCTCTCTATGTTTGAGTTGAATCTTTGTGGTGATAAGGAATGTGTTCTACACTCATACGCTTTGAATTTCAATCAGAAGATTGTGGAGTGAGTGACATCAATGGCACCCTTTATGGTGCTTATGGCACATTTTCTAAGGACGGCACAGCTTAAAAGAAAGACAACAAAGACAGGTTTAACAATGGGGGAGCAACTAGTAGGGGGGGGGGGGCAGGGATCAGAGGGGTAGGGATGAGATGGATAGGGATGAGAGGGATAGGGATGATAGGGGTAGGGATGAGAGGGATAGGGGTGAGAGGGATAGGGGTGAGAGGGATAGGGATGAGAGGGATAGGGATGAGGGGTAGGGATGAGAGGGATAGGGATGAGAGGGATAGGGATGAGGGGCAGGGATAAGGGATAGGGATGAGAGGGATAGGGATGATAGGGGTAGGGATGAGAGGGATAGGGATGAGAGGGATAGGGATGAGAGGGATAGGGATGAGGGGTAGGGATGAGGGATAGGGATGAGAGGGATAGGGATGATAGGGGTAGGGATGAGAGGGATAGGGATGAGGGGTAGGGATGATAGGGGTAGGGATGAGAGGGATAGGGATGAGGGGTAGGGATGAGAGGGATAGGGATGAGAGATAGGGATGAGAGGGATAGGGATGATAGGGGTAGGGATGAGGGGTAGGGATGAGAGGGATAGGGATGAGAGAGATAGGGATGAGAGTGGTAGGGATGAGAGAGGCATGGATGAGAGAGATAGGGATGAGAGTGGTAGGGATGAGAGAGATAGGGATGAGAGAGATAGGGATGAGAGAGATAGGGATGAGAGTGGTAGGGATGAGAGAGATAGGGATGAGAGGGATAGGGATGAGAGGGATAGGGATGATAGGGATTAGGGATGATAGGGATAGGGATGAGAGGGATAGGGATGAGAGAGGCAGGGATGAGAGAGATAGGGATGAGAGAGATAGGGATGAGAGAGAT
This sequence comes from Notolepis coatsorum, assembly GCF_963971535.1. Lineage (NCBI taxonomy): Eukaryota > Metazoa > Chordata > Actinopteri > Aulopiformes > Paralepididae > Notolepis > Notolepis coatsorum. The sequence continues at coordinate 64,064,881 of NC_140167.1, read as the reverse complement.
AGGGATGAGAGAGATAGGGATGAGAGTGGTAGGGATGAGAGAGATAGGGATGAGAGGGATAGGGATGAGAGGGATAGGGATGATAGGGATAGGGATGATAGGGATAGGGATGAGAGAGATAGGGATGAGAGTGGTAGGGATGAGAGGGATAGGGATGATAGGGATAGGGATGAGGGGTAGGGATGAGAGGGATAGAGATGAGAGGGATAGGGATGATAGGGGTAGGGATGATAGGGGTAGGGATGGGAGTGGGTGGAGTTAAGTGGGGATGTGTCCCGTACATCTCTGTGACTCCGTTAACATGATAGTGCTCTCTCTGTTATCACTGGAAACAAGCAAGCAGACACGCACACACCGCCGCCGGGCATCAGTCAGCGTGCAGGAGACATGTCAGGTCCCACACATGTGCAACTGAAGGGCCTAGAGATAGGAGCCTTGAGATAGGACAGAACAAAGAGCTGTACAGGCTATTAGCATATGAAAGAAACCTTACATGCTGTGGGAGGGGATGTGTGGTTGGCTGGCGCTCTGTTTTTAAGGGACCATTAGGCACCAGGCCCTGGCACTCCATCCCCCAGGGGAACATCTGAGGAGCGGGTGGTGTCGGTGAAAAGAGTCCTACAGATTTGTGACTGAAAATATTTAGAGAAAGGCCAAGTATTTGGTCTATTTTATCTATCTGTGGTGTGTGTGTGTGTGTGTGTGTGTGTGTGTGTGTGTGTGTGTGTGTGTGTGTGTGTGTGTGTGTGTGTGTGTGTGTGTGTGTGTGTGATATTGTGGTGGTATAGGCCTACTGTATTCTGATATCTGTCTTCTACTATTCTGCACGTTGCTACTAAGGACTCTATCTTGCCTATATTACTAGTACCTATATATGCTAATATGTCTATACTACTACGCACTCTTGTTTTACAAAATTAGACTGAAGATCAAGATCAAGGATTAATGTGTCAGGAAACATCTCCAGCATTGACTGGTTTATTATTATTATCTTTTTTTTTTTTTTACAAGATTTTGTCTTGTAGGTGGAAAATAGGCCTAGAAGCTTTTTGGAACTTTCTTAGCCTATTATAACTCAAAATACAGGTCTGTCCAATGGACATTTTAAATTACATTAAGTAAACAATGCTTGACCACTATAATTAAATGCAATATTATCATATTTCAGTTTTAGTTGTTGTATTACTGTCATTCTTGTTGAGGTAGGGCCAGGGGCGTAACTAAGGGGGGGGGGTCCGCGGGAAATGTCCCCGGCATGTTTTCAGAATGTAGTTAGTGTCCCCGGCATGTTTTCAGAATGTAGTTAGTGTCCCCGGCATGTTTTCAGAATGCAGTTAGTGTCCGCTGCACGATAATAAACGGTGACGCGACGTGATAGGAAAACGGCTGCTTGGCCATCTCTGAGCCAAATTTCATGCAAAGGCACCCAGCACTTAGTACCACAGCTGTCTTTGCATATCAACAACAGCCCAGTATTCAGGTGTGCTCAAACAGGCTACATACTGTAACACCCCTCCCCAGTTTGGTGTGAAACTGTGATAAATAGCTCTCTCTCTCTCTCTCTCTCTCTCTCTCTCTCTCTCTCTCTCTCTCTCTCTCTCTCTCTCTCTCTCTCTCTCTCTCTCTCTCTCTCTCATACACACAACATAGTATGCACGTTCCGAGACTCGCGCGGCATTATGACTTGTCATAAGTGAATTATATAGAAACAACTCACCAAAATTGACTTGCACAACTGATTTAAAAAAAAAAATACGAAAAGGGGGGGACCCCTTTTTTTACTATACGTAGCACCCCTCCGCCACTGACCACGCCCCCAAATGTGTGTCCCCCAACACTGACAACAGAGTTCCACTGCAGCTTCATGCACTCATGCCATAATCTTTGGGGCTCTAACAATTTCACCGAGAGCCTTGCGATTTTCAAGACTCAGCCATTTAATAGAAAACCCCCCAATACCATATTTTTCAGTAACTTTTGGGATTCAGTATTGGACCTTTAAAGGTCAACCTCCACGTTGTATTTTTGTTCAATAAACAATGTGGACTAGGCCAACAGTGACTTTCATGAAGAATTGGAAAAAAAAGTATTGAAATTGACCCAGTTTTAGCGTTTTTATCAAAACATTTTGTCTGCCCAACACAATCAACATGCACGTGCATATTTTAATCAATGATTTATAACGTGCACGTGTAATGTCGTCACAACAGGTATTGGTCACCAGGGGGCTCTGTGACCCTACTCCTGTGCTCTGGGAGACACAGGCAGTAGCAAGGAGGCAGAGCATTATTTTCGGCGTTGGGTGCATGATGCGCATGCGCTGTGATCACACAAGGCAGCCAACGCCGGAAATAATGCCGTTTTGAGCAGTTTATAAAAAATTAGAGGTGGGCATAGATAATTTTTTTTAATCTAGATTAATCTATCTGCAATCCTGGATTTAATCTAGATTAATCTAGATTAAAATGGCCCAAAAAAAAAAAAACCTGCTGAAGGCATTCAAAATATGTGTGTTCTACCCAAATAATGACCAGAAGTAAGTCCTTACTTTTTCTTTCCTCCTTATGTTTCTCAGGCCAGGTGGCCCATTACACCATGAGCCCATCTCCCGTTTCCAAAATGCATTACAGACTGTTTGAAAAAGCTGTTTTGCTATGATAATTGGTAATGAAATATCAAAATAATGTTCAATAAGATGTACTTGTGTTTAATAAGTTGTTTTATTCAGAAGTTAACACAAATAAATAATATTACCAGTACAGTACAGTATCTAGCACTCTCAGGAGCAAAACAGAAAGAATCATTTCAAACTTGAACTATGTGACATGGCTTGAATCAACTGCTCCAGTGGAGTTGCTCAGTGGCCAATGGTGTCAACTGTGGTTGTACTGGGCAGCTCCCAGGTGTGAATGGAACTGTGTGAATGTGAAGCAGGGCGTTCCTGAAAAAGAGCATCTGTGCTCAGCGAACCTACCCTTAATGCGTTAATTATATTATCGCGCGATACTAGTATAGCGTTAACGCAGCACGTTAACGCCGTTAACGGCCCAGCTCTATAAAAAATATTTAAAATGTTTATTAGCAACGCAGAGCTTTCAAACCATCCCGTATCTCTGTCCGAAACCCTCGTGCAACTGTGAGTACATTTGAAATGTCTCTGTGATACTTGTATAACGAACGGTTCGGCCAGAACCAGTCCTTCATGGTAAATCTAGGTTGGTTTCCTATTAAGGAGCAAGTGACTGTGGATTCACTCGGTGCATCAGTCACGAAAGGGGCTATGATGAGCTTGGCAAGCCAGAGTAAAACACAGTTTTCATTCAATCAATCAATAACAACATTAACCAGACTCTCGTTGTGTCTATTATGCTAACGCTAACGTTACCTCATTGTGTCTATTCTACAAGCTTTAACGTTACCTAGCCTCTCGTGTCTATCTGCTAACGTTAGCATTAGGCTAACTAACGTTACGTCCCTAACCCCAACACGCGTAACTAATCAGCGATCTTTTTGTCAGACTAAACTCTCCGCTCGGTGGCAAATTGTGTTGATGTCGGTTTTGTTTCATCAATAAATGAGGCAGAATACACAGTGACTGTATCCTTTTTTATTGCACTTGTTTCTTGCTGCAAACATACAAAAGACATCCTACGCGAGACATTAAAGATGGCGGCGTTCTGTTTTCGTTCAGACTCCCCAAACAGTGACGCGTCTCTCTTCTGACCAATCAGTGGTCTGCAGTTTTTCACGTGACATTTCTGGAGCTCTCATGCTGATCACCAGCAGCCCTGCCTCCCCAGACGGAGAGAAACTGAGTACTTTATTTTAGTGGAAAAGCAACATTAGATTCGGCTCATTAATATGCAAGCCACACCTGTTGTGACGTCGGCGTTTGATAAGCTTTTTTGATTCGCGCGTGCATGTTATTCGTGCGTGGACCTTTTTAACTCTTTCAGAGTGGCATTTCCGGTGTCAAATGGAAAAAAATAAACAATGAAATTATATACCAATGATGTAAACTACCCATAATTGATCAGTAGGGTTTAACCTAGAGGTTGGGCTTTAAGCGTTAAGATAAGATAAGATGATCCTTTATTAATCCCCTTGGGGAAATTCGGGTGTCAAAGCAGCATGGGGGGGGGGGGGGGGGGGGGTACAGTATCTATTGTGACGAGCCTGGTGTTGTTCAAGCTCGACACGGACCAAAACAAACTATTTCAATGTCCACACAAGCACAATTTCAATAAATACATGATATTTATTGTTTAACAGCACAAGTCTGATCCTCATGAAATCTTGATTTGAAAATTTCAAACATAATTTTTTTAACAAACTTGCATCAACAAATTTCCTTTTCAAGCACTATAAGCCAGGTCTGGAGTATATGTGAATAATAATTAGAAAATATTTATTTACAATTTAACACCTTTTTGAACACATTTTCCAAAATAAGTCCTTCAAATTCTGCACCAAATAGATCATGGACATGCCTTTAGAATCAAATTATAATTGTTCACTAAATTAAATAAACATTAAATTAACAGCTGTTGTGGTAATGATACATGGGTTTCGGAAATGAGATTAATGATTTCGGTAATGATAATAAGTATCGCTGCTGGCGGGGCAAAACCTCATAACTCCAAAAACCCAACTTTTCAGCAGATGAAAAAAACGAACACAGATTTGAGGGTGAATAGAGTTAGGAGGTTTAGACAGATGATCGGTTTAATGCTTTCCCATTGTTTAAACTTTGTAAAACCCACACACACATATGGAGGATGATCTATGGAGTTGATTTATATAAAAAAATAAAAAGTTTAAATGGAGTTATGAGGTTTTGTCCCGCCAGCAGCGTTTTGTATGTTGTAGTCTTGTCACGATACCAACATTTTGACTTTGATACAGATAGGAAAGGCAATGGAATATATTATTAGATGACAGATACAATTATTTACAATTATTTAATTCATTATAATTGAAACGCTATTGAATAATAGTTAATTAATAGTTAATACAATTATTCTGTTACAGCTACAACTGAGCTATAATTTATATGTATAGCTACTGTCGCGTACTGTGTTCTCATTTCCTTTCACTCGCATGAAACCAGCCGCTGTTGGGGGCTTTTCTTGCCCCCCTTAACTGATTTTCGAGGGCATTTGGTAAATTTTCGAGGGCATTTTGCCCCAAGTCCCCGTTAATTTCGAACCCTGGTCCAGAGTCAAAACACGTATCAGGCTCTCGTACAAAAGAAGGGATTGTTCAGTACTCAGAGTTGTCTTCCGGTCCAGGGTCAGTACACAAAGGGGTTTCTCAGCCAGTCTAGGGTCCAATACACAATGAACACCTTCTCGCCTTCACCTCTCCTCTCACCTCACAAACTCCGTCAAACAATAATCTCTCTCTCCGTACTTAGCTCCTACCTCACCTCCTCTCAATTAATCTCTATCTGTCCTAGTGTATTATAGTATATGTGTCTGGTGTGTGTGCGTGTGGGATGTGGGTGATCTAATGGTGCACAGGTGTGTTCTATCAGTACTAATCAGCTGCCTAATTGCTTCCCCTCCTCCCGTGGCAGTAGTATATCCCATCCTTCACATAGCCATGGGACGGGGGGTGATATCTGCCACACTATATACACTATAGATACACTATAAAATATAAGTACAAATACAATATAATATAGAAAAGTACAAAATACAAGATAGTCCAGTGATAAGAGTCCAGTGATGTGAGTCTCTAGTTCTCAAGTCCCGAGTTCTGACAGTAATAGTTCTGGCAGCAGAGCCGGCTGTCATGTGCGCCATGGGCCAAAAAATTCAACTGGACAATTGAATGAATAATAACAGTGTCTTATGTCTAATGTCACCTTGTAATAGTGAAGTTAGTCTAAAAATCCCTCCTCAAATATACGTTAGTTCAATTGCATAATCATTCTCTGGAACACCACGTTGGACGGCCAAAAAGAATGTTATGGAGGCCAGGGTCACATTTGGTCCTGGTATAATGTGACTTTTTAATGGTTTTATGGAGGATCTTAAGAGGCCTAATATTACAGGGTGATCCTCTGTCTGGTCTGGATCCTAATAGATGATACTCCACCATACAATTGGCATATGGTCAGACCAGCACTGATACCCAAGATCTACATCGGCTCTCCCTGTGAACACTGACCCGACACAGGGTCATGCTGAGTGCAAGTCTAGACATCTATAAGCTGCTCTAGTGAAAATCGCGAGGCTCTCTCTATGAAATTGATTGACCCCCAGAAATGAGACAAGTGCAGCATGAGTAGACGAAGCTGCAGTGGAAAGTGCGATTGCACTACTTCAAGATCTTTTAAGCGAGGCTGAGCCTGATTGGACTCTTCAGGGATGATAACTTTGGACTGGATCTATAGTTTGTCTGGCAGGCAGCACATCTCTTTGGTGATGTAGTGGCAGAATGTTCACCTGCTGTACCGAGAGGAGGTGAATATACCATGACCCCCAGGAGCTCTAATGCAGAGCCTTCCCTACACTTTTGTGGGTCCTAGGCAAAGAAAATAATTTGGGGGCCCTTCTGTTTTACCTTAAATCAGATCTCTGCACCAGAGCTGCTTTAACATGTTGCTGTTTGGTTGAAATGATGTTTGACATGATGATTGATGTTTTGAGGGGCCCTCTGATTGGTTGGTTGACTGATCTCCATATGACCAATTAATTAACTGAGAGTCAAAAGTCCAAAATTGGGTAGTGTGTAGAGGTCTAAGCACTCGACGGTTCAATTCCGGTATGTGGAACTAAATAATTATAATGATAATAAATACGACTATGTCTCCATGTATTGGTGTGCACCCGAGTTTGGAACAGCTTTCTCTGGGACAAGTCATTGGGGATTGCCGTCACTTCATACATCCGCGGAATTAAATAATTATAATGATAATATCAGTATATCCCAGTATCCTCACAATATCTGCTTATTCTTAGTCTATTCCACTTTATCACGCGATTGGGTTATGCAGCTGAGTGTGTGTGTGTGTGTGTGTGTGTGTGTGTGTGTGTGTGTGTGTGTGTGTGTGTGTGTGTGTGTGTGTGTGTGTGTGTGTGTGTGTGTGAAATGCTCAGATTGCTCATTGAGTCATGACTATAAATGCAATACGTAATTGTCGTATTTGTTATTATAATTATTTAGTTGTCTGTAGAGCCATGTCAAGAGCCAATTGCGCAGTCATTCAGTATTGACATTACTAAATGAGATGTCATGCTAATATGTCATGTTCTACAGTAGGACTTACTACTATAATACAGAATAAAACAAGTCATTAGAATAAAATAATCCTACTTTGCTGGAACGATTTATTTCGCAGGTATACAGTACAGTGTGTGTGTGTGTGTGTGTGTGTGTGTGTGTGTGTGTGTGTGTGTGTGTGTGTGTGTGCTCATGCGTTGAGGCTGCCTCACTAAGCCGTTTCTTAATAAACACATTTATTTATTTATGGAGCATTTATTTATCCACTCTGGTTGGATGGTGTATTGTATTGTACTTGTGCTGCCTGTATAATAACAATACATTTGAATCTAATCTCATTTTGAGATCAGTCGCAAATCGCTTCCGTGCTACCTGTTGAATGGATCAGCATGGTGCAGCGCAATGCTGAACCTCTGCTGCTTTGTATACGCATAATTCGCCTTATAAGGAGCTGGCGGGGCGTGTCTGTATGCAAATGCAATGAATGAGAACACGCATTTGTTTGAGAATGAGATTTGATGAGTTATGGAGACCGTTTCACTCGTTCAGGAAATCCGGAGGAGGATTTCCGTAAAATTGTTGGTACGAAATTTGTACCAAGATATTTATTAAGGCACTTACGAACACATTCGAGAATGAGGACCATTGTATGTAATGATGAACAATGTGATAGTAACGTGTGGGTGTTATATTATTTCAAGATAATAAAGTAGCTATAATGAGTCAATAGATAAAAAGCAGTACTGGCATGTAGGTTACTCACCCTACTCATGTAAATGGTAAATGGCTGCTTTTTTATATAGCACTTTTATCCAAAGCGCTTTTTTGTTACTTACATATTACCCATTCACACACCGACGGTGGAGGCTACCATGCAAGGTGCCAACCTGCTCATCGGGAGCAATTAGGGGTTAAGTGTCTTGCTCAAGGACACATCGACACGCTGCCCAGGAGCGGGAATCGAACCGGGAACCTCCGGATTGCCAGACGACTGCTCTACCTCCTGAGCCACTGTCGCCCCTACAGTAGGCATCCACACTACACAGCATAGACATAAATAAACTTCATGGCTCATCTCCTACTCTGGGTATTCAGTAGGTGGTGTCAAAGAGGCAACTACCCATGTGACCTGAGGATACTAGTAAAACATTTTGAAATATTCAATTGCAAATAGAATCAATTGTTGTTGTTTTTTCTGGTAAATTAATCGTTTAGAGATTAATTGACTAATTGATCAAATAATCTACAGATTAATCGATAACAAAATAATCGTTAGTGTTACAAAGGATCAGATTAAACCGAATATATATATTTATTGATTGATATATATTGCATAGTATTTGTATATCGTTTGATATCCCTTGTATATTCCTTGTACATATACACGGAATGTCCCTTTAGCCTAGTACAGACCATAATATTTCATTCTCCTATTGGACAGCGGTCCACAGGCGCCAGAGCCGTGCCTCCAGAGTCAGGTTCAAAGCCACCGTCAAGACATGTCTGTACATGCCCGGCCTTGCCCAGGGATACGAGACAGAAATGAGGTTGGCACTAGATTGTTCGCCGTGCATATAAATATGGCGCAGGTGAATACAGAAGTAGAGTTACCCAATAAGTTGAAGCCTCACCCACGATACAACGTGCGGTGAAGTATGGCCTGTTTGGCCCCAAAATAGAGCATTGAGACCGCGTGCGAATTAATAACTGAATTGTCAGAGTTTGGCGCTATACCGTCGAGTGCGACATATTTCTATTAAGTCAGTAATAGTCTATTTGTGTATAGTGTATCGTGCGGCTAAAGTTCTACAGTGACCAGCATTCCAGTATCTCCCGCTATATATTACTAGTGTACCATAGATATAATTCCCTAAGATTCAGGTTGTATAATTACCTCCTGCGTAACCAGAGAATGGACATTCATTATTGATTTGCCTACGCACATTCATTTGCCTTATAAGCGCATCCAAAGTATAATAGAGAAGTATATTATGTACCTTTTGCTGCAATAAATACTTAATTACCACTTTGTGTGGAACCGATTCATTGTGGGAAGTGTTCATCATATTTATATATCATGTACTGTATGGCCAGTAATTAAAGTACATAAAGCGGTAGTGGTTTAATGATACCATACTTATCAATACAGTCAGGGAATTGTACCCCTCAGTTACAATTGGTCCTTCGAGCCGGAGGGTAACTAGTGTAATATTAATATAGTGGTATTAATATTGACATGGCCTATGATGAACACTCCACAAAACGGTTCTCCTAAAGTAGATCGCCCGCAGCGTAGACGGCAGACACCTCAGTACTTAGAGGACTACGTTGCCAATATACTACCTAGCTTTCTACAGACGGTAAACGCGGAAAAAGTAGATAGTAAAATTATGTCCGACCCTATCGACCAGGCTACCCCGCCAATAGAGGCCCTAGTGGGTTCTAACGTAACTGACCAAGCTCACGGTAGGGACCAGGAGGGACCCGACATGACTTTACCCCCCGCCAAGACCGAAGAAGTAGTCCCCGGAGAGCTCCAGGATAAAGACAGCCCTCCAGGGATGGAACTCTACCCGCTACAAGAAGAGGAGAGCACCCCGGAGATGGATCTCCAGGACTCGCCACAGGAGAACAGATCTCCAACGAGTACTGCCAGGAGCGGATCACCTCAACCAGCGTCTTCCCCCAGCGAGGCGGACAAGATGCTGGCACAGGCATTCCTCGCCAGCCTAGCAGCCTCGACAGAGCGCGATCGACTCCAAGCACAGACGCTTAGTGAGCGCGAACATTCTTCCATGGAAAGAGAACACCTTCAGGCGCAGCAACGGAGCGACGAAGATCGTATACGTCTAGAGATTAGACGCCTTCAGACGGAAGAGAATATGGTAAGGGACCGGGCCGAAGCCCAGCGCGCCGCCGCCGAAGCCCAGCGCGCCGCTGCCGGTGCCCAAAGAGAAGCAGAGCGCGACCTCGCTCTCACCAAGCGCGAAGCCGAGCGCGACCGATTACAAGCGCAGATAATGGAGCAGCTGATCACCAGGGCAACACCCCCTCCCTCCGCACGGGGTTCCAGGGCCTCGTCAAGACAAGGGTCAAGGGCACCCTCCCCTACCCGATCAAGCGACCCTGAGCCCGACCACCAGAGAGAGCCTATACCCCCCTCCGAACCCCTTCCCCGACCGGTCCAAGTGAGACCCAGCTACAAGGAAGAAACGGTCTACACCGCGGAGAGGCTAAATAGACGACTACAGGATCTAGAGGACCTGCCAGAGGAAGAAGAAGAGGGAGAGGAGGAGAGTCAAGCCCGACAGCAGCACAGTACTCCACAGGACCAGGAGGTCCAGTACAGCCCAGGCTCTACCCCCGCGGCTCGGCGCTACAGTCCCCCGACTCAATTCACGGGTGAGCTTGACGCACGACCAGCCCCGAGGAACAGCACCTGGATACGCGGGCCATGGTACCCAGCAGGTACCAGCCCACCAAGAGGCGTAAGAGGAGACTCGCCTAGGAGGCCTCTCTTCCAACGCTCACCGATGTGCCAGCCATCCATGGCATCATACATTGGCACACCGACGTTTCCGGACTTCACCCACGAGAACAGAGCACAGTACACGGAGCTACGAATGTGCTTAGAGACAATGATGTCCGATGTAGCTGATGAACCGTACAAGTATGCTATCCTACTGAAGCACCTCAAGGTGCCCCGAGCGCACAATATAGCGCTGGCCTATGCCACCTCTACTACCCCATACACAGCGGCTCTAGCAGCACTCGACCAAAGATATGGACGCATATGGGACTACGTAATACAAGAGATAAGGCATATTGTCCGCCTACCCCCAGCCACAGACAATCGCTCACTAGATGACCTGTCTATCAAGGTACAATCCCTGGTAGGGATGCTGGGGGCGCAAAGAGAAAAGGGTATGCACGAACTGTACGCAAACTCTAATGTCGAGAGGATTTTAGAGAAGCTTCCGCCCGCCCGACAAGAGCGCTTCAGGCGGCAAAGAGACCACCGTGATCCTAACGGTCCCGAGCCATCCCTCCTAGACCTAGCCGACTTCCTGGCGAGAGAAGTCAACAGCCTACGGTTGGATACGTTCATGCGGAGCACCCCAAGCTCCAGAGAGGGACCTAGGAGAGCAAACGATGGCCGAAGATTGGTGACCGTCATGCACCAATCAGAATCAGTACCGAGCAGCAAGAACCACAGTACCCCCTCGATGAAAGAGAAGTGGAAGATGGTGTGCCCGTACTGCGGAAAGGAACACTGGTTGTCACAATGTGACACATTCAAGAAGATGACCGCCGACGAGGTGAGTCAATGGATAAAGTCCAACCGACGCTGTTACCGATGTGCGCGCAGTCACATGGCAGCCGATTGCCGCTTAAAGAAGAGGTGTAGTCGGTGTGACGGAGCCCACCTAGATGTCCTACACGACAGTAACAGAAGAAAGCCTGCACCCTCAAGCAGCACAAAGGCAAGTGTTATGTACATTGACCCCGCCAGCAGCGGGGGCGCCCGGGTGCTCTTAAAGGTGGTCCGCGTAACACTGAGTTACCAAGATAAGGTCATGGACACTTATGCCGTCCTTGACGACGGGTCAGAGAAGACCCTTCTCCTCGCGTCCGCTGCGGCCCAGCTGGGGCTGCGGGGGAGCGAAAACCAGATGACGATTCGGACAATAAGAAGAGATCTAAAGACGATAAAGGGCGAGAATGTCTCCTTCACTATCGCAGCAAGCGGGCAGCCAGAGAGACGGTATAGGATTACTAATGCTTTCACCAGCCAAGAAATAGGCCTGTCGCAGTACACCTACCCCATCGCCAAGCTGATGGATAAATATGTGCACCTGCGTCAACTACCTATACCGCTCATAGACGGTGCCACCCCGACCCTGCTGATAGGCTCCGACCATGCAGACCTCATCGTCCCGATAGACCGGGTCCACACAGGGCCCAGAGGCTGTCCTGCAGCAGTCGAGACCCGCCTAGGATGGACATTACAAGGCCCCCTCGCTAAGTCTCTTAACCGAACAGCAGCCACTAACTGCCTCCACTCCAGAGTGACAGAAGAAGACACCACCCTCCTACAGCATGTCGAGAGGCTATGGACACTAGAGACAATGCCCTTTAAGAACGAAAAGAAAGACACTCGTTCCAAGGAAGACATTTACGCTATAGCCCTCCTCGAGCAGGGGACAAAGAGAGTCAAAGTCAACGGAGTGATGAGATACGCAACTCCACTCCTGAGGCGAGAGGGTATGCCTACCTTCCACGCCCCAAAAGAAGCGACGGAGCGGTATCTATTGAACACAGAGCGGCGCCTAGCCAGAGACCCCGCTCAAGAGACTGTGTACCGCGCTGAGATTAACAAGCTAATCACAGCGGGACACATAAAGAAAATTGACATTAAAGAGGCCGATCAGACGACCGAATCATGGTACGTGCCGCACCACAAAGTCCACCACAACGGCAAGGATCGTATTGTGTTCAACTGCAGCTACCAGATCGGATCACAAAATCTGAATAAAGAGCTCTTGCCCGGCCCAACACTCGGCCCCTCTCTACTAGGCGTGTTGCTACGTTTCCGCCAAGACAAGGTGGCCATCAGCGGCGACATCAAAGGGATGTTCCTGCAGGTGAGACTAGTGGAGGAGGACAAGCCCCTGCTGCGGTTCCTATGGAGAGAGAGGATCGGGGATGAGCAACCAGCCATCTATCAATGGGAAGTCCTCCCTTTCGGAACCACATGCAGCCCATGCTGTGCTACGTTTGCACTGCAAAAACACGTCGCAGAGGACCCAGCAGCTGATGAAGAGGTCCGACAAAGTGTAGGAAATAGTTTCTACGTGGACAACTGTCTGCAAAGCGTCTCGACGCCAGAAGAAGCCGAGGCCCTTCTACTCAAGCTCCGCGCCTCCCTGATCAAAGGCGGCTTTGATCTCAGGCAGTGGGCCAGCAGCGACCCGCAAGTATTGCGCAGCGGAGCGGAGACGTGCCAGATGGACCTGCACGTCTTCAGCGACGCCTCCGAAGTAGCCTACGGTTCGGTGGCCTACTTGCGCGCCCGAGAGGAGGGAGGAGAAATACATACTGCTTTCATCCTGGCTCGCTCAAGAATAGCCCCACGAAAGCAACAATCTATCCCGCGTCTAGAGCTCTGCGCAGCCCTAGCAGGAGCGCAACTCGCCACGTTAATCCAACGTGAACTCACCATTCCGGTGCAAAGAACAATCTTGTGGTCAGACTCCACGACAGTACTCACATGGATCCGGTCTGATTCGTGCAGATACAAGGTCTTCGTGGGAGTCAGAGTCACAGAGATTCAAGATTTAACAGAAGTAGCAAGCTGGAGGTATGTGGACACAAAACACAACCCAGCTGACGTCATCACCCGGGGAATGTCCCTGGATGACCTCACCCGTCACAACCTATACAGTGACGGGCCAGAGTTCCTCAAGCTCCCGGAAGAAGAGTGGCCTACACCCACCCCACGGGAAGCGAGTAAAGAGGAGGCCGAAAACAAGAAATCTATGTTCTGTGGATTGAACACACTCGTCTCCACAGACCCCGACATAGACGATTGCCTCACCCTAGAGAGTGCGCAGCTAAAGACATTCCTGTGGCACCACCCAGAGGTTCAGCTCACTACTGACATTACAGCAGCTGACTACGAAGAAGCAGAACTTCTTCTACTACAACGAGCCCAGAGAGACTCGTTCCCCGATGAGCTAGACTGTCTACAGGGAGCAAAGCCCGTCCCATCAGACAGCAGACTGCTCCACCTAGCCCCCGAGAGCGACGCCCATGGTCTCATCAGAGTGGGTGGTCGTCTGCGGAGAGCTCCAGACTTACCGGATGACGTCAAGTACCCGATAGTCTTAAACAGCCGACACAAGGTCACAGAGCTGATCATAAAGAAATACGACGAGGATGTGCATCACGCCGGGGCAGAGAGAGTCTTCGCGGAGATCAGACGTCGTTATTGGATACTGCAAGGGAGAGAAGCAGTGCGGCGCTTCCAGCGAACCTGTCTAGACTGTCGTAAGTGGCGAGCGCAGCCCAGTATACCCCGGATGGCTGACCTACCTCCCTGTCGCCTCCGACTCGGCGACAAGCCTTTTCACTCCACCGGTATGGACTGTTTCGGCCCGCTGTATATAAAGAAAGGAAGAGGAACCGAGAAGCGGTGGGGTACTGTATTCAAATGCATGACCACCCGAGCGATGCATATAGAACTCCTTCCAACCATGAGCACAGACTCATTCCTTATGGCCTTCCGAAGATTCACATCGCGGAAAGGCAAACCGTCTATATTATTGTCTGATCACGGGACAAACTTCAAAGGCGGAGAAAGAGAGCTGAGAGAGAGCTTCCAAGCTATGGGCCCAGAACTTAAGACCCACCTCGCTCCATCCCAGATTGACTTCCAGTTTAATCCCCCGAACGCACCTCACTTCGGTGGAACTTGGGAACGAGAAGTACGTTCAATAAAGACAGCCCTGTACGCCGTGCTTGGGGCCCAGACCGTGGCGGAAGAAGTCCTAATGACAGTCCTCACGGAGATCAAGGGAGTGTTGAACTCAAAGCCCCTCGGTTACGTCTCAAGTGATGTAGCAGATGTCGACCCAGTCACCCCCAACACACTCTTGATGGGGCGGCTGGACCCCGCGCTACCACAGACAATGTACAGGCCTGAAGAAGCGAACGGCCGAAGAATGTGGAGGTACAGTCAAGTATTGGCTGACAAGTTTTGGAACAGCTTCCTACTCCACTATCTACCGTCTCTACAGACCCGCCAGAAATGGGTGAAAGAGAGAGACAATTTGACAGAAGGAACAGTCGTCATGATTATCGACCAGTCACTACCCCGAGCTATGTGGCCGGCTGGCCGCGTAAGCAAAGTGATCACCGGTGCCGACGGAAAGGTCCGAGCAGCCGAAGTGCTCGTCCAAGGACGGATCTACACCCGACCCGTGGCGAGGCTAATAGAACTGCCAAGGCTCCCCGATACTATCGATGACGACCATGACCCCATGACTTTGTGAACTGCCCGACCCCTCACAACAGACATTGAGTAGTGGACAGTGCGGTTAATCTGTCTCTGCTTAGCTAATTAGGTGGGACTAATTAGGAGGCGGCTGTTACAAAGGATCAGATTAAACCGAATATATATATTTATTGATTGATATATATTGCATAGTATTTGTATATCGTTTGATATCCCTTGTATATTCCTTGTACATATACACGGAATGTCCCTTTAGCCTAGTACAGACCATAATATTTCGTTCTCCTATTGGACAGCGGTCCACAGGCGCCAGAGCCGTGCCTCCAGAGTCAGGTTCAAAGCCACCGTCAAGACATGTCTGTACATGCCCGGCCTTGCCAGGGATACGAGACAGAAATGAGGTTGGCACTAGATTGTTCGCCGTGCATATAAATATGGCGCAGGTGAATACAGAAGTAGAGTTACCCAATAAGTTGAAGCCTCACCCACGATACAACGTGCGGTGAAGTATGGCCTGTTTGGCCCCAAAATAGAGCATTGAGACCGCGTGCGAATTAATAACTGAATTGTCAGAGTTTGGCGCTATACCGTCGAGTGCGACATATTTCTATTAAGTCAGTAATAGTCTATTTGTGTATAGTGTATCGTGCGGCTAAAGTTCTACAGTGACCAGCATCACCAACGCTTCCTCGTATCAGCTAGAGTGCTTATCCAGGCTGGGCTGCTTTCATGGCGCTTTCACCCGAGGAGACCTAGACGAGAACCGTGTGGACATGTACACTGGATTAATCTACCCGACGACTGCATAGCCCTTTGCGGCTGGATTATATTTGTTTTGGTCCTGTGATTTATGGAGCGGAGAATCGCCGACGCCTACACGTGTGGGATTTACCCTGTGAGGAGCCAAGTCGAGTCCGCGCCTCAGAGAGCCTGAGGCCGGCTAGCTTTCTTCACTGTGGAGCTACAGTCTACGGAGAACAGCTGTATTCGTCTGTGGATCAAGAGACTATTGCACCGTCTCCTGTACTTGGAGTCTCCTTAGTCATCGTTGACCAGACTCTCTACTACCGACAGATCCTCTACCCCTGCTGGCTTACAACTGGGGGGACCCTTCCAGTATCTCCCGCTATATATTACTAGTGTACCATAGATATAATTCCCTAAGATTCAGGTTGTATAATTACCTCCTGCGTAACCAGAGAATGGACATTCATTATTGATTTGCCTACGCACATTCATTTGCCTTATAAGCGCATCCAAAGTATAATAGAGAAGTATATTATGTACCTTTTGCTGCAATAAATACTTAATTACCACTTTGTGTGGAACCGATTCATTGTGGGAAGTGTTCATCATATTTATATATCATGTACTGTATGGCCAGTAATTAAAGTACATAAAGCGGTAGTGGTTTAATGATACCATACTTATCAATACAGTCAGGGAATTGTACCCCTCAGTTACAGTTAGTGACAGCCCTAGTCTACACCCTCCCCAGACCGACAGTAGGGCAGCATGTGGTAGTCTATACCCTCCCCAGACCGACAGTAGGGCAGCATGTGGTAGTCTATACCCTCCCCAGACCGACAGTAGGGCAGCATGTGGTAGTCTACACCCTCCCCAGACCGACAGTAGGGCAGCATGTGGTAGTCTACACCCTCCCCAAACCGACAGGGCAGCGCAAAGACCAGGAAGGGAATTGTCATAACGACTAAATTGGGGGATGGGAGCAAGTCCACTGCAGTGCTAATTCTTTCAAATTAATCTTTCAAATGCAATTCTGATTGGCTGGAGACCCTATTAAGGATGGCGCTGCCCTAAGCAGCAGCACATTGGCTGACATTCCTAATGTACAGGACAGACCAGGGAAAATGTGTGTATACTTCATGTTCAAGTTCAAGTTTTGTCACATATAAGGTACATGTAGGCCTCATTACAGTGAAATGCTTGGTTCTGTATGAGCCTCCTAAGATTGTGCTTGCATACAGTAAGAAAAAAGTAAAAGAATAAAGACCAAACACTATACAGTATATATATATACAGTACAAAATGGAAAAATGTTGGTAGAGAGGTAGTGCAAATCTTTGAGTAATAAATAGATAAATATGGTGTAGTGTTAAAAAGTGTTTAACGTGTCTAAAGTGAATGTTAAAGGTGAGTGTTTAAAGTGAGTGTGTGCATGTGGATGTGTGTGCAATGAATGTAGAATGGATGGGTTAGTGTTGTATAGAGTCCACATTGAGCATCCTGATGGCCTGGGGATAGAAGCTCCTTTTGGTGGAACAAACTTCCCACCACAGAACAGCCGAAACCTGACCAATCTTTCACCGTTTCACACTTCTTCAATCAATATCTGAAATGAGAGAAGAAAAATTTGAAATGTAATTCTTACTGTCTTCTACTATCACCCACTCTTCCTATAATAATGCTAACATATCTCAACACTCTGATGAACATTGTTACTCAGCTGAAAGAGTTGTACCCTTCCCTCCCTGCTGACTTGTCGTACAGTCGCTTTTGATAAAAGTGTCAGCTAAATGACAAAATGTAAAGAGTCTCTCTGTACTGGCCACGAGACTCCGGTAGCGCTTGCCCTCTAAACCTTTTAACTTCAAACAACTGTCAGGCAGAACTAACATACTCAGCATGGCATACGGCATGACAATGCAATCGTAGATTATTGTCATATCAAGCTGTTAATAGCAGGTTATCTCCTAGGCACCTAAATGGAAACAGGTGTGATTTTCACTCTGGTACAAATTAACCGAAGCTTCCTCACTGAGATGTAACGTGTCTGTGCCCCTTTCATGCACATTCCTCACATTACATGGCTCATCGTCTCTGCCTCGGCCCCATTAGGTGTGCTGCGGGTGTCATGGCGACCGCGGGATGCCATGTTGGCCGACATCCCTCTCCGATGCCGTCTCACAGACATAGGTAAACGCATACGGCTCATTGCCACGGGGTCTGATGGGACAGATGCCTTGTGAAAAATTTTATGTATTAGCGTTCCAAACATCCAGAGTGTTTGGTGCGGTGTGGACATGGCTGCTTGTGTGATGTGGGTTGGCCGCACCTGTCCTGGGCCAAGCTAATTGGCCTGCCCAGGGAGCAGGTGTGGCTGCGCACAAAAGATTAGATTGGATTAGATGAGATTAGATGAGATTAGATGAGATTAGATGTGGACATGCTGTGCTGAAAGGAGGTCGATATTCTACACTTTATGGCCATTCATAGCTTTATTATTATTACATTGAATAGAAGTTACCACAATGGCAGATGTGTAAGAATGACTATACTAATCATTAGGTTTCACACCTATTTTGGAACCCAAAGACTCACCTATTTATTCAACCATATTCTATATAAATCTATGGGGTAGTTAAGAGATGTAATGGTTCAGTAGATTATACATTCTAAGGGATGGCCTTTTGAATATATGGAGATATATAAACCTTGATTAGTAGGGGCGTAGTTGGTATGTTTTGGTAAGTCTAAAGCTTGCATTTTCTCATCTCTTATATAGTTTTTGTTTATTGTTATTTGCACTTACAAACATAAATTCTGGAATAAAAATAAGTAAAAGAAGAACAGTTAAAATGTGCAGGAAAGGTCATAAAGCCCAAGGGCTTATAAGCGACCCTCTTAAACCTATATAGAATAACTACAGTGAAACCCCCCCTCCCCACACACCCCTACGCCCCACACACATTATGCACATATCACTCTCTCATACACAACAGATATATACAATACAGCATTATACAACAATTACAATGTTGAAAAAATAGAGGAAAAAAAGACTACTCAGGACTACAGGATCTGTAGTTCTTTTTTAAGCTTGCTTTTAAATGTATTTAAAGTGGAACATGTTTCTGTTAGATTTTTTACATCATTCCACATCACTGCTGCTTGATAGACAAATGAGAATTTGGCAACAGAGGTCCTACAGAAAGGAATGCATAAGTCATTAGTTCTTGCTGTGCATGATAATAAGAATTAAACTCAAAATAACTTTGAAAGAAAATAGGTAAAGATGAAGGAAGACCAATTACTTTATACATAAGAACCCCTGTTTGGTACTATTTTACCTCATAAATTGTGAGTAGTTGCAGTTGTTTAAATAATGGTTTGGTTGGGGCTAAATAAGAAGAGTTGGTTGCAATTCTTACAAAGGATTTCTGAGATCTATGGCTTGTAAGTAAGAAGGGTAAGTGTTGGCCCAAATTATATTGCAGTAAGAGATGTGAGGATACATTAAAATGTAATACAAAGTTAGTAATGTGCTCTTTTCTAAATGGTTTTTAACCCTTTTTATAATGCCCAATGTTTTTGAGACCTTCTGTAAACAAATTCACAATGATTCTTAACACATCAAGTGCTGTTCAGCAGGGGGCACTGTGGGCCGTCAGTGCCAGCGCTCTGTTCAATTGGGGATAATGCCGTGTTCGCAGTGCTAAAACTATATTAAATATTATAGCTATGGATCTAATAACGTTGTCGATTGTCAGTGAGTTTCCTCCGGTCAACATGCAAAAAACAGATAATTTCTTCATCCGTACATTTCCGTTTTATACCGTGGTGAATATGAGTATAGTTTGAGTGATTCTGAGTAATCCCAGGAAAAGACGCGAAAACAGCGTTTTAGTGAAATTCACTAAACACGTTGCCATTCCTTGCTTGGATCAACAATCAATCTGAAATCAACGCTAGATTATCGGTATTATCTTTCATCATGCACGCATGAAAGGGGGTTTGGAGCGGGGCACCCCTCCGTGCTGTGATTACTACCAACGGGACACACCACACACACATACCACACAGACACGCTTCGATTGCGGGAAAAAATATATCGGATCAACACAAGATTGGTAACATATAGTTCTTAATAATATAAAAATAGGGAAACAATGTCCAGGCACGCACTCCAGGTTTTTCAAATTTATTGGCAGCCTGAAATAAATCATGACGTTTCGGTGTGAACACACCTTCTTCAGAATGGCTTGCATGAAGCATGAAGGGTAAGTGACCCAAGTTTATACAAGTCAAACAGGAAGTGACAACATAGGAAGTGACAACACATTCCAACAAGAGATCTGCAAAAGAGTACAAAATACCACTTACAAGCACAACCTTTTCAGAAGTATGTAAATCAAAAAGAAGCGTGTAAATCAAAAAGAAGCATGTAAATCACAAAGAGATATATCTATATATATTATACAGAAACTACTGAAATATAAACATAAACACTCATGACCCATATAAGCCATCTTTCAATTATAAATATAAAGAATGATAAATGAAAATAAGCTTTCCCTTTGTAGCAAGAGCCTGTCACTGTCACCGCCTCTTGGTGGTCTCAAGACTTGCTCTATACCCATGTATTTTAAGTCAGAAATATCATGTCCTAACTTATTAAAGTGCCTTGCAACTGAAGACTTCTCGTCATTTCTTCTTATAGAACATTTGTGCTCAGAAATTCGATTTTTAAAACGTCTTCTTGTTTTTCCAACATAGTAAAGGTTGCAAGGACATTTAAGCAAGTAAACCACAAAATCAGAATGGTGATCTGGCACTGGCAGAAGGTGTGTTCACACCGAAACGTCATGATATGATTTATTTCAGGCTGCCAATAAATTTGAAAAACCTGGAGTGCGTGCCTAGACATTGTTTCCCTATTTTTATGTATGATATCAGAGGTTACAGCACCCAGTGTCAAGTCTAGTGAGGTGAGCGCGTTCTACTACTTTTTTAACATATAGTCCTTACCTTGTCTCTGATGTAGGGCTGGGCGATATGGCCTCTAAATGATATCGCAATATTTTTTGACCATATCACGATACACGATATATATCGCGATATTTTGACATTTCCTCTAAAAAGCACTTAAAAATGCTTGATTTAACCCTTTGATGCATACAGTCACGCCAATATGATGATTATAATAAGGCCCTGCAACATATGTTTATTATTAAACCATGAAGATGCTTTAAAAAATAATTAAATGAAAATGTACTAAGAGTAGTCTACTGACACACTAATAAAAAAATTATTTACATCTAAGACAATTTATATAAAAGACTTTTGCACAGTGCTGTGTTTTCTATCCACTTTAGCCAAACACACACACACATATATATATAGCATAGTCATCGTGGATAACTTGGTTAGCAGCTAACGTTAGCCCATTGTTCACGTCAATTAAATTGCATGTCATTAAAGGTCCGCGCTAGTCTGTGTCTAATGAAATTACAATTGCATGTCATTTAAGATCCGCGCTGCTCTGTGTCTATAATGAAATGAGAGGACAGCTCTGCGCTAAAGCTAAAGTCTCATCTCAGCCGCGACGTGACAACATAATACTTGATGTTCACGATATAGTAATTTACTACATCTCATGTAGAACAAGCCGCGATACATCGAGTATACTCTATATATCGCCCAGCCCTACTCTGATGTACCGCAAAATGAATAATCCAATTATCTGATCGCCATTCCAAATGTCCACAGCGATCCTGTGTCCAACGTTATCCAGCATTGCACATGAACGGGCGGGCGGGGACAGTTGTCGATGCCATCCCTATAAGCGCTTGTTTTGCTGGAGTGTTTAGAACCTGCCCCTACGCCGCAGGTCGGCCAAGAAAACAAACCACATCGTTTCAAATGGAGTGCAATAGCGGCCACAAGGCGTTAGGCGGCGGTATTGGCCGTTTGCGATCTCAGACACATTCAGGACAGCCTGCACAAGGTGCCTCGATGGATTATGAATGGCAATAGCGGGGACGGTCAGGTGGCGTAACGGAGATTGCGTTCGTCACCAACCCCGGAGACGCTGGATTCGCCTGTTCGAATCCAGCTCACAGCTCCGGGGTTGTCACCAGCTTGGCTGGCCATTCACACTAATACAATTGGCAGTATTAGAGGGTGGGAGAAGCTGGCGGGGTGGGTCCGGGTCGTTGTAAACAGCGACTCCTACAGTTCGGTCGGGGCGCCTGCTAAGCGCGGATAGGATCTAAGTGGCATAGTGTTGTGAAGGATCAGATTAAACCGAATATATATATTTATTTATGGATATATATTTAATAGTATTTGTATATCGTTTGATATCCCTTGTATATTCTTTGTACATATACACTGAATATCCCTTTAGTCTACTACAGCCCATAATAGTTCATTCTCTCATTGGACAAGAACCTGGCGCCAGCAGACAGGCCCCTTGAGTCAAGTTCAATAGTGCCGACGAACATGTCCCAACTAGCCCCGGTTCCGCATAGGAATACGGCTACCGAAATACGAATGGTACTATTTGTTCACCGTGCATATAAATAGGGCGCAAGTAAAGTAGAACTTTCCTTTAGTCCATTAGTCCTTTACCCTCCAACCTAGTAACAGACGTGAAGCCTCACCCACGACCCACGTGTGGTGCAGTATGGCCTATTTTGGCCCCAGAATAGGCATTGAGACCTCGTGTAAATTCATAGCTGAATTGTCATAGTTTGGCATTGTACCGTCGAGTGGGACGTATTTCTATTAAGTAATAATAGTCTATTATGTATGGTGCATCGTTCGGTTAAAGTTCTAAAGTGAGCAGCACCCCCATCGTTCCTCGCGTTATCTAGAGTCTTAACCAGGCTGGGCAGACCACGCGTGGTGCTTTCATCCGAGGAGTTCTGGGCGAGGACGAGTGGACCTGCACATTGGATTACCTACCCGGACGACTGCTGAGCCTATACGGCATGGAATATCTATTTGCTTTGGGTGCTTTGATTTGTGGAGCGGATAACAGCCAACGCCAGTGAGTGTTGGAATTACCCCCGAGAGGAGCCCAGGTGAGACGGCGCTCAATCCAGACCGAGGCCGCCTCGCTTCTCCTTCGTTGTGGACCTACAGCTACCGTCTACAAGAGGGCCCAAGTGTATTCATCTGTGGATCAAGATCCTGCGGGCACTGTTTTCTGTACCTGAATTCTCCCCAGGAATCGTTGGCCAGATGGGATGCAGCTGACGGCTCTCCAAACCCCCCCCCCCCTTACTGACTTACAACCAGCAGGACCCCTTTAGTATACCGCTATAATCCTTAAGTACCATCGCTATAGTTTCCCTAAAGAACCAGGTTGTATACTTGCTTCCTGCGTAATTGGACATTCGGTGTTGATTTGCCTACGAATACTCATTTGCCTTACAAGTGCATTCAAATCATAAATGTAATTAAGTGAATGTTGTATATACCTTTTGCTATATTAAACCTTCGACTGTTATATTTGTGTGGACCTGGTTTCATATGTGGGAAAGTGTTCATCATACTTAGATATCGTGTACTGGATGGCCAGAAGTTAAAGTACATCAAGAGGTAGTGGTTTAATGATACCATACTTATCAATACAGTCAGGGAATTGTACCCCTCAGTTACAATTGGTCCTTCGAGCCGGAGGGTAACTAGCGTAATATTAATATAGTGTTATTAATATTGAAATGGCCTATGATGAACACTCCACGAAACGGTCCTCCTAACGTAGAACGCCCGCGGCGCAGACGACAGACACCTCAGTACTTAGAGGATTACGCTGTCAGTCAACTACCTAGCCTTCTACAGACGGTAAACGCGGTAAAAGTAGAAAGTAAAATTATGTCTGACCTTAACGACCAGGTTACCCCGACCACAGAGGCCCTAGTGGGTTCTAATGTAACTGACCAAGCTCACGGTGGGGACCAGGAGGGAACAGACATGCCTTTACCCCCCGCCAATACCGAAGAAGTAGTCCCCGACCAGCTCCGGGAGGAAGACAACCCTCCAGAGGTGGAACCCTGCACGGAACAAGATGAGGAGAGCGCTGAGGAGATAGAGCTCCAGGACTCCCCAACGAGGACAGCCAGGAGCGGCTCACCTCTACAAGCGTCTTCCCCCAGCGAGGCAGGGAGGATGCTGTCACAGGCGTTCCTCGTCAGCCTGACAGCCTCTACCGAACGCGATCGACTCCAGGGTGAACGCGATCGACTTCAGGGTGAACGCGATCGACTCCAAACACAGCAGCGGAGCGAAGAAGAGCACATACGCCTGGAGATGAGACGCCTTCAGACGGAAGAGAATATGGCAAGAGACCGGTCCAACACCCAGCGCGCCGCTGACGGTGCCCAAAGAGAAGCAGAGCGCGACATCGCTCTCATCCAGCGCGAAGCCGAGCGCGACAGACTACAAGCCGAGCGCGACAGACTACAAGCGCAGCTAATGGAGCAGCTGATCACCAGGGCAACACCCTCTCCCTCCGCCAGGGGTTCAAGGGCCTCGTCGAGACAACAGTCAAGGGCAGCATCCCCTAACCGACCAAGCGACCCTGAACTTGACCACCAGAGAGAGCCTATACCCCCCGCAGACCCCCTTCCCCGACCGGTCCAAGCGAGACCCAGCTACAAGGAAGGAGCAGCATACACTGCGGAGAGGCTAAATAAACGACTACAGGATCTAGAGGACCTGACAGAAGAAGAAGAGGGAGAGGAGGAGAACCAAGCCCGACGACAGCACAGTACTCCACCGGACCAGGAGGTCCAGTACAGCCCAGGCTATACCCCCGCGGCGCTGCGCTACAGACCCCCGACTCTATTCACGGGTGAGCATGACGCACGACCAGCCCCGAGGAACAGCACCTGGACCAGCGGGCCATGGTACCCTGCCGGTACCAGCCCACAGAGAGGCGCAAGAGGAGACTCGCCTAGGAGGCCTCTCTCCCAACGCTCACCGATGTGCCAGCCATCCACGGCGTCATACATTGGCACACCGACGTTTCCAGACTTCACCCATGAGAATCGAGCACAGTACACGGAGCTCCGGATGTGCTTAGAGACAATGATGGTGGATGTCGTTGACGAACGCCACAAGTATGCAATATTACTGAAGCACCTGAAAGTACCCCGAGCGCACAATATAGCGCTAGCCTATGCCACCTCTACGACCCCATACACCGCGGCTCTAGCAGCGCTGGACCAGAGATATGGACGTATATGGGATTACGTAATCCAAGAGATAAGGCATATTGACCGCCTACCCCCAGCAACAGACAATCGCTCACTAGACGACCTGTCTATAAAAGTGCAGTCCCTGGTAGGGATGCTGGGAGCGCAACGAGAAAAGGGTATGCACGAGCTATACGCCAACTCTAACGTCGAGAGGATTTTAGAGAAGCTGCCGCCCGCCAGACAAGAGCGCTTTAGGCGGCAAAGAGACCACCGTGATCCTAACGGTCCCGAACCATCCCTCCTCGATTTAGCCGACTTCCTGACGAGAGAAGTCAGCAGCCTACGCTTGGATACATTCGTGCGGAGCACACCAAGCTCCAGAGAGGGACCTAGGAGAGTAAACGATGGAAGAAGATCAGTGACTGTCATGCACCAATCAGAATCAGTACCGAGCAGTAAGTACCTGAATTCTCCCCAGGAATCGTTGGCCAGATGGGATGCAGCTGACGGCTCTCCAAACCCCCCCCCCCCTTACTGACTTACAACCAGCAGGACCCCTTTAGTATACCACTATAATCCTTAAGTACCATCGCTATAGTTTCCCTAAAGAACCAGGTTGTATACTTGCTTCCTGCGTAATTGGACATTCGGTGTTGATTTGCCTACGAATACTCATTTGCCTTACGAGTGCATTCAAATCATAAATGTAATTAAGTGAATGTTGTATATACCTTTTGCTATATTAAACCTTCGACTGTTATATTTGTGTGGACCTGGTTTCATATGTGGGAAAGTGTTCATCATACTTAGATATCGTGTACTGGATGGCCAGAAGTTAAAGTACATCAAGCGGTAGTGGTTTAATGATACCATACTTATCAATACAGTCAGGGAATTGTACCCCTCAGTTACAATTGGTCCTTCGAGCCGGAGGGTAACTAGCGTAATATTAATATAGTGTTATTAATATTGAAATGGCCTATGATGAACACTCCACGAAACGGTCCTCCTAACGTAGAACGCCCGCGGCGCAGACGACAGACACCTCAGTACTTAGAGGATTACGCTGTCAGTCAACTACCTAGCCTTCTACAGACGGTAAACGCGGTAAAAGTAGAAAGTAAAATTATGTCTGACCTTAACGACCAGGTTACCCCGACCACAGAGGCCCTAGTGGGTTCTAATGTAACTGACCAAGCTCACGGTGGGGACCAGGAGGGAACAGACATGCCTTTACCCCCCGCCAATACCGAAGAAGTAGTCCCCGACCAGCTCCGGGAGGAAGACAACCCTCCAGAGGTGGAACCCTGCACGGAACAAGATGAGGAGAGCGCCGAGGAGATAGAGCTCCAGGACTCCCCAACGAGGACAGCCAGGAGCGGCTCACCTCTACAAGCGTCTTCCCCCAGCGAGGCGGAGAGGATGCTGTCACAGGCGTTCCTCGTCAGCCTGACAGCCTCTACCGAACGCGATCGACTCCAGGGTGAACGCGATCGACTTCAGGGTGAACGCGATCGACTCCAAACACAGCAGCGGAGCGAAGAAGAGCACATACGCCTGGAGATGAGACGCCTTCAGACGGAAGAGAATATGGCAAGAGACCGGTCCAACACCCAGCGCGCCGCTGACGGTGCCCAAAGAGAAGCAGAGCGCGACATCGCTCTCATCCAGCGCGAAGCCGAGCGCGACAGACTACAAGCCGAGCGCGACAGACTACAAGCGCAGCTAATGGAGCAGCTGATCACCAGGGCAACACCCTCTCCCTCCGCCAGGGGTTCAAGGGCCTCGTCGAGACAACAGTCAAGGGCAGCATCCCCTAACCGACCAAGCGACCCTGAACTTGACCACCAGAGATAGCCTATACCCCCCGCAGACCCCCTTCCCCGACCGGTCCAAGCGAGACCCAGCTACAAGGAAGGAGCAGCATACACTGCGGAGAGGCTAAATAAACGACTACAGGATCTAGAGGACCTGACAGAAGAAGAAGAGGGAGAGGAGGAGAACCAAGCCCGACGACAGCACAGTACTCCACCGGACCAGGAGGTCCAGTACAGCCCAGGCTATACCCCCGCGGCGCTGCGCTACAGACCCCCGACTCTATTCACGGGTGAGCATGACGCACGACCAGCCCCGAGGAACAGCACCTGGACCAGCGGGCCATGGTACCCTGCCGGTACCAGCCCACAGAGAGGCGCAAGAGGAGACTCGCCTAGGAGGCCTCTCTCCCAACGCTCACCGATGTGCCAGCCATCCACGGCGTCATACATTGGCACACCGACGTTTCCAGACTTCACCCATGAGAATCGAGCACAGTACACGGAGCTCCGGATGTGCTTAGAGACAATGATGGTGGATGTCGTTGACGAACGCCACAAGTATGCAATATTACTGAAGCACCTGAAAGTACCCCGAGCGCACAATATAGCGCTAGCCTATGCCACCTCTACGACCCCATACACCGCGGCTCTAGCAGCGCTGGACCAGAGATATGGACGTATATGGGATTACGTAATCCAAGAGATAAGGCATATTGACCGCCTACCCCCAGCAACAGACAATCGCTCACTAGACGACCTGTCTATAAAAGTGCAGTCCCTGGTAGGGATGCTGGGAGCGCAACGAGAAAAGGGTATGCACGAGCTATACGCCAACTCTAACGTCGAGAGGATTTTAGAGAAGCTGCCGCCCGCCAGACAAGAGCGCTTTAGGCGGCAAAGAGACCACCGTGATCCTAACGGTCCCGAACCATCCCTCCTCGATTTAGCCAACTTCCTGACGAGAGAAGTCAGCAGCCTACGCTTGGATACATTCGTGCGGAGCACACCAAGCTCCAGAGAGGGACCTAGGAGAGTAAACGATGGAAGAAGATCAGTGACTGTCATGCACCAATCAGAATCAGTACCGAGCAGTAAGAACCACAGTACCCCCTCGAGAAAAGAGAAGTGGAAGATGGTGTGCCCGTACTGCGAGAAGGAACACTGGCTGTCACAATGTGACCTGTTCAAGAAGATGAATACAGAAGAAGTGAGTCAATGGATAAAGTCCAACAGGCGCTGTTACCGATGTGCGCGCAGTCACATGGCAGCCGAGTGCCGCCTAAAGAAGAGGTGCAGTCGGTGTGACGGAGCCCACCTAGATGTCCTACACGACAGTAACAGAAGAAAGCCTGCACCTGCACCATCGAGCAGCACAAAGGCAAGTGTCATGTACATTGACCCCGCCAGCAGCAGCGGCGCCCAGGTGCTCTTAAAGGTAGTCCGTGTAACATTGAGCCACCAAGATAAAGTCATGGACACTTACGCCGTCCTTGATGACGGGTCAGAGAAGACCCTTCTCCTCGCATCCGCTGCGGCCCAGCTGGGACTGCGGGGGAGCGAGAACCAGATGACGATTCGGACAATAAGAAGAGATTTAAAGACGATAAAAGGCGAGAATGTCTCCTTCACTATCGCAGCAAGCGGGCAGCCAGAGAGACGGTATAGGATTACAAATGCTTTCACCAGCCAAGAAATAGGACTATCACAGTACACCTACCCCATCGCCAAGCTGATGGATAAATATGTGCACCTGCGTCAACTACCTATCCCGCTCATAGACGGCGCCACCCCGACCCTGCTGATAGGCTCCGACCATGCAGACCTCATAGTCCCGATAGACCGGGTCCATACAGGACCCAGAGGCTGTCCTGCAGCAGTCGAGACCCGCCTAGGATGGACACTACAAGGCCCCCTCGCTAAATCTCTCAACCGAACAGCAGCCACTAGCTGCCTCCACTCCAGAGTGACAGAAGAAGACACCACTCTCCTGCAGCATGTCGAGAGGCTATGGACACTAGAGACAATGCCCTTTAAGAACGAAAAGAAAGACATTCGTTCTAAAGAAGACATTTACGCCATAAACCTCCTCGAGCAAGGGACAAAGAGAGTCACAGTCGGCGGAGTGATGAGATACGCAACTCCACTCCTGAGGCGAGAGGGAATGCCCACCTTTCACGCCACGAAAGAAGCTACGGAGCGGTATCTATTGAACACAGAGCGGCGCCTAGCCAAAGACCCCGCTCAAGAGAGTGTGTACCGCGCTGAGATTGAGAAGCTAATCACAGCGAGACACGTAATGAAGATTGACATAAAAGAGGCCGATCAGACGACCGAATCATGGTACGTGCCGCACCACAAGGTCCACCACAACGGCAAGGATCGCATTGTGTTTAACTGCAGCTACCAGATCGGATCCCAGAATCTGAATAAAGAGCTCTTGCCCGGCCCCACACTCGGCCCCTCTCTACTAGGCGTGCTACTACGCTTCCGCCAGGACAAGGTGGCTATCAGCGGGGATATCAAAGGGATGTTCCTGCAGGTGAGACTAGTGGAGGAGGATAAGCCCCTACTGCGGTTCCTATGGAGAGAGAGGATCGGAGATGAGCACCCAGCCATCTACCAATGGGAAGTCCTCCCCTTCGGAACCACATGCAGCCCGTGCTGTGCTACATTTGCACTGCAGAAACACGTCGCAGAGGACCCAGCAGCAGATGAAGAGGTCCGACACAGTGTGAAGAACAGTTTCTACGTGGACAACTGTTTACAAAGCGTTTCGACTCAAGAAGAAGCCGAGGCTCTCCTACTCAAGCTACGCGCCTCCCTGATCAAAGGCGGCTTTGATCTCAGGCAGTGGGCCAGCAGCGACCCGCAAGTATTGCGCAGCCTCTCCCCCGCGGACAAGGCAGCCAGTAGCGAGACCTGGATGGCGACCATCCCAGGAGAAGCCCAAGAAATGACACTAGGACTAGTCTGGTGCTTCAAAACAGACTCGCTCCACTATAGACACAAACCCCTGACCACGGAGCAGGGAAGGTCGACGGCGATACCGACCACCAGACGGAGTGTGTACAGAACACTCGCCAGACAATATGACCCGTTGGGATGTATTCTACCTTACACCACCAGGGCAAAGATGATTGTACGAGCACTATGGGACAAGGACCAGGGCTGGGACGACCCAATACCCGCACACCTTGCCTCCACATGGAGAGAGTGGGAGACGGAACTCCGCTCACTCCCAGGCGTCAACATACGCCGCAGCTACTTCCCACCCACAGTGAGGCCAGAGACATGCAAGATGGATCTACACGTCTTCAGCGACGCCTCCGAAGTAGCCTATGGATCTGTGGCCTACTTGCGTGCCCAAGAGAAGGGAGGAGAGATACACACCGCTTTCATCCTGGCTCACTCAAGAATAGCCCCACGAAAGCAACAATCTATCCCGCGTCTAGAGCTCTGCGCAGCCCTAGCAGGAGCGCATCTAGCCACGTTAATCCAACGTGAACTCACCATCCCGGTGCAAAGAACAATCTTGTGGTCAGACTCTACGACAGTACTCACATGGATCAAGTCTGATTCATGCAGATACAAGGTCTTCGTGGGAGTCAGAGTCACAGAGATTCAAGAGTTAACAGAAGCAGCAAGCTGGCGGTATGTGGACACCAAACACAACCCAGCTGACGTCATCACCCGGGGAATGTCCCTAGATGACCTCACCCGTCACAACATCTACAGTGACGGACCAGAGTTCCTCAAGCTCCCGGAAGAAGAGTGGCCTACGCCCACCCCACAGGAAGCGAGTAAAGAGGAGGCTGAAAACAAGAAACCTATGTTCTGTGGATTGAGCACAGTCGCCTCAACAGACCCCAACATAGATGATTGCCTCACCCTACAAAGTGCGCAGCTAAAGACATTCCTGTGGCACCACCCAGAGATTCAGCCCACCACTGACATTTCAGCAGCTGACTACGAAGAAGCAGAACTTCTTCTACTACAACGAGCCCAGAGAGACTCGTTCCCCGATGAGCTAGACTGTCTACAGGGAGGAAAGCCCGTCCCATCAGACAGCAGACTGCTCCACCTGGCACCCGAGAGTGACGCCCATAATCTCATCAGAGTGGGTGGTCGTCTGCGGAGAGCCCCCGACCTACCGGATGACGTTAAGTACCCGATAGTCTTGAACAGCCGACACAAGGTCACAGAGCTGATCATAAAGAAATACGACGAGGATGTGCACCACGCAGGAGCAGAGAGAGTCTTCGCGGAGATCAGACGTCGCTATTGGATACTTCAAGGGAGAGAAGCAGTGCGACGCTTCCAGCGAACCTGTCTAGACTGCCGAAAGTGGCGCGCACAGCCCAGCATACCCCGGATGGCTGACCTACCTCCCTGTCGCCTCCGACTCGGCGACAAGCCCTTTCACTCCACAGGCATGGACTGTTTTGGCCCGTTGTATATAAAGAAAGGAAGAGGAACCGAGAAGCGGTGGGGTATTGTATTCAAATGCATGACCACCAGAGCGATACATATCGAACTCCTTCCAACCATGAGCACAGACTCATTCCTTATGGCCTTCCGAAGATTCACATCGCGGAAAGGAAAACCGTCTACATTGTTGTCTGATCACGGGACAAACTTCAAAGGCGGAGAAAGAGAGCTGAGAGAGAGCTTCCAAGCTATGGGCCCAGAACTTAAGACCCACCTCGCTCCATCCCAGATTGACTTCCAGTTTAATCCCCCGAACGCACCCCACTTCGGTGGAACCTGGGAACGAGAAGTACGTTCTATAAAGACAGCCCTGTACGCCGTGCTTGGGGCCCAGACTGTGGCGGAAGAAGTCCTAATGACAGTCCTCACGGAGATCGAGGGAGTATTGAACTCCAAGCCCCTCGGTTACGTCTCAAGTGATGTAGCAGATGTCGACCCAGTCACCCCCAACACACTCTTGATGGGGCGGCTGGACCCCGCGCTACCCCAGACAATGTACAGGCCTGAAGAAGCGAACGGCCGAAGAATGTGGAGGTACAGTCAAGTACTATCTACCGTCTCTACAGACCCGCCAGAAGTGGGTAAAAGAGAGAGACAATTTGACAGAAGGAACAGTCGTCATGATTATCGACCAGTCACTACCCAGAGCTATGTGGCCGGCTGGCCGCGTAAGCAAAGTGATCACCGGTGCCGATGGCAAGGTCCGAGCAGCTGAAGTGCTTGTCCAAGGGCGAACTTACACACGACCCGTGGCGAGGCTAATAGAACTGCCAAGACTCCCAGACACTATCGATGACGACCATGACCCCATGACTTTGTGAGTTGACTGACCCTTACAGCGGACCTTGAGTGGTAGACAGTGCGGTTAATCTGTCTCTGCTTAGCTAATTAGGTGGGACTAATTAGGGGGCGGCTGTTGTGAAGGATCAGATTAAACCGAATATATATATTTATTTATGGATATATATTTAATAGTATTTGTATATCGTTTGATATCCCTTGTATATTCTTTGTACATATACACTGAATATCCCTTTAGTCTACTACAGCCCATAATAGTTCATTCTCTCATTGGACAAGAACCTGGTGCCAGCAGACAGGCCCCTTGAGTCAAGTTCAATAGTGCCGACGAACATGTCCCAACTAGCCCCGGTTCCGCGTAGGAATACGGCTACCGAAATACGAATGGTACTATTTGTTCACCGTGCATATAAATAGGGCGCAAGTAAAGTAGAACTTTCTTTTAGTCCATTAGTCCTTTACCCTCCAACCTAGTAACAGACGTGAAGCCTCACCCACGACCCACGTGTGGTGCAGTATGGCCTATTTTGGCCCCAGAATAGGCATTGAGACCTCGTGTAAATTCATAGCTGAATTGTCATAGTTTGGCACTGTACCGTCGAGTGGGACGTATTTCTATTAAGTAATAATAGTCTATTATGTATGGTGCATCGTTCGGTTAAAGTTCTAAAGTGAGCAGCACCCCCATCGTTCCTCGCGTTATCTAGAGTCTTAACCAGGCTGGGCAGACCACGCGTGGTGCTTTCATCCGAGGAGTTCTGGGCGAGGACGAGTGGACCTGCACATTGGATTACCTACCCGGACGACTGCTGAGCCTATACGGCATGGAATATCTATTTGCTTTGGGTGCTTTGATTTGTGGAGCGGATAACAGCCAACGCCAGTGAGTGTTGGAATTACTCCCGAGAGGAGCCCAGGTGAGACGGCGCTCAATCCAGACCGAGGCCGCCTCGCTTCTCCTTCGTTGTGGACCTACAGCTACCGTCTACAAGAGGGCCCAAGTGTATTCATCTGTGGATCAAGATCCTGCGGGCACTGTTTTCTGTACCTGAATTCTTCCCAGGAATCGTTGGCCAGATGGGATGCAGCTGACGGCTCTCCAAACCCCCCCCCCCCTTACTGACTTACAACCAGCAGGACCCCTTTAGTATCCCGCTATAATCCTTAAGTACCATCGCTATAGTTTCCCTAAAGAACCAGGTTGTATACTTGCTTCCTGCGTAACTAGAGATTGGACATTCGGTGTTGATTTGCCTACGAATACTCATTTGCCTTACAAGTGCATTCAAATCATAAATGTAATTAAGTGAATGTTGTATATACCTTTTGCTATATTAAACCTTCGACTGTTATATTTGTGTGGATCTGGTTTCATATGTGGGAAAGTGTTCATCATACTTAGATATCGTGTACTGGATGGCCAGAAGTTAAAGTACATCAAGCGGTAGTGGTTTAATGATACCATACTTATCAATACAGTCAGGGAATTGTACCCCTCAGTTACACATAGTGTGATCCTTCCACACGCTACGCCCTCTCAGTGAGAGTCCGCGCTGCCAGGTGAAAAGAAGCGGTTGATTGGCTAGACGTGTGTCGGAGGAAGCACGTGATAGCCTCCACTCTCCCAGACCGACTGGGGGGTAAGTGCGCAGCGACCAGGAAGGGGATTGGGAATTGGCATAACGACTAACATTGGGATGGGAGAAAATCTGAGGAAAAAGGAGGGGGAAAAAGATTTAAAAAAAATAAAAAATTAATGGCAATAGCGAATAAAAGAAATAACGAAACCGCTGGGCCACAGAAACGTAGATCTACGTTAACGGCACTGGATGTGTCAAAGCAGAGTTTCTCATCAATATTGACACCTAAGAACTTCATAGATGAAACTTGTGTAAGTTCATTGTTATTGATAACAGTTTTGGTTCTGTCTGAAATGTAATTTTTTTTCTTATTTAAAAAAATAATTAAGTTAGATTTTTTGACATTGAGTGATAACTTGTTTAACTGAAACCAATAGGGAAAATGAATGAGTCCAGAATTTGCTTTATCAATAAGGGAATCAAAATTCTTGTCAGTGACAAAGAGATTTGTGTCATCAGTAAGGTATGTATAGGATGATTTTGAATGGTAAAAACAGCTGTAAACCTTGTCATATAATGACTGTTGTGGCTCCCATGACTTCTGCATTTTGAAAGTGTGATTCATTTTGGTGTAAGTTGTAGTTTGTAGATCAATCAAACTGGAAATGCTAAATGGCAAGAATGTTTGAAGCTGGTTTATTGTTTGATGCTATTTTTATTAACAGTAACGGATCATAAAATCTTTTTGAGTGGTTTTGATGCCAACTGTTGCATGACTTCTGCACTTTATGTGATTCTGTCAGGTTTGATTTTGCTTTAATTGGGAGGGATATTATGGTGGAATCTACCTGATCCTATGCACACTGTGCCCGTGCCCTCCATTACAAGCCTGTGGTCATGCTATAATTACAGATCCCCAATGCCCAGGGGAATGCTTCCGGTGGCTCACAGCTGGCAGCCTGTCGAGAGGTTTATCCTTGCCTTTATTTCTTCCAGGTTTGATTTGATTTGAAATCTTTATTTCGAACATGCAATGAATACAAACAAACAATAACAAAAAAAACATTAAATAAAAAATAGAAAAAATTTATATATATATGAAAAAAAAAACTATATACCATATGTAAAACATGAAAGAAATAAAATTAAAATGTAAACACCCGTGAATATCAAGTCCCTTCCTCATCCCTGTACCTTGTGAACATCATTTCCTTATACATCAGTTTGAATTGTCTCATGTTTGGACATTGCTTTAGCACCACATTTAGACTGTTCCACAGTTTCACTCCACATATCGAGATGCAGTGTCTTCTCATGGTAGTGCGTACATTAAGCACTTTTAAATTGAGTTCACCCCTCAGATTATAACCCCCCTCCCCAGTGGCGGACTGGGACACAAATTCAGCCCGGGACATTCAGACGCACCAGCCCACACACCGGCCCACGTACTGGCCCACGCACCGGCCCCGAAACCGGCCCACACAACGGCCGTTATGAAACACTTGTCCAGTATTAAACAACCCAAGGCTGTGGCTAAGGAGTCAACATCAGGGAGACCAAATCTACACCCCGCCCCTAGATGTGCACTCGTGCACAGTGCACACACACACACACACACACACACACACACACACACACACACACACACACACACACACACATACATATACCGTTACTTCCTGTCATTGGCATATGTATTTTTTTTACTAACATCTTAGTGCCTCATTAGCCTAGGGATTAAGGATACATGAAGTATTAACTACACCATAATAATATTGAGGTTTTGATCCATAGAAAGGTCTGTGCTACACAATTTCAGTTAGATTGGATTTATTGTCCTTTAATTTGGCACTCATGACATTAGTTGCTTGCCGTTTAATCAACATCGAAAGACCCCCCACTTCCTCCCAGACACCCATTCCAAGAGCCTCTCTCTCTCTCTCTCTCTCTCTCTCTCTCTCTCTCTCTCTCTCTCTCTCTCTCTCTCTCTCTCTCTCTCTCTCTCTCTCTCTCTCTCTTCTCTCTCTCTCTCTCTCTCTCTCTCTCTCTCTCTCAATGTGTATGTGTCTCTCTGTGTGTGTGTCTCTCTCTCTCTGTGTCTCTCCCTCTCTCTGTGATTGATTGATTGATTGAAAACTTTATTAACAGATTACAGAATGTGTACAGTACAGTACAGCTCAATACATACAATTGTTAAGGGGATGCAGACCAGAGAAAGACTTTCGTCTTGTTTACATCAGGGTCCCCCATTTTCAATTAATTGTAACATTATGACATACATGACATACAGATAGACAGTAGGCTACTGCTACATCTATACATTTATGACATACCAGATTTGCAAATACAGTACTGTTTGTGATACGAAAAGAGTCCAGAAAAAAGAGTATATACATTTGACGTAGAAACTGTACATTGGAGGAGGTTGGGTAGGTGGGGGTGGGGGGGGGGGGGGGGGTGGGGGGTACTGTACATTGGAGGTGGTTGGGTGGGTGGGGGGGGGGAGGTTGGGTAGGAGTGGGTGGGGGGGGTTGGGTAGGAGGGGTGGGTGGGGGACACTGTACAACTGTACAAGCACAACTGTACATTGGAATATTGACAAGACCATGCTTGGTAATTTTTACTGTACATTGGAGGGGGTTGTGTTAGGACATTTACAGGGGCCAGTTTCGAATTGCAGTCTCCCGTAGGTGTTTTTTGAGAGTGTTTTTGAAAGTGGGTAGTGATTCACATTCCTTTACAGCTTTGGGTAGGCCGTTCCACATTGATGTGGCATAATTGCGAAACGTGTTTAGTCCCTTGTTTGAGCCGAATCTGGGTTTAACATGATTTGTGGAGCTCCCTCTGGTGTTGTGATCGTGGTATTCACTGACCTTTGGGAAGTATTTTGACATGTACATGAGTACCTTGGTCGTGTAGTGTATCTTGTAGACCAGGCCCATTGCAAGCTGCTGTACTCTGTCGTCTACTCTAAGCCATCCTATGTTGTCAAAGTGGGCAGGGGTGAGGTGGGTTCTAGGAGTAAGGTCAAGCAGTAGTCTGACCAGTTTGTTTTGAGATGTTTGTAATTTTGTTTTTTGTTTTTAGCGCCTTTGAGGTGCTTTGGTACCATGAGGTGCAAGCATAGTCGTAGTACCCTTGAATGAGTGCTCCTGCCAGAGTCTTCAGGGTATTCTTGTCTACCAGTGAGGAGATCCGGTACAAGAATAGAGTTTGTTGGTTGACTTTTTTTATTACATTGGATGCCATTTTGTCACAGGAAAGATTTGCCTCTAGGATGGAACCCAGGTAGGTAATATCTTCTTTCCTTGTGACAATATTGTCACCCACTGTAACTGAGAAGCCGTCGGTCTTGCTGAGTTTGTTATTTGAACCGAAGAGAATGGACTCTGTTTTGCCCATGTGTAATGATAGTTTGTTATCAGCGAGCCATATGTAGATTTTGCCTAGTTCTGAGCTGAGGGTTTTTTCAACCTGTAACTTGTTCTTGTCAGAGACCAGCAGGGCTGAGTCGTCCGCATACAGGAACAAGTTGCAGTCACAAGCTGACGACATGTCATTTGCATAAATTAGGAACAGTAGCGGACCTAGTATGCTTCCTTGTGGAACACCACAGCTTACTGTGAGGGGGCGGGGATAGGGTACCGTTTACCTCCACCATCTGTGTGTCTCTCTCTGTGTCTCTCTCTCTCTGTGTCTCTCTCTCTCTCTCTCTGTGTGTGTGTGTGTGTCTGTCTGTCTGTCTGTCTGTCTGTCTGTCTGTCTGTCTGTCTGTCTGTCTGTCTGTCTGTCTGTCTGTCTGTCTGTCTGTCTGTCTGTCTGTCTGTCTGTCTGTCTGTCTGCATTCACACTCACACAGTCATACGCTACTGGTGGTGGTGAGCAGCATCAGCAAACACAGCTGCCCTGTGGCAGACTGACGGAATCATGTCTGCTATTCAGCGCCAACCACCATCAACAACCTTCATAAATACATTCAACATTAATGGAATAGGCTAACTACCAACTTAGCTGTAGCAGTTAGCTGTTATATGCAATCACATTTGTTTAACTACAGGGTAGTAGTTGACCTAGTTGTTAGCTTACGTAAGCTAGTTAGCTGTGGTTATTTACAAACATGTAGATGAGACTAATCACTAATCATACAGATCGAGAACATGGCTAACAGTTGGGAATTCTAAGGTACATCTTATTTAAGCATGTAAAATGGCAACTAATCAATTCAATCAATTAGATTACCAATATTATATCAACATGAACATTTGGAAGGGAACATAATAGTATTTTATTTTAGTATTTACTATTATAATATTAGTAGCCGATTAATTTGCAGCCTGTCCTAGGTTCTGATTGGTTTACCTCCACCATCTGTGTGTCTCTCTCTGTGTCTCTCTCTCTCTGTGTCTCTCTCTCTCTCTCTCTCTCTCTCTGTGTGTGTGTGTGTCTGTCTGTCTGTCTGTCTGTCTGTCTGTCTGTCTGTCTGTCTGTCTGTCTGTCTGTCTGTCTGTCTGTCTGTCTGTCTGTCTGTCTGTCTGTCTGTCTGTCTGTCTGTCTGCATTCACACTCACACAGTCATACGCTACTGGTGGTGGTGAGCAGCATCAGCAAACACAGCTGCCCTGTGGCAGACTGACGGAATCATGTCTGCTATTCAGCGCCAACCACCATCAACAACCTTCATAAATACATTCAACATTAATGGAATAGGCTAACTACCAACTTAGCTGTAGCAGTTAGCTGTTATATGCAATCACATTTGTTTAACTACGGGGTAGTAGTTGACCTAGTTGTTAGCTTACGTAAGCTAGTTAGCTGTGGTTATTTACAAACATGTAGATGAGACTAATCACTAATCATACAGATCGAGAACATGGCTAACAGTTGGGAATTCTAAGGTACATCTTATTTAAGCATGTAAAATGGCAACTAATCAATTCAATCAATTAGATTACCAATATTATATCAACATGAACATTTGGAAGGGAACATAATAGTATTTTATTTTAGTATTTACTATTATAATATTAGTAGCCGATTAATTTGCAGCCTGTCCTAGGTTCTGATTGGCTCTCTAGGTTAGCACTTTAGCTTCTGATGCTGTGGTGGGCACTAGTCCTAACATTGCTAACTAAACTTTTAGTCAGAGAAAAAAACTTCACGAGTCACGACTATTTACGTCCACGTGCTGTAAGGTATCAGGAATACGGAAAGCACATTGTCTTGTAATAGAATGACTGAAATCACTGCAAGAGCTAGTATAGGCTAGCTAGCCCTCATGAACCGGCAGACACCAACAGTAGAATATGCACTAGGCTACTGCACGCACCTGTCATGTTACTGTTGGTTCCTTCCACTTGAACTTCATTATCATTAGCAGCAGCAGCTACTCTAACGCCAGCCCTTCCTCTACTAAACATGTCTGTAATTTTAGAACATTGTTCTGCGTCTTTTACTAGCAATTTTAGTTTTTTAATTCTAGCTTTTTCAGCTCCACCCTTTCTTTTTTTGTGTTCTCCATTTCTGCGCTTCTAGGCCTACTCGCGGTTGGGAGGAAACGTGAATCTCATTCACTGATGTCTCATGTCTCATTCAAGACTGGCTAACAAAAGCATGTCTTTCACTTAACACCAAGAAAACAGTGTGTATGATGTTCACAAAGTCACCAGTAGAAGTCACTCACTCTAATGTGTTTCTGGGAGAGGCGGAGCTGGACATTGTACATTAATTCAAGTATCTTGGGGTCACATTGGACTCTACATTGACCTTCAAAAAGTAATGTGAAGAAAGTGACAAACACAGTCAAGTTTAACATCGAAAACGTCAGGCAGATCAGGCCCTGCCTGCCAGTTAATGCTGCAAGGATGTTTCTGCATTCAATGATTTTATTACACATCGAGTACTGTATTATCAACTGGTCTCTTTCATATGTCACTACTCTTACACCAATATAATTACTCTACAAAAAAGCCATACAAGTATTTGATTTGAGTATTTGACCAATTTCATTTTTTAGAAACTAAGTTTCGAGAATTTCCAAGTTTTCAAATATACTTGCTTCATGTACAAGGTTCTGCATGGAAATTTGGCCCCATAATCACTTATGCGATCAGGACATGGCGTGAAACACAAAAAAAATATTCTATCCCACATAAATGGCATAATCATACTCCCTTATTCAATAACAATGCACTCTTGATTGGAAAACAACCTATAAGATTCCCTAGATGGGAAAAGCAAGGCATACACTCATTAGGAGACGTTTTCAACAAACAGGGTTTTTGTAGTTTCAATGAAATACGCAAAAAAATTAATCTCACCAAGTCCACATACTATTATTACGCACAGTTATTGGCATGTTTGAAAGCTCACGGTGTTCCATTAAAGATACCAATTGTACACCACAGATACCACACATTTTTCTATGAAAGAGAGACATCGAGAGGTTTTGTTTCAGATTTTTATCATCAATTACTAATGGCCTCGTATGAAACCCTCCATCTAGACTCAGTCTGGAGGAGGGATATACCAGACCTGGAGACAGACTTTGACTGGCAAGAGGCCTGGGTAAATGTACGACTTGCATCAAGGAACCCGGACCATCAACAAATCAATCTTAACTATATTCACAGGACATACTTAACTCCTATAAGACTGAACAAAATGGGTCTTAAACAAGACTCCAAATGCTCCCTATGTACAAATGGGGATGAAGGGACATTTATGCACATGTACTGGGACTGCCCACCAGTAAGATATTTTGGAAAGAAGTGACCCAGCAATTATCAAATCTCTTGGATCTGGATATACCTGTACACCCCTCTGTATTACTGCTGAATGATGTCTTTGAACATGCAGTACCTCCACAGCTAAAGAGATTGGTTTTATCCGGTATCACAGTGGCTAAAAAGCTGATAGCATCACGATGGTTTCAACCGGAAAAAATGTGCCGGAAGGTCTGGACTCTTACATATCTCGATGTGATTTATCAAGAAATATCTACAGCAAGAATTTTGGGTCTCAATGAATCCAAAATTACTATGTGGTTAGAAGTGGTGGAGAGAATAAAAGCTAGCATATAATGGTAGTGTCTGGTTATGAACAAGTTATAATGGTTGGATTATCCAATGGGGGGTCCGGGAGGGGGGGGTACGAGCTAGAGCATATGTGTGTAGGTTTTTAGATAACAGGTATTAGGGGTATATCCTGTATAAGACATTTGACTAAATGGTAATTTCATTGGATATGCACTGTAATTAATGCTTGTATATCTTATCGTGTGTTGTCATGTTTGTTTATATGTTTGTTTAAAAAATAATAATAAAAAAAAAGAAAAAAAAGGTTCTGCATGGACTTGCCCCTCCCCCATTGAATTAGTTCATCCAACAGAAAGCAGACACTGGCATTACCACCAGGGCCATCAGTAGAGGGGACTGTAAGGTGCCTTTTCGGTATACTACCTTTGCAAAAACTGTGTTCTCTGTTAAAGGTTATATATATATTTTTTGTTTTTATATTTTAAAATAGTACACTCATTTGAGTAGTGGAAAAGGGGTAGGATTAAATACGTGTATACTTCTTCCTACTCCTTTTCGAACATGTAGATTGAGTTGTGTTTTGTTTTGTTATTGTTTGTTTGTATTCATTGCATGTTCGAAATAAAGATTTCAAATCAAAAGGTGGTAACTACTGGAATAGCCTACCAGTTGTGATTAGAGAGTGCCCTACATACTCCATGTTCAAGACCCATCTTAAACTGCATCTTAAGGCAAACCAGAACTGTGATCATTTTTAATCTGATTTAGTTTATGCAACTTGTTTATTATTTTATTGCCGGCCCACACACTGGCCCACACACCGGCCCACATACGGCCCACACACTGGCCCACACACTGGCCCACATTAGTGGCCCACACACTGGCCCACACACTGGCCCACACACTGGCCCACACACTGGCCCACACACTGGCCCACATACTGGCCCACACACTGGCCCACACACTGGCCCACACACTGGCCCACACACTGGCCCACATACTGGCCCACACACCGGCCCACACACTGGCCCACATTAGTGGCCCACACACCGACTCACACACTGGCCCACACACTGGCCCACACACTGGCCCACACACCGGCCCACATTAGTGACCCACACACTGGCAAAAAAAAAATATATATATATATATAACATTTTAAATATATATATACAAACTAATTTGTTTTCATTGGCTTTTTGAGGCTTGTTAAGCCATACATTCCTGGTCCTGTTGTGACTATCTAGTATTTATTGTATTGTATTGACTTGTGCATTTTATATAGTATTTTGAATTTGTCTCTTTCTTTGTACTGTGAAGCACTGCAACTTGGGTTGGTTTTAAATGTGCTATACACATAAATGTGACCATGACCTTGTCTTCCCCCTTTAACTTCAGAGAAGAACAGAGTTATGATATAGAAATATAAGCAAATTGTTGGGTATCCATTGTGACATAGCTGCACAGTCCATCCAGGCACGTGAGGTATACAAGACATAAACGTCACTTTTCACTTCATGGTGACTTTAACCCTTTCACTACCACACTACAGAACGTTGTTAACCTTTTCATTACCATACTACAAAGGGTTAAAAACTTTCACTACAACACTACAGAAGGTTAAACCTTTCACTGCCACACTACAGAAGGTTAACCCTTTCACTACCACACTACAGAAAGTTAACACTTTCACTACCACACTACAGAAAGTTAACCCTTTCATTACCACACTACAAATGGTTAACACTTTCACTACCACACTACAGAGGGTTAACCCTTTCACTACCACACTACAGAAAGTTAACCATTTCACTACCACACTACAAATGGTTAACACTTTCACTAACACACTACAAAAGGTTAACTCTTTCACTAGCATACTACAAAGGGTTAACGACGAGTTATATGAGTACTGGCTAAGCGTCCCGCTCTTAAGCCAAACTGAGATATACCTCATCTCATGTACCTACTGTACACCATCAACGAAAAAACAAATACGCCCACCACCTGCCAGGCCCCGCCCCTATAGAGGCGTACTATAAAGTACTAGGCGTGGTCACCACTCACTCTTCCTCGGAACAAAAACCGTTCCCAGGAAAAGATTCCCCAAGGGAACTCAGGGCCGCTTAAGAGCGGGACGCTTAGCCAGTACTCATACTTATATATTCATACTTGGCATCGCGTCACGCTCTTAAGCCATACTGAGATATGGGGTAGAGCGGACGCGAGGCCCGACAGATGCACCCCCTGACGACCCGTAAGCCCACATCAAGGGGTTGGGGAGTCCCGTCACCCCATCCTTCTTTTTTTTTTTTTTTACTTTGACCAGTCAGCTGGTTCTTTTTAGCGTTTATCGCTTTTTTCTGGTCAAGCATGACCGACAGAAACAGGTTGAATGGGATATAGATCGGGGAAAGACACTCTGAGAAAATACGGCGAGTCCGGGAGTCAAACTCGTGTACCCCAGATCCGTGACGCGCACGGTTGTCCCCGACGCCGAAATAGCGCCGAGATACGCAGTGAGCTACTGGAGCTTCCCCACCCCATCCTTCTTAATGAAGGGGGGGCACAGTCAACTCCACCCGAGTGCGAGCAAGAGGGAACTAGAACCCCTTGAACACACAGCACAGGCGGAACCACGTGTGACCCAACACATTGTGGCCCATACCCACACACCCCTGCTACCCTACCAAAGGACGGGAAGCAGGAGAGGCCACAGACCCCAGAACCGCCTGGGAGACAGAACCCCCGGTCATGTCCATGAGGTAAAACCTTATGAAGGGGCCCGGGGAGGACCATGAAGCTGCAGCACAGATGTCCTCCACCGAGGCCCCACCCAGCAGAGCGGCAGAGGCTGCCACCCCACGAGTGGAGTGCGCCCTGACGCCCCCAGGGGGATCCAGCCCGGCCAACGTGTAGCAGAGGGCAATGCCCTCGCACAACCAATGGGATAGGCGCTGTTTCGATAGTGCCTTACCGGCACGAGAACCACCGTGACAGACAAAAAGCTGATCGGTAACCCTGAGGTCCTGAGTACAGCTGAGGTAACTTCCCAAAGCACAGACCGGACATGACAGGTGAAGGCCCGCCTCTAACTCACTAGTGTGAGGAGGCGGATGAAACGCCTG
Source organism: Notolepis coatsorum (assembly GCF_963971535.1). Taxonomy (NCBI): domain Eukaryota; kingdom Metazoa; phylum Chordata; class Actinopteri; order Aulopiformes; family Paralepididae; genus Notolepis; species Notolepis coatsorum. The sequence continues at coordinate 64,020,836 of NC_140167.1, read as the reverse complement.
AACCACAATATCCCTGGAGCGGAAGAAACTCCGGTTTTTTTTAGGCACGAAGGCAGGATTAGGCAGCAGAGTGGCACCGCAATCGGAACGAAAGAAAGGCACTCTGGCCATACCGAGAGAGCACAAAGCACACCCACGCGTTTAGCGGAGGTGATGGCCAGCAAGAACGCAGTCTCGAATGACAGCCGTTCCAACAGTGCTTGCTCAAGAGGCTCAAACGGGGCCAAGGACAACCGACCGAGGACCAATGAAGATCCCAGCTCGGAGCCAAAGAGCATTTCACCGGCGTAAGGCGTCAACGCCAAGCAGGAAACGCTTCACAAGAGGGTGGCCATACACCACTGTTGGAAAAATACGCCACTTACCCGCGTAACCCGCGATAGTGGAAGGAGCATGCGCGTTCCGGATGGTACCAACCACAGAAGGATCCATCCTCTCCAGACTCACCCTCTCACCAGCCAACAGAGACCCGTGCGCTTGAGAGAGGGCCCGCAATGACCAAGGAACAGGCCATGACGGGACACCAAGAGCTGGATCAGGACCGGGAACCACAGGATAAGGACCTGCGCTCCTCAACGTACCCGCCCCAACAACTGTCCTAACAGACGTATGGGGGGAAAAATCCCAGGCGGCACGGCATCGGTCCCAGACCTGCCTGACTATGTCCGGACGTAATCCCCACCCATCAGGGTGAGGACCGCCCGCGACATCACACCTGTACCCACATTCACCCTGCCGGGGATGTGGAGAGCCCACAGGCCGCGCAGATGGAGAACGCCCATAGCCAGCCGCCCGCCACCCGGTGCAGACGGGGGGAGCGTACTCCTCCCTGTCTGTCGATATACGACACTGACGTCGTATTGTCCGTCCTGATCAACACCGTTTGAGGACCAGAAGGACCACTTTCAATACCAACACATTGAACGTAGCGCAGACCGGGCAGCATGGCCAGCTGCCCCCTACTGCGTTGGCCTGACGCGTCTCCAGCGAGGGAGGCGTCGGTGAAAAACGTGACGTGTGACAGGACCCCAGGCCCTCCCCAGAGGCGAGGTCTCCCAGTACTGACACGGGAACCATAGCCGCTTCCACTTGCCTCTCACTGGGTCTATTTCCATACTGGAAAACCCACCTCCGTAACCCCCTCCTGGGGTGAAGAGGAGGCCAAGAGGGACCACGGAATGAGCAGATGCCATCATACCGAGCAGGCGTATCACGGACAGCGCCGTAACCGTCCTAGGACGGAACCTCCCGAGCGTGTCGACAACACGCTCTGAGAGGGATGTCCATAGCACTCCACCCGTTGACTGGGAAGAGGAGTACTCTACTCCCAGTCTACAGCAAACCCCAGGCTGGTAGGAACCTGCCTGGTACGAGACCTGACGATCCACCTTGACCGTCAAGGACCAGAACGTCGTCAGGGCAGAATACACTTCGTAACCCCTGACATGCAAGGTGTGAGGTCCCCATGGGTTCCTACACACCGTAGCCCTGCAGTGATATTACTACCACCTAAATCACGCGCACCTCTTCTTTTCAGACCACTGCCGATCTCGCGGGAGTGGGAGGCACCAACATGATACCTGGCCTGGCGAAGGCGAGGCCGGGGAAGCCCGCACTGTGTGCCTCAAAAGGTTTCGAGCCCCCCTGCTGACAACACTTATAGTTGACAGACGTAACACCAGGCTCAACCAACACAGCTTATGGTGTGGGAGCCGCTTGACAGCACAACATTCTCACGGACAGACCCAGGCTCAGCCATCAACTGGATGTCAGCCCCTGTCCCCATGAGAAGCGAAAAGTGGGGCCGCCCACGCTTCAACGAAGGCACGTGGCCCGCAGCCAAAGGAAACAATCAGAGCCCCCTTTTTCCGCTGGTGTTGGGGGAGGGAGTGATCGGAGAGCGGGCTGCTCGCGGCAGGACGGCGACGGCTTGTTTTTCAAGCCGAGCCCATCCAACATGGCCGATCCCTTGGCCGCCAAGGCTGTCAGCCTTGTGGACACCTGTCGATTCAACGCCCAGGATACCTCTGGCGGGGGAAAAACATGGCCGCCGGTCGAGGGCCTCGTCATCGCCGCTGACGAGGCCGTGCTCTCTCTTCTTCTGGCTGCGCGGTGTGAGGCGGTGTGGGGCCTAGGACAATACCGCCCGCGCTCCAGCGGAAGACCAAAATCCTCTGCGGAGAGGGGAACCCTGAGTGGTTATAGCTTGCGGCTAGGTCAAAGCTAATAAGGAAGGACCGCTTTCAATACCAACACATTGAGCGTAGCGCAGACCGGGCAGCATGGCCAGCTGCCCCCTACTGCGTTGGCCCGACGCGTCTCCAGCGAGGGAGGCGTCGGTGAAAAACGTGACGTGTGACAGCCTACTGCCCATGGGGACCCCCCTGGTGAGGACCCCAAGCCCTCCCCAGGGGCGAGGACCCCAAGCCCTCCCCAGGGGCGAGGTCCCCCAGTACTGACATGGGAACCTTAGCCGCTTCCACTTGCCTCTCACCGGGTCTATTTCCATACTGGAAAACCCACCTCCGTAACCCCCTCCTGGGGTGAAGAGGAGGCCAAGAGGGACCACGGAATGAGCAGATGCCATCATACAGAGCAGGCGTATCACGGACAGCGCCGTAACCGTCCTAGGACGGAACCTCCCGAGCGTGTCGACAACACGCTCTGAGAGGGATGTCCATAGCACTCCACCCGTTGACTGGGAAGAGGAGTACTCTACTCCCAGTCTACAGCAAACCCCAGGCTGGTAGGAACCTGCCTGGTACGAGACCTGACGATCCACCTTGACCGTCAAGGACCAGAACGTCGTCAGGGCAGAATACACTTCGTAACCCCTGACGACGCAGAGGCCCCAGTGCGGCCTCCACGCACTTGGTGAAGATGCGGGGAGCCAGAGAAAAACCGAACGGCAGCCTCTGGTACTCATACGCTAACCCTGCAAAGGAAGCGTAGGTAAGCCCTAGGATGGAAGATCGGGGATGCGAATACGCATCCTACAGGTCTATGGAGGAGAACCAGACCCCCACCTGACAGTGTTCAACAGGTAGGAGACGATCCAAAAAATGCTGAACCTTCCCATGGGACAGGTCCAGCATGGGTCTGACACCCCCCCTCCAGATTTCTCAGGCACCAGAGAACACCGGGAGGAAAACGCCACGATGATGGCTTGCTTCGTCCACAGAGATCAGATCTCGTCGACCAGAGCTGTCACTGCTGGTGACCCTGACAATAGGGTCTGTACCAAACCCGTAAACGGGTGGGGTTGTGTAATACAAGTCCCCGCCTCAGCGTTCTCTCCACCTCGACATATGGTACTGCTGTAGCCATATGTGATGACACTCCCAATGCACCCACCGCCATGTGGCGCAGGTCCGCTTAGGAACTGTAGATAGGCGGCCCGGTCCCACCCGCTGTGCGTAGCCAACCCTGGACCCGTGCGAGCAGAGCGTTCCGTGTCTGGACATCTGACCCTGACACTACTCACGAGGCAATCGCACCCAAGGGGGTACCCCGACAGAAAGGGCCGGTTTGATATGGGGGAAGCTGACACCAGTTCTAGGTGACAAAACTCCCCCACTGAACACCCCTCCAGAACATGCTGAGGAGTTGTTCTGCAGCCGGACATGCAAGGTGTGAGGTCCCCATGGGTTCCTACACACTGTAGCCCTGCAGTGATATTACTACCACCTAAATCACGCGCACCTCTTCTTTTCAGACCACTGCCGATCTCGCGGGAGTGGGAGGCACCAACATGATACCTGGCCTGGCGAAGGCGAGGCCGGGGAAGCCCGCACTGTGTGCCTCAAAAGGTTTCGAGCCCCCCTGCTGACAACACTTATAGTTGACAGACGTAACACCAGGCTCAACCAACACAGCTTATGGTGTGGGAGCCGCTTGACAGCACAACATTCTCACGGACAGACCCAGGCTCAGCCATCAACTGGGTGTCAGCCCCTGTCCCCATGAGAAGCGAAAAGTGGGGCCGCCCACGCTTCAACGAAGGCACGTGGCCCGCAGCCAAAGGAAACAATCAGAGCCCCCTTTTTCCGCTGGTGTTGGGGGAGGGAGTGATCGGAGAGCGGGCTGCTCGCGGCAGGACGGCGACGGCTTGTTTTTCAAGCCGAGCCCATCCAACATGGCCGATCCCTTGGCCGCCAAGGCTGTCAGCCTTGTGGACACCTGTCGATTCAACGCCCAGGATACCTCTGGCGGGGGAAAAACATGGCCGCCGGTCGAGGGCCTCGTCATCGCCGCTGACGAGGCCGTGCTCTCTCTTCTTCTGGCTGCGCGGTGTGAGGCGGTGTGGGGCCTAGGACAATACCGCCCGCGCTCCAGCGGAAGACCAAAATCCTCTGCAGAGAGGGGAACCCTGAGCGGTTATAGCTTGCGGCTAGGTCAAAGCTAATAAGGAAGGACCGCTTTCAATACCAACACATTGAACGTAGCGCAGACCGGGCAGCATGGCCAGCTGCCCCCTACTGCGTTGGCCCGACGCGTCTCCAGCGAGGGAGGCGTCGGTGAAAAACGTGACGTGTGACAGCCTACTGCCCATGGGGACCCCCCTGGTGAGGACCCCAAGCCCTCCCCAGGGGCGAGGACCCCAAGCCCTCCCCAGGGGCGAGGTCCCCCAGTACTGACATGGGAACCGTAGCCGCTTCCACTTGCCTCTCACCGGGTCTATTTCCATACTGGAAAACCCACCTCCGTAACCCCCTCCTGGGGTGAAGAGGAGGCCAAGAGGGACCACGGAATGAGCAGATGCCATCATACAGAGCAGGCGTATCACGGACAGCGCCGTAACCGTCCTAGGACGGAACCTCCCGAGCGTGTCGACAACACGCTCTGAGAGGGATGCCCATAGCACTCCACCCGTTGACTGGGAAGAGGAGTACTCTACTCCCAGTCTACAGCAAACCCCAGGCTGGTAGGAACCGGCCTGGTACGAGACCTGACGATCCACCTTGACCGTCAAGGACCAGAACGTCGTCAGGGCAGAATACACTTCGTAACCCCTGACGACGCAGAGGCCCCAGTGCGGCCTCCACGCACTTGGTGAAGATGCGGGGAGCCAGAGAAAAACCGAACAACAGCCTCTGGTACTCATACGCTAACCCTGCAAAGGAAGCGTAGGTAAGCCCTAGGATGGAAGATCGGGGATGCGAATACGCATCCTACAGGTCTATGGAGGAGAACCAGACCCCCACCTGACAGTGTTCAACAGGTAGGAGACGATCCAAAAAATGCTGAACCTTCCCATGGGACAGGTCTAGCATGGGTCTGACACCCCCCCTCCCGATTTCTCAGGCACCAGAGAACACCGGGAGGAAAACGCCACGATGATGGCTTGCTTCGTCCACAGAGATCAGATCTCGTCGACCAGAGCTGTCACTGCTGGTGACCCTGACAATAGGGTCTGTACCAAACCCGAAAACGGGTGGGGTTGTGTAATACAAGTCCCCGCCTCAGCGTTCTCTCCATCCACCTCGACATATGGTACTGCTGTAGCCATATGTGATGACACTCCCAACGCACCCGCCGCCATGTGGCGCAGGTCCGCTTAGGAACTGTAGATAGGCGGCCCGGTCCCACCCGCTGTGCGTAGCCAACCCTGGACCCGTGCGAGCAGAGCATTCCGTGTCGGGACATCTGACCCTGACACTACCCACGAGGCAATCGCACCCAAGGGGGGACCCCGACAGAAAGGGCCGGTTTGATATGGGGGAAGCTGACACCAGTTCTAGGTGACAAAACTCCCCCACTGAACACCCCTCCAGAACATGCTGAGGAGTTGTTCTGCAGCCGGACATGCAAGGTGTGAGGTCCCCATGGGTTCCTACACACCGTAGCCCTGCAGTGATATTACTACCACCTAAATCACGTGCACCTCTTCTTTTCAGACCACTGCCGATCTCGCGGGAGTGGGAGGCACCAACATGATACCTGGCCTGGCGAAGGCGAGGCCGGGGAAGCCCGCACTGTGTGCCTCAAAAGGTTTCGAGCCCCCCTGCTGACAACACTTATAGTTGACAGACGTAACACCAGGCTCAACCAACACAGCTTATGGTGTGGGAGCCGCTTGACAGCACAACATTCTCACGGACAGACCCAGGCTCAGCCATCAACTGGGTGTCAGCCCCTGTCCCCATGAGAAGCGAAAAGTGAGGCCGCCCGCGCTTCAACGAAGGCACGCGGCCCGCAGCCAAAGGAAACAATCAGAGCCCCCTTTTTCCGCTGGTGTTGGGGGAGGGAGTGATTGGAGAGCGGGCTGCTCGCGGCAGGACGGCGACGGCTTGTTTTTCAAGCCGAGCCCATCCAACATGGCCGATCCCTTGGCCGCCAAGGCTGTCGGCCTTGTGGACACCTGTCGATTCAACGCCCAGGATACCTCTGGCGGGGGAAAAACATGGCCGCCGGTCGAGGGCCTCGTCATCGCCGCTGACGAGGCCGTGCTCTCTCTTCTTCTGGCTGCGTGGTGTGAGGCGGTGTGGGGCCTAGGACAATACCGCCCGCGCTCCAGCGGAAGACCAAAATCCTCTGCGGAGAGGGGAACCCTGAGCGGTTATAGCTTGCGGCTAGGTCAAAGCTAATAACGTCAACAACCTCGCGTGGCGTGTCGACGTCGGCTGGCCCTCAAGGCCCCGCCACCAGACACCATTTGTTGATAGAAAAAAACAGCAATTCGTGGCGGTACAGGCCTTAGCAGCCCACCAGCCACTCGCCAGGCTGACCCACCTCATGCCGTCGGCCGGGCGGGGCACTGTTTCAACATGTCAAAAGCAAAGAACTGATGCTAACACGGAGCACCAGTGGTGGCTGCAAACAGCAACCTCCACTGTGGTGTGCACCATGAAGGGGTTAATGAATAAATGAACTTACATACTGTAGAATGGGTAAGCCCATGTACACAACGTTAAGGGGAGGCCGACCAGAGAGAACCAGTCCCGCATTCATTCATAATATTCACAACAGCACACCAGCCCTAGGCCTTAGCCCATTTACCCATGAAGGTAAACAAAGCCCCCGCACTACTCCCCCAATAGACACAGATTGACCGTCAGCATGAATGGTTGAGAGGAGAGAAAACTGTAACAAAGACAGACATTCTCGTAGCAGAGAGACAGAACAAAACAGTAGCCCCACTATAGCATAGCGTTCGACACTAATGTGGACAGAAAACAGTCAGGGTTAGGGTTATCCTGCAGCAGTATAGCTCTACTGCCACCCGCTGGGCCGACTCGCTCTCAAGCATCGGCTTCCGGGTGGGACACCGTTCATCCTTGCCGGGGCACAGGATCAAAGCTACCTGGCTACTTAGCCACGGTACACCCGGCCTGCACCCTGTCGTCAACCCTTTTACCTGTAAAAAAGGTAAATAGGCCTCAGCAAAACCCCCCACATTAGCTACCGACTGACCTTCATTAATGAACCGGGCAAGAGGAGGGAAAAGCGGCAACAACCCACAGCGGGGAATATTAGAACAACGACCCATTTCAGCATTAGCATTAGCATTAGCAGTAGCATTAGTGCTAGCAGCATGCTCTAGGATCGCTCGGAAATCGTCCACTGCAGTGGAACGTTCACCAAGCCATGCCGCCCCTGGCGCCGACACACACTTCACAGCATTACTAACACCAACATCAATGCCTGATGACACAGGGCCTACCTGTGTACAAGCCGGCTCGATAGCCAAACCTTGCACGCTGCTCCTCGATCTGCTGCCACAAGACGAGGAAACATCAGAATAGGCCCGACCGTGTCGCTGAAACATGCCCCGAAGATTCCAGGGGTAAGCAAACCTCCGGTAAGCATTCAACATTCAACACAACACAACATTCAACACAATTTCTCTAATCTTTTCATAGCACTAGTTACATAGGGCGACTTGCGACCGCTATGATGGGAACGAAAAAGAGGAAGAGTGAGTACTTTATAGTACGCCTCTATAGGGGCGGGGCCTGGCAGGTGGTGGGCGTATTTGTTTTTTCATTGATGGTGTACAGTAGGTACATGAGATGAGGTATATCTCGGTATGGCTTAAGAGCGGGACGCGATGCCAAGTACGAATATATAACTCTTTCACTACTACACTACAGAAGGTTAACCCTTTCACTACAATCTGTAGTGTGGTAGTGAAAGGGTTAACCTTCTATAGTGTGGTAGTGAAAGGGTTAAGAAACCATAAATCATGAAAGAAAGACACGCACATCCCAATAGGATAGGTGCTGGATAAAAAAAATATACCATTAGATAAGAACAAGTAGAACCACACACCAAATAGGTCCCAGTTGAAGGAATGTTATTATGCAGTGAGTGAGCTTCCTCACAGAGAGTCGCCATCTTAAATACTTGCATTCCAAAAACCATGTGACATACACCGCACATTGACATTAATTAAATAGCAGTATTAAATAGCAGCATACAATGCATTTCATATAATACATATGTACAATTATATAACAGTTAGTTCCAACCAAGTCAATTGATTGGACAAGAGGCATTCCATGAGTGCTGATATGCAGTATAACAGCACTGGGACTTTTTAACAGGGGCGACAGTGGATCAGGAGGTACAGCGGTCGTCTGGTAATCGGAAGGTTTTCGGCTCCTCCCGGCAGTGTGTCGAAGTGTTCTTGAGCAAGACACTCAACCCCTAACTGCTCCCGGTGAGCAGGTTGGCACCTTGCTGTGATGGATCACGGTTTATGTGGGTTTGGGTTTAGTTTATTCCTGGGTGCTTTGGATGTATTTTGGCAGGGCTCTACGCTAACCTTTTCCTCAAGGAGCACATGTGCTCCTAAATGAAAAGATTTAGGAGCAAAATTTAGGAACACAAAGAAATTTAGGAGCACAGTGAAAAATGTTCAAGCAACACAGAGTTTATTAACAAACAATTTATTACATGCATATTATACTGTACGTGTGTGAGTGCGTGTGCATACTAAGGGACAAACATCTGTGCAATAGCACATACCACCAAAATCACACATTGGCCCATGCCTACTAGATGCAAAGGATATTGGTTGTCCAGCTGCTTTTGTATGTTGTAGTGTTGTCACGATACGATACCAACATTTTGACTTCGATACCGATAGGAAAGGTAATGGAATATATTATTAGATGACAGACATGGAAAGTTCTTTATACAATTCTTTAATTAATTATAATTAATTAATATTTTGACGCTATTGAAACGTAGTTAATAAAAAATTATAAAATGATTCTGTTACAGCTGCTGAGCTATTTACTATAGCTAATGTCCATCAATATCTTCCTTTTGAATGAAATAGGTTCAGGAATCAGGAGAGAGAGGATGCAAAGCATGTTAGACCATTGGACCCATTTCTCGCAGAGTTTTCCTTACACATAGAAACAGCGTGACGAGAGAGAGAGAGGTTTTACAGCGACGAGGATGCAAAGCATTTTAGACCATTGGACCTGTTGCTCACAGAGTTTTCCTTACACATAGAAACAGCGTGACTCGTGAGATAAGTTGTCACAGAGCTGTCAAACGCAGGGCTGAATAGCTAGATGTCATAGCTTCTAAAATTGAAGGTCCGTGCTGCTCTGTGTATATTATGAAATTACAATTGCGCGTTGACACGCCCACTACGCAAAACTCGCACACTGTGCTCCTAAATAATTTTTCCGGTTCGCACAAATCTATTTTTAGGGGCAAATGCGAGTGAAATGTTCGCACTGTAGAGCCCGTTGGGGTTTTCTCTTGTGATCTGTCAATCACCAGACACCAGTTAATTACCATGTGGCATGGCAGGTGTGTGGGCTTGATTGCCACCTGATGGTGTCAGGTCATGTGTATAGTGACTTTAAGTGCCTTTTTCCTGTGTTCAGATGCTTGTTTATTTCATGTTTGCCCTCAGTAGTAGAGGAGTGTCCTAAGTATTGTTTCTAGGGTTTTCGCTTTCTGTAGTGCTTTTGGTTTCTTGTTTGTTATCTAGTCCCCCCCCCCCCCATTTCCTTTATCCTGGTGTTTTGTGTTTTCTATAGCTTTTATTTGTATTCATTTCAGTGTTCTTGTGTTTCCCCCCGCCCTATCTCATCGCTCTGCGATTCCCCTCTTTCTGTGTGTCTGCATGTGTGTCCTATACACCCCCCCGAATCCTGACACTTGCATGGTCGCCGTCGCTGTGTGAATGTGTGAGTGAATGGGTGCATGTGAGGCATAAATTGTAAAGCGCTTTGGACATTCCTTGTGTATATCTCTGAAGATTGTTGTGTTGTTTTTATCTTTTTCCTTTAAGAAAAGTAAGTACATTGAGAGCCACTAAACCAGATCCAAATTCCTTGCATGTGTAAACATACTTGGCGAATAAAAACGATTCTGATATCACTACTGTTGTCGTGTGGGGACCCACCAGAGGGAGGTCCGCGACCCAATTTGGGGTTCTGAGTCTGACCCAGTTTTAAGAAACCAGAGTCCACATGGGCAATCATTTCTCAACCTTCTACTCGTAGCGTTGGTTTCCCATCAAACCTGGGCCCTCATTCATCAACGTGTCTTACGCACAGATTTGTGCTTACCTTGTGCGTTTGATCATTTCTAAGCAAAGAGTGGGATTCATCAATTTCAACTTGAACTTGACTTTGTGCTTATGTCTACGCACAGCTCTGAGCACACTTAGCTGATGCCCAGTGGTAGAATATCGTTACTACGCACAAGCGCTCCTCAGTACATGCATTCGTTCCAACGCGGAAATAAAGACACTGGCGCGTGTTCTGTATGACCCCCGTAATTCATTATAGTTCATTGTAAAATAGCAACAGTAGTGTAATTATGGTCAAAAGAAAACCCTATAAATAGCATTTGGAATAATAGATCTTTCTCTCAGAATGAATGCAGCATGGTTTATATAGCGTTATCGCCGTTATCGGAATATACGGGGTGTACTGACTGACTGCGCTCCGCGTAGCTCAACTGATTGATTGATTGATTGAAAAGTTTATTAACAGATTGCAGAATGGGTACAGTACAGTACAGCTCAATACATACAATTGTTAAGAGGATGCAGACCTGAGAAAGACTTTCGTCTTGTTTCCATCAGGGTCCCCCATTTTCAATTCATCATAATAGTTATTATTTTGTGCACAGACCGCAGAAACACGGGAACGTTTTGATTATATTTAAAAGGCTTTACGTTAAACGAAACAAGTGGAATTTCGAAGCTGTAAGCAGAATACAAGTCATGTGAACACCCACGATATAGTGTTCTTCCCCCTTTTTACTGTATAAGAAAGAATAAAAAACGCATTGCAATGACACCAGATAGTGGACAGACTATGTATATGATGGGATTCAAGTTCGCGTTTTTGTTGATCATAGGCATGCTGTCAGAGTATGATATCTTAATCAAACATTCTAGAACATTTGTCGTCACAGATCATGTCCTAATAGAACATAGGCTATGGCATGGTCCATCGTGATATTGTGTGGACTGTTATTACTGTACCGGTACCACCCATTGTGACAACAGCCTTGTGAGTCTTGCACACAAACATGATGGGATTCAAGTTCATGTATTGAAAGGCAGGCTACATCATACATGCAGTGAGATTCATTGTTCTTGTATATGCTCTCGTATTATTGTTTATATAGGCTACCCAATACTGACATCAAAATAGATTGTAGTATGCCTCTAGAAATCATATGCAGCAGGTAGAAAATTGACGGAAAATCCATCGCGATTTGGAATAAAATTGAGGAGAACTTTAATCCCTGGGTATTAATCAAACAACACGGGAAAAGGCAGTCATATTCCAGCACGGTCTTTATTAGTGTTTGCGCTGCCCAGGCAGCAATGGTTAATAGATATCATATCCGACATCACCGTTCTCATAACACGCTTCCCTCGGCTTAGTCCATTTTTCCACATTTCATGGGGGTATTCCATTACCGTATATGGTTAATCGGGGCGGTTCTGGTATGCAAATACTTAAAACAGTGCACAAGCTCAAACGTAGGATCAAAGTCATATTCATCATGACAGGTGTGCGTAGAACCTGCGTACGCACGTGTGGTGAATCCCGATTTTCCTGTGCGTGCACTGATTCTACATTCTGTGCTTACGTGTGAAAATAGAACATATTCTACGTCCACGTTGATGAATGAGGGCCCTGGAGCGGTTTGGTTGGGGCACACTGTGATGAGGCATGCCAATCCACATAACACCAGGATAAGCCTATGATTTTCATACATCAACGAATAGAAAATGTAAAAAGCTGCTGGTCAACGTCTCTCCCCGTGCCTCCTGATGTCACTCTCTAATATCCTATGAAGTAAAAGCAGAAATTCTCCACACACAAAAAAAGTATTAAAATGCATAATATAATACAGTATAATGTATTTGTTATGTTATATGTTGTAATCTCAAGGTACACAAAAGCGTATTCCACAGCACGCCATCATGGCACAGCAAATAGCTATAGTCCAAACATTCTGCTGTATATAGGTGGAAATAAGTGAGTTGATCGGGAACTATTATGTATGGAGTGTTTTGATAGGAAAACCATGACAACCTGCAGCTCCGGCTGTGTGGCATTAAAACCCTGCTCAGCGAAACGCAGAGTGAAGTGGAGAGTGATGAGTGCCATAAATGACTTGTGTCTGAATGCAGTCGCCATGGCAATAGATCGAATGCAGAAGCTGAACCGTGGAATTGGTTACCATGGAAGCCAGCAATGATGCTTTGTGAGGCCCCTTAAATTTACAAATGTCCTTGTACCAGCAATGAGTTGGGCGGGGGGGATAAAGCCCTCTGGGAGAGAAGAGAAAAGAGCTTTTACGTCTCGCAGCAGAGCAGATAATGTGTGACGATAAAAAGCGAGTATGTTTCATCGCAACATACTGATGCCATAGAGAAAATGTTATCTATTAATTCACAGAGAAGTGGGATGATTAAGACCTAACATAATCTGTTTCCCCCATTAAACACTAGGCGACCAACCTAAAAGAAAAGATTAAAATATGAAATACAATTAGTCTTTTCCTTGCATAAGAGATTTTACTTCCAATTGTGCATATATATCCCTTGATTAGAGATTCAGCCCCTAAACGCGTTCCTTTTTTTTATCCACTTTTTCTCCTTATTTTCAATTTTTCTCCCATCCCAATTTCGTATCGCCAATTCTTCCCTTCAATTCTCCCCTCCCCTGTCTTGAACGTTGCTAGACTATGCCTCCCACTGGTCGGCTGTAGTGAGGATAGAAGCCTTGCATCACGTGTCCCCTCCGGTACATGAGGAGGCAGCCTGTCGCATCTTTTCACCAGACAGCGCAGACTCTCAGTGGCGGGAGTAACGCGTGGGAGGCTCACGCTGCCCCCGATACTTCCTGTCTCTGCTGTACAGGCGTCACCCAACCGACCTGTAGGAGTCGCTGTCCACAACGTCCAGATTACCACCCATCGACTTTCCACCCGCTACCTTCGCCAATTGAGATAGTATGATGACCGGCCCAAGCCGCAGACAATGCTGACTCGGGGAGTCGAGACCGGAGTCTCTTGCATTGGTGACGAGCGCAATCTCCGCTACGCCACCCAGCCACCCCCTAAACGCTTTCCTAAAAGTTATAGGCTATCACTTTAAGAATTTTAATGGTGTATCACTGCTCAAAACCCAATCCCTTGTGACATTTCTACCTAAGATTCTCTAAAATCCAGAGAAACCTGTGATGTGTTTATTCATATTAGTTCAGACATGTATTATTGACTTGAGTCTTATACAGTATTTTCATAGCTGCTCTTTGGTGATGCATGCAAATCTATCTAGAGCACACCAATCCTCTAGGAGTAATGTACAGTATGTTAGCCCCTACAGTGGCTTTGGAGATAGTATTTTGATATTTGGACGGAAACTATTCCAAAGCCACAATCTACAATTTGGCTCACAGATATAAGGGTCATTATAATTTGCTGTAAAATATCAACTACTTTGTACTAGATTAGATCAGATAAAAATGTATTGTCATTATACAGCATCATGATGGACCACTTTTCTTGTGTTCGCTCTCAAGTGCTACACTATTGATGATTTTTGTGATTTATTTTTGGCACATAGTTAGTTATTGTCATTATACAGCACAGTACACAGTACACAGTACAGTACAGTACAACGAAAATAAGTAAGGCAGTAGGCAGGTATGAATTGAGTATAAGCAAGTGAGTTCAGAGTTCATACAGTATGAATAACAGAGCCTAGAGTAAGCAATTGGGTTCTGAGTTCAGAGTATGTAAGTAGTACTTATAGGTAAGTACTATACAGCTTAGTTGTAATTTAGTTGTAATGACCTAGTTTTTCTATCTCCTTATACTATCTCCAAAGCCACTGTTGGTAAGCATATATTTAAATAAATACTAGGCAAGGAAAAAAAGATTGTACTTGTAAGTGAGATTGGTAGAGTTAATGAATATAATGTTTGTGTTATTTTCTTTACATATGAACTAAAACTGAGAGCGGACCTGAGTTCATTCCAAAGTGCACCAGTTGAGAACTACTGGCTCATTTACGCTGTTATCTGTCCATAGGTGCATCTGCTTCTACAGTGACTGGCTCATTTACGCTGTTATCTGTCCATAGGTACATCTGCTTCTACAGTGGACCACTGCTCTCCAAACCCCTGTCAGAATCGAGCGTTATGCCGTAATCGAGGCGGCGGCTACTTGTGCTTCTGCGTGCCGGGTTTCCAGGGTTACCACTGCCATATTGACGTGAATGAATGCGTCCTCCAGCCCTGCATGAATGGCGCCACCTGCGTGGACAGAGTGGACAGGTACAGCTGTCTCTGCACACCTGGGTTCATAGGTGAGTGAATCAGACTTAATTCAACGTGGCTCAACCACACTTCTCCAACAGATCATGTTCCTGTGCTGTTTTCTTACATGGTTCCATGTTGGTTTTAGTTTTTTTATTTGTTTGTTTTTCATTTGTTCGTTTTGGCCAATTCTCTTTGTGCCATTTGGGTTCTGCCAGAGTGCCTGACTTGTTATGGTGTCTTGGAATTTGCATAGGGTTTTGTCCAGTGATGCAGTGGCAAAATAAAACTCCAAAATTTAAATAAAATAAAAGTGTGTAAAGTATACAGTATGAATAATCATTCATATACATACATATAATGTACATTGATATACACAGCATTTTCTCAGAATAGTATTATTTAGGTTTTTTTCCTCCTCAGAAAGACCATATTTACATGTAACTTGCATCAGTCTGATACTACTTAGTATAATTTACCATGTAAGTGTCACTGTCAACCATGAACCATTCATATCAGTTAAAAAATATGGGTATACTGGGTGCGGCTGGGTAGCGCAGTGGACTAAGCACTCGCCTACCACCGCAGAGACTCTGGGATCTAATCCAGCTGTCAGCGGTACCTCTGGCTTTGTCAGTCGTCTCTACTAACACAATTGGCAGTGTTAGTGGGTGGGAAGCCGGTGGGGTATGTGTCCTGGTCGTTGTAAACTGTGACTCCTACTGTTCGGTCGGGGCGCCTGTTCAGCAGGGAGGGGATCTGGGGGAAATAGCGTGAACCTCCGCACGCGTTACGTTCCCCCAGTGAAACTCCTCGCTGTCAGGTGAAAAGAAGCGGCTGGCGACTCTGCATGTATCGGAGGAGGCATGTGGTAGTTCTACACCCTCCCCAGGCCGACAGTGGGGCAATGCGTGCAACGACCAGGAAGGGAATTGGCATAACGACTAAATTGGGATGGGTGAAAAATACAAAAAGCCCAAAAATAAACAGGGTATACTCCATTTTACAAATGCAGAGGTGGGTAAATTGAGGTTCATCCTCCTAAAAATTCATGTCAGGGTATGTCCTGTCGATGTCACGTCCAGTTTATTTGTGTGGGCATTTTCAACATAAACATTCTAAATTGGGCGGCTGAGTGGCGCAGTGGGCAAGGTGCTCGCCACTAACGCAGGATATGCTGGTATCGAGCCCAGCTCTCTGCGTTGCTACCGGCTTGGCCGGCCGTCATACTAACACAATTGGCAGTGTTAGAGGGTGGGAAATCAGTGGGTGGGGATTGGACGTTGTGGACAGCGACTCCTACAGGTCGGTTGGGTGACGCCGGTACGGCGGAAACAGGAAGTATCGGGGGCAGCGTGAGCCTCCCACGCGTTACTCCTCGCCACTGAGAGTTCGAGCTGTTGCGGTGAAAAGATGCGACAGGCTGCCTCCTCGTGTACCGGAGGGGACACGTGATGCAAGGCTTCTATCCTCACTACAGCCGACCAGTGGGAGGCATAGTCTAGCAACGTTCAAGACAGGGGAGGGACCAACACCGGAGACGCTGGATTCGCCTGTTCGAATCCAGCTCACAGCTCCGGCGTTGTCACCAGCTTGGCTGGCCGTTCACACTAATACAATTGGCAGTATTAGAGGGTGGGAAAGCTGGCGGGGTGGGTCCGGGTCGTTGTAAACAGCGACTCCTACAGTTCGGTCGGGCGCCTGCTCAGCGAGGATAGGATCTAAGGGGGGTAGTGTGATCCTTCCACACGTTACACCCTCTCAGTGAGAGTCCGCGCTGCCAGGTGAAAAGAAGCGGTTGATTGGCTAGACGTGTGTCGGAGGAAGCATGTGATAGCCTCCACTCTCCCAGACCGACTGTGGGGGGTAGGTGCGCAGCGACCAGGAAGGGGATTGGGAATTGGCATAACGACTAACATTGGGATGGGAGAAAATCGGAGGAAAAAGGAGGGGGGGAAAGATATAAAAAAAAAAAAAAAAAATACAGGGGAGGGAAGAATTGGAAATACTAAATTGGGTTGGGAGAAAAATAGAAAAAAAATTTGGGAGAAAAGGTGGATAAAAAAAAAACATTCTAAATTGGCCCGTGTTTATCTCCTGTCGCAGTGTTTGCTAATATCACTAGCCGGGAGGAAATGCGCGTGGGCCCAAGGTGTTCCCCTAGCAATGGAATTCCACTCTGAAAAGGTCTACGGCCGTTAATCACAGTTGCATGTCTCAAAGGGCCTCGCAGGCCCACATTACAATGGAACGACACCCCCTGACCTTCGACCCTCTGTGAGGATAAGGAAAAAGGGAAACAGGAATAAAGGCGAATTAAAAAAGAGATCCCCCAACCAGGACGGTCAGGCATTCAATATCCACCCCAATTAGCAACGCCTCCTTTGGACGCAGAGAGGCCCCTGCTCCAGATGCAGAAGTGCTGGGCTTCCTCAAGAGCGTCCCGGCACTGACGCCATCCCAGTTTCACTGCAAGTCAATTGGAGAAAGATAATGATCTCTGTTGCAGAGATGCTTTGAGGAATGCCATCCTTGATTATTCCATTACGGCTAATGGTTATAGACTTTCAAACGCACACAAAGAGAAAGTTGTTTGGTTCTTAAGTCGGTAGTATACCTGCGTAGTATACCTACATATTTGTCAACCTTTTAGTAGTAGGGGTGTGACGATGCACACATTTTGAGATTCAATATGAATTGAAATGTTTGAGGTCAGGATTCTATTTGAATTGTGATTCTTTATATCTGTTAAAGCCATGAATCTTTTCAGGCTATTTCCCTTGATTAATGATTGGAGGAGGAGCTTTAGTAATTACCACCACTATCATCTTTGCATTGGTCCCTTCTTACCTCTCTTATCAGCCTTTTACACATTGGTAACAGGCTCTTGTCTAAGGATGATACAAGGCTGCCATCTAGTGGTGGCCTGAATGATTTTCTCTATATCCCATTATAACCAAAGAGAGCAGTGGTGGAAAGTAACCACGTACTGCACTTAAGTACAATTTGGAGGCACTTGTGCTTTACTGAATTAGTTTAATTTATGAGAAATGTCTTCTTTTATTCCACTACATTGCAAAGAAAACATTGTACTTTTTACTCCACTACACTACCCATTAGTTACTTCGGGGGGGGGAAATAAAAATATTTTGCATAGAAAACACTGCATACATTGATGAAGATGGTGTTGTACATTAAAATTTGAAGCCTGCCAGCTTCAAGAGGATGTAATCAGAGCTAGAATAACTGTACCACATTCCACTTTAACATTAACCTTTAGAGGATCAACAATTTAATGTTCCCAAGCACTGAAATGCAAGAACATCATAGTGAATGTGTACTTCTATTTTTGATAGTTAAGTACATTCAATATCAAATACTACTTCACAGGTCCAAAAAGTCATATCTGAACCCAAAAAGACTCGGAAATGTACTACCTGGAACCATAGGCGATATTAGCCTCTGCGAGCAGGGGGGGCAACATTTTGACGTGAGGGGGATGAATGAATGAATGAATGAATGAATGAATGAATGAATGAATGAATGAATGAATGAAAACTTTATTTAACAGATTGCAGAATGGGTACAATACAGTACGGCTCAATACACACAATTGTTAAGGGGATGCAGACCTGAGAAAGACGTTTGTCTTGTTTCCATCAGGGTCCCCCATTTTCAATTCATATAGACATTTATGACATACTGTACACAACATACATGACATTTATGGCATAGGGACATATAGGTATTTAGTACTGATACATTTGTGACATAAACGGTATTCAAATATACAGTACTGTTACCCCTAGATCCTGACAGAGTAGGGGAGGGGACTGTACATTAGGAGGGGGTGGGTGGGTGGGAGAGAAATATACATACGGCGGGGAGGGAATATATACATGCGGTGGGGAGGAGACTGTCTATTAGGAGGTGGTGGGGGTTTTGGGCATTTACGGTGGCCAGTTTCGAATTGCAGCCTCCCGTAGGTGCTCTTTAAGAGCAGTTTTTGAATGTGGGTAGGGATTCACATTCCTTTACAGCTTTGGGTAGGGCGTTCCACATTGATGTGGCATAATTGCGAAAAAAGTGTTTAGTCCCTTGTTTGAGCCGAATCTGGGTTTAACATGATTTGTTGAGCTTCCTCTGGTGTAGTGGTTGTGGTATTCACTGACCTTTGGGAAGTATTTTGACATGTACATGGGTACCTTAGTCGTATAGTGTATCTTGTAGACCAGGCCCATTGCAAGTTGCTGTACTCTGTCGTCTACTCTAAGCCATCCTAGGTTGTCAAAGTGGGCAGGGGTGAGGTGGGTTCTGGGGGTAAGGTCAAGTAGTAGTCTGTTGGTTGACTTTTTTTTATTACATTGGATGCCATTTTGTCACAGAAAAGATTTGCCTCTAGGATGGAACCCAGGTAGGTAATTTCGTCTTTCCTTGTGACAATATTGTCACCCACTGCAACTGAGAAGCCGTCGGTCTAAAAAAATTACTTGGCGGAAACAGTTGAGAATGAGTCAGTGTGCGCCAGCGCCACGCTGTTCTATTGCAATTGGTGGATTATGATTATTTTTTTTAAAGGTAGCTTAAAAACCACTTAATCATGGCGCCAGTTCAGAGAAAAACCCACACAATAGAACCGGAGTCCTATTCCACTGCTTTGAACACTCAAACTTTTTCAAAGTAAACGCTTCGGAACCCGCGGGACACTCAGTTAAGGATCGGGCAAAAATGGGGCTATTTAAAAAAATATTTGGACGATTGCATACCCAAAGTAATTTGCGATTCATTATACTTTATACCTATAGCACATGCATGAGTCTGGTCTCTTTTGAACGGTAACATTCTGAAGTTTCTTACACAGAAAATTCATTTTGAGTGCTAATGAAATAGACTAACAGAGGTTTGAACACACTGAAGTAAAAGTTGTGTGTACTCACATTTCTGTTTAGTAGTTGCCAGATGCCTGTTTCTAAGTTCCAGCTGAGAGGTACGAGCTGGAAAACATAACGGTTCTATAGCCTGAAAAAAATCCCACAGACATTTTTTGTTTCACAAATGTTTTTGTAATGTGTGTACCGGCAATAATTCAGCATGATTATCCAAAATGGCTTTCCATAAATTTCACCTTTCTAGTCAAAACAAAGGACTTCTTCGTCTTCTTGTATCACCTTCTCCCACTCTGAGTGCCCGTCTGGGATCGCTTTCGGAGCAGACGCTCCTTGGCTACAACGGTGGTCAATAATTTTCGCCATCAGTGGTGACTGGTCAGTTCAGGACCGCTCACAACCAGACATGGTCACTCGTCCGAACGGTTTGTCAAATGACGCTCGCCGGATGTTTCGTCTTGTAACTCGAGGATGGAATCACGCAATAGGTTGAGTGTGGTGACGATCGAAAGGCGGCAAATAAAACTTTCCAACAATGTATTGGTTGATCGGCGAAAACACAGCCCGAGCCGACAGACGAGGGCAAAGTGCCGCGATGTGCTCGCGAGTGCGTGACGGCCCGCATTCGGGACGTCCGATCTTTAGGAGGTATAATGAACAAACTTTTATAATGATGGCAAAACACAAACTCGTACAAACCTGCCGCCCCTCTAAAATCGCCTATGCCTGAAACCGTACCAAAGCTGAGCCCCGGACACACGCAGAACCGAAACATGCCAGACCTGAACCTGGTCGGCCTCAGGAGACACAGACCCAAACGGCACAGTTTTCAAAGTTGCTTATTACAAGTTGTCAAAATAAAGCTTAGTGTCACTGTCTTACCTTCTCCACAGCGCTGCCCGACTGTGACGCATATTCCATCCAATCCTTGCCAAGAAAGTTGGTCATAATAATTTTTTATTCTTCTTGATTGAAAAATCATGGCTATTGTATTCATTTACATTTACATTTTGTCATTTAGCTGACACTTTTTATCCAAAGTTACAAGTTCTGTATGACAAGTCAGCAGGAAGGGTACAACTCTTTCAGCTGAGTAACAATGTTCAACAAACAGTGTTGAAACTTGGGTGCTGCAGTGTTGAGTGCATAGTAGTGAAGACATAATTATATATTAGGGAGTATTATAGACAAGGAAGATGAATTAGTGGAAGAGTGCATGCTAGTAGAAGACAGTACTAGTAGTAGAAGAGTTTTTTAACATCAGGTATTGATTGAAGAAGTGTGTTTTTATTCAACGGCGAAAGATTGGTTGTGTTTCGGTTGTCCTAACTGTGGTGGGAAGTTTGTTCCACCATTGTGGAGCAAGGACAGAGAATAGACGGCTCCTCTTTGATGACCCTCCCGGAGCTCGGACAGGAGTGGGGCTGAGGCGGTCAGAAGATGCAGAGCGTAGGGGTCTTGAGGGTGTGTAGTTAGAGACCATTGACCGGAGCGCTGTGCGATATGCCAAGTCGAGGACCTTGAAGCGGATTCCACTTGTTGTTCTGGCTTATGTCCACTTGCTGTCATGGATGACATAACGCTAATGATTCCAAGAGTATGACTCATTCAGATTCAACTTTGCAGTTTTGCATCTTGTTGCATGTAGCATAATAACCGACGTAAAGATAACTTTGACTGTTTTGCAATTTTGAACTATAACGTTATTATAGTATTAGTATAGTGTATACTATTAGTATAGTGACCAGGGTCACACTCGTAGATGTTTATTATGATCATTTAGTACCATCTTGTGGCAAGAGATGCACATTGCACTAGGAGCAGAATAATTAAACAGAATTGGACTTACTGTACATCCATCAACTACCATGGACCTTATGAAACACATGGTGTGACTGCTGCCTTTATCACTAGTCTAAGATTCACTTTGCCATTTGATCACGTGGGTGGCGCTGATAGTGTTGGGGAACCTGATTGATCATAATCCAGCCTAATTAAACAATATGTTTGACAGTTCTTCTAACTGAAAACTATGCTCTAAGAGAAAGAGAAAAAGGAAAAATAAATCACTGGTATTAGTGGATCCTAATGGTCCTAATGGACCCGACATTTCATGTCAGAGATCCGACACCCACGGCAACCAGTAATGAACCATGGGTTTTTGGGGGCTTGGTCAAACCTGAAGAACTCTAAACCCATCCTCCAATTGAGTTGTTATGCCAATTCCCTTCCTGGTTATTGCACTGCCCTGCTGCCCTCCGATACATGTGGAGTCGCCAGCCGCTTCTTTTCACCTGACAGCGAGGAGTTTCACTGGGAGAGTGTAACGCACAGAGGTTCAGGCTATTTCCCCCAGATCCCCTTCCCGCCAAACAGGCGCCCCGACCAACCAATAGGAGTTGCTGTTGCAACGATTAGGACTCATACCCTACCATCTTCCCACCCAAGAGCAGTTGTGTTCGTAGGGACGACTGACGAAGCCAGAGGTACCATTGCCGGGAATTTAACCCGGGTCTCTGTGGTGGTAGGCGAGTGATTAGACCTCTACACTACCCAGCCACCCACCCAAGTGTTTAGACCTCCACACTACCCAGCCACCCACCCAAGTGTTTAGACCTCTACACTACCCAGCCACCCACTCAAGTGCTTAGACCTCTACACTACCCAGCCGCACCAGTGCTTAGACCTCTACACTACCCAGCCGCACCAGTGCTTGGACCTCTACACTACCCAGCCGCACCAGTGCTTGGACCTCTACACTACCCAGCCGCACCAGTGCTTGGACCTCTACACTACCCAGCCACCCAAGTGTTAAGACCTCTACACTACCCAGATGCCCCAGTGCTTAGACCTCTACTTTAGTATAATCTTAAAAGGAGAACTTTTACTTCCACCAGAGTATGATTTCATCTGGGTATTGCTACTGTGTACTTCTACCACCACTGAGCTGTGATAATAGCTTATATCACTCACCCTAATCCCTTGTCATGGATCTTATCTTCATCTGAGAGGATCCTGTTAGCTTCATAACAGAGACAATTTATTCTCATGGAACACGGATTTGGCCCTGATTATGTAACACTGCAGCTAATGTTGGATACCCCATCCTGTTAGATTATGTGACCTGTAAATTTTTTACTTTTGGTTGGATTTAGTCATTTAGATGACGCTTTTATACCCAAAGCGTCCATATTTCCTACACTTCACAAGACATGTAAGTTATATACTACGTTTTTTTTTTTTTTTTTTTATTACCACACAATCAAGTATTCAAAAAGAGAAACTCTATTGAGTTGCCATTCTAAAAGCATTTCTATGAGAAAATTGACCACTCTCACTCTCACAATCAGTCGTTCCACATAAAAGCTCCGGTGTTTCTCCTCCTTCTTTCTACGTGGCCATAGCAACATGCTTCACAACCGCTCAGAGAGACAGGTAGCTGACCCCTTGCCTTGGCATCCATATTTACAAGCTCCTCGTGTTCCCAGGTGCCACCTGTGACGTCCAGATTGATGAGTGTCAATCTCAGCCATGCCGCAATGGCGGCAGTTGCCATGCCAACACCAACGGCTTTATGTGCACCTGCTTGCCCGGTTTCCAGGGACACCGATGCCAAGCCAACATTGACGAGTGCCAAGACCGGCCATGCCAAAACGGGGCTCTGTGTCTAGATGGGGTGAATGAGTGAGTAGCGCAGTATGAAATCCAACATCAGTTGGTTAATTCAAAAGCATGAGCAAGTTTAGCTTCTGTTTGGGAGTGTATCAATTATAGGTAAATACATGTTGATTCTTGAAGTGCAGGAATTATTGAAAATTATATGAAAAATAATCTCTTTGGCAACATTCACATTCCATTTTAACACATGTAGGCCCTATGCAACCAGAAACAAACTTTTTTACAGCTTCAAAATACATTAAAAACTCGTGTTTTGCTGTTACATATCAGTCAAGGTTATATCAACAGCTCAGGGAATACATTTTAGCGTGAAAGACTGTACTGTAAGGCTGTAATGTGGCTGCCTTCTAGCCATTACTAACCAACTGACATTAGCATAGCTTAGCTAGCTAGCTGGAAACATCCCGGCGATGTGGTAGTCCTTACATCAGCATTATCTTAGCTGGTGTCCTTGATGCATGATACAAGGGTTCTTCTGAACCAGGGCAGTGGTATGGTTTTGCCAAAGACACATAGTGGCTAGAAGGCATCTGCATTACAGCAGGCTACCTGTGACCACAGAACAAGAACGCTCTGTTCGCTTTGCTTTGTGGACTCCTCCAAAACACCTAGATGACGTCTCAGCAGTTTTTTGAATGTCCACTATTCTGATAATTTAATTTGTAAAGTGAACAGTCGTGAAAAACAAGAATAGAATAGACCACAAAAAGCAGCACTGATACTCTTGAATAATGTTCTATTGTGTCTGTCTTAGGTATAGCTGTGACTGCTCTCAGACGGCCTTCATGGGCATTCACTGTGAAACTCCAGCCCCATGCATGTCCCAGCCCTGCTTCAACAGCGCCCCCTGCCAGGAGAGTGAGGGGAACTATACCTGTGACTGTTGGCCAGGTAACATTATAAACCTGACCCCCACAGTCAGTCACATGCACACGCAGACACGCACACACACACACGCAGACACACACACACACGCACACACACACACACACACACACACACAGAGAGAGAGAGAGAGACCTTCCCAGGAGGAAGAGCTAGGCATTTTGTTGCTTAATTAACAGTCAAGCCTGAGGTGAGTTCCACAACGTATTTCTGAAACTGTGCCATTTCCCACCTCTAGCCCCAGGGTACGCACAGAGGAAGGAGCTCTTGAAATACGAATATTTATTTTTTTATTTTATTTTATTTTATTTTATTTTATTTTGCATAACCTTTGCATACCCTGAGGGTATGAGCCAATCAGCTGAGACAAACTGGAGGGAAAGGATAACAGATGGGAACTGAAGATACAGAGAGAAGTCCTGGTGAAGAGAGAGAGAGAAAGACAGGGAGAGAGAGACACATACACACACATAGACAGAGAGAGACAGAGAGAGACACACACAGACAGATAGAGACACATACACAGAGAGAGAGAGAGAGAGAGAGAGAGAGAGAGAGAGAGAGAGAGAGAGAGAGAGAGAGACTGAACGGCCATAGACTGAACCTAAAAAGCTGTGTGTGTCTGTGCGTGTGTATTTGGATGGAGAATACACCTCATTCTCATCCTGATATCCATTACAAAAAAAAAGTGAATCCTGACTGTGGGATATGTCCTGTTATGTTAAGGGGTGTGTGTGTGTGTGTGTGTGTGCGTGTGCGTTTGTGGGTGTTTGTTCTGTCAGCGTGTATATACACTTTCACATATGATCGGTCTGTCCGATTGTGTGGTTATGGCCAATTATTGGATTACCGGATATTCAATTCAAGGTCTGCGTTCCCACCATGTAACCATCACGCTGCGTGTCTCTCCAGGGTTCGAGGGGCTTCAGTGTGAGCTGGATGTGAACGAATGTGCCAGCGGTCCCTGTGCCCACGGGGGCCGGTGCGTGGAGCTGTCCTGGCACGCCCTGTATGGGAGTGAGCCTCTGCTCCCTGCCGTCTACGACCACCGCCATGCTGCTGGCTTCATATGCACCTGCCCAGAGGGGACTACAGGCATGTTTCTCATAACCTTTATTATAATTTTTTTTTTATCGGGCAAGTTGACCGAGAACTAGGGATGGGCACGAGAAATGTTTTCCCAGATCAAGTACTCGCATGAATTCCTCGAGTAGTGCTTGAGTACTTGTTCAGGAATATTTATTTTTAGAATACATCTTAACCCTTTCACTACCACACTACCAAAGGGTTAACCCTTTCACTGCGACAATACAGAAGGATAATCCTTTCACTGCCACACGACAGCAGGACTGTCTGTAGTGTGGTAGTGAAGGGTTAACCTTCTGTAGTGTGGTAGTGGAAGGTTAACCTTCTGTAGTGTGGCAGTGAAAGGGTTAAAGAGCATGGCAGTAGCAAGAACGAGATATTGCACGGAGTCACAAACACACACAGACACACACAGATGCTACTGATTTTATTATGTCTCGTTCCTCAGACAGAATGCACAGCAATATTACCCAATGCTTAAAGCTTATTGTCAGTCAAAACAGTCAGTTACCATTTGTAATAATTACATTAACTCGACGTTGTCTACAGCAGGTCTCTCCACTCATGGAACGGCATGTCCGTATAATACTAGTCTATGAACGCTACGCAAAGTGGGCGACATGTCTTTGGCACAATTTGGAAATCCACAAACATGAACCGCTGTTTTTATCTTTTAGATCAAGCTAAGCTAGCTGTGCAACAAAGAGGCTGGATATGTTTCAAGTTCAAGTTTCTTTATTAGTTGTCATACAAAAATACAGAATACTTTTATATGAAATGCTTCTTTCTGTTTTGCTCCTGAGAGTGTGCTAGATAAAAATAGAGTATAAAGTAAAGTATAAAATAGAAAGTCAAGTACGTAGACAAGTGTAAACAAAAACAAAAGTGTTCAATATACATATATACAATATACAATGCAGAGTAGAGAAAAAGTAACTGAGTTACATTACAGTATACAGTACAATAAAGACATGGGATGAGGTACAACTTAGGGTAAGGTGCAATGAGGTATGAGTTGTAGTGCAAATCTCTTTACCAATCAATATAAAGTGTGTTAAGTGTCTAAAGTGGGTTGTTTGTTTAAAGTGAGTGTGTATGTGTGGATGTGTGTGCTGTGAGTGTGTTTGATGGTCTGTAACATAGTGTTATTGTCGTTGAGCATCCTGATGGCCTGGGGACAGAAGCTCCTTCTGGGTCTCTCTGTTGTCCCGCTCCACAGCTTCCAGTCGTTGTCTTCCTGCAAAAGATTTCAGAGCAGGATGTGTGTTTCAGTGGCAAACAGAATGTGGTGGTAACCCATTAAAGAAATCAATGATTGAGCAGCACCCTCAAAAACCCTTCAGTTGAAACGGCGAGTCCTGGAGTAATCGATCACTCACGCCCATCCCTACCGAGAACATGTTCTTGTCTACGGCATGGGCAGAGAGGAGTGGTTGCAGGAGGAGGTTAACCCTTTCACTGCCGCACTACAGAAGGTTAACCCTTTCACTGTGACACTACAGAAGGTTAACCCTTTACTATCACACTACAGACGGTTTAACCTTCTGTAGTGTGGTAGTGAAAGGGTTAACCCTTTGTCGTGTGGCAGTGAAAGGGTTAAAGCGACAATATGTTATTTACATTTTTGTATTCTTTTCATTTTTTCTATTCATTAATCTATGTCTATTAAATTCATTAAAGTTCTGGAGTGTGTACAGAGCAAATTGAGACCCCCGGTGCTTCAACACGGCACTCACCTTGTGAGACACAACACTCAATTTGCTCTGTACACGCTCCAGAACTTGACACATTGTTGCTTTAACTCTCAGGTGTTTTTTGGGGGGTATTTTCCCCCTAAATTCTATTTTAGAATTCTACCACTCAATAGCTTTCAATGGCCAGTAGCTGTTGTGACATCATCATTAGAATGTTATGTTCTGAACAATAATCAAACCTGTGTCTGTGAACGTACACAATCACCATTTACCATAATATTATGTTATGAGGCATTGGGAAATATTAACACAATCGCGGCCACTGGGATGAGTCTAATTATTCTCAAGAGGACCAGGAAATGTAAACAGACGTGGGGCTGTTTGTACAGCTAAATCTATACTTTATAGTATTGCTATCTGTCCATTCTCATTGTGAATTGAGACCATAAACCGTCCCTTCAAAATGGCTTAAAGAAAAAAAAATGCATCAATACGTTCTCATTTTATAGCGCCGTGAATATAAGCGTTATACCGGATTTGGTCTAGTATATTTCCTGGAAGCCGAGATAATGGGCTAATAGCTAATAACGTTAAATCCAATGGCATTTCGGTCATAGATACGCTCCAGTTAAAACTCAAACTGCATATGATCGGCACGATCCTCACGCATGTATGCATGAAAGGGGGGGGCGGGGGACGTCGTTTCTGATGATTGATTACCAATAACCACGTTAGCCTCATTAGCCTCATAGGCCGAACGCCTGGATGGCTATCAAAACAAGGCCAGATCGGGATGTACTTTACGTGAAAAAGATCTTACCATGGTCCGGTGGGATCCCCCTGAGCATTTCCCCGTTATCGATCGCCATCTGGTAGATCGATATGTCCATTGGCTGATGATAAATCCCCTTATTGCATGGTGAAATCTGCGATGCAAAACGTAATCCAAGGTACAGGCTACACATATAGAATCCAGCTACTGGAAACTCAAAAAAAAAGTAAAAAAAAAGATTGCTTCCTTCAGCCACAGTGCACACTGCATTATCGCGATAGCGCCCCTAAGAGGATCTGGCCGGTATTGCACTTTGTCGAATTCAAAGAGTAGGGTAAATCTGCAGTGCCGCTCGGAGACCTTGAATAGGTTATTAATATGGAATAAAAGCAATAACAACTTGCCACGGATTTATCCGTGCCTCTGTCCACAACGGGTGGAATCGAAACACGGAGATCTCCGTGCTTGGGCGGGATAGTGTTAAGCCAGCAATTTTTTTTTAATAAAACACACACACACACACACACACACACACACACACACACACACACACACACACACACACACACACACACACACACACACACACACACACACACACACACACACACACACACACACACACAAGACAATACTTCATCAATATGTTAAACAGTGTCCATACAGTGCAGTTTCTAAATCTTTTGTTGGCCTAATGTAATGGAGGGAGGGGGTGGCTAATGTGGTTTGGAATGGGGAATCTGAGACGAGGAGGAGGGCTTGTGGAAACATTGAATAAAATGTGCCCCATTATCTACATACATTTCTTCAATTAACCTCCTCAGATCTCTGTCTATTAATATTGTTTAAACATTCCTGGTTCTGGTCCATTGCTGTTCATGATGTATTCCTGTGTGTAGGTTCCTGTGTGTACGTTCCTGTACACATTCCCGTCTGCACTCATTCTTGCTTGAATAAGTAGGTTATATACAGTAACAATCAGGTACCATAGTAGTGTCTGTCCTCAGCAGTGTCTGTCCTCAGTCCTCAGCAGTGTCTGTCCTCAGTAGTGTCTGTCCTCAGTAGTGTCTGTCCTCAGTCCTCAGTAGTGTCTGTCCTCAGTCCTCAGTAGTGTCTGTCCTCAGCAGTGTCTGTCCTCAGTAGTGTCTGTCCTCAGCAGTGTCTGTCCTCAGCAGTGTCAGTCCTCAGTCCTCAGCAGTGTCTGTCCTCAGTAGTGTCTGTCCTCAGCAGTGTCTGTCCTCAGCAGTGTCTGTCCTCAGCAGTGTCTGTCCTCAGTCCCCAGCAGTGTCTGTCCTCAGTAGTGTCTGTCCTCAGCAGTGTCTGTCCTCAGCAGTGTCTGTCCTCAGTAGTGTCTGTCCTCAGTCCCCAGCAGTGTCTGTCCTCAGTAGTGTCTGTCCTCAGTCCTCAGCAGTGTCTGTCCTCAGCAGTGTCTGTCCTCAGCAGTGTCTGTCCTCAATAGTGTCTGTCCTCAGTCCCCAACAGTGTCTGTCCTCAGTAGTGTCTGTCCTCAGTCCTCAGCAGTGTCTGTCCTCAGTCCTCAGCAGTGTCTGTCCTCAGTCCTCAGCAGTGTCTGTCCTCAGTCGTGTCTGTCCTCAGTAGTGTCTGTCCTCAGTCCCCAGCAGTGTCTGTCCCCAGCAGTGTCTGTCCTCAGTAGTGTCTGTCCTCAGCAGTGTCTGTCCTCAGCAGTGTCTGTCCTCAGCAGTGTGTCTGTCCTCAGCAGTGTCTGTCCTCAGTCCTCAGCAGTGTCTGTCCTCAGTAGTGTGTCCTCAGCAGTGTCTGTCCTCAGCAGTGTCTGTCCTCAGCAGTGTGTCTGTCCTCAGTCCTCAGCAGTGTCTGTCCTCAGCAGTGTCTGTCCTCAGTCCTCAGCAGTGTGTCTGTCCTCAGCAGTGTCTGTCCTCAGCAGTGTCTGTCCTCAGTCCTCAGCAGTGTCTGTCCTCAGCAGTGTCTGTCCTCAGTCCTCAGCAGTGTCTGTCCTCAGCAGTGTCTGTCCTCAGTCCTCAGCAGTGTGTCTGTCCTCAGTCCTCAGGAGTGTCTGTCCTCAGCAGTGTGTCTGTCCTCAGCAGTGTCTGTCCTCAGCAGTGTCTGTCCTCAGTCCTCAGCAGTGTCTGTCCTCAGTCCTCAGCAGTGTCTGTCCTCAGTCCTCAGCAGTGTCTGTCCTCAGCAGTGTGTCTGTCCTCAGCAGTGTCTGTCCTCAGCAGTGTCAGTCCTCAGCAGTGTCTGTCCTCAGTCCTCAGCAGTGTCAGTCCTCAGCAGTGTCTGTCCTCAGCAGTGTGTCTGTCCTCAGCAGTGTCTGTCCTCAGCAGTGTGTCTGTCCTCAGCAGTGTCTGTCCTCAGCAGTGTTCTAAAAATGGACTCCCTAGCAGTGACGGCCCCCCTCCGACAGTAAGGTGACCAAATAGCATTAGTTTAATCCCCAGAATCTGGCTTTGCCGGTCGCCTGACTGAGAGCAGTCAGCCCTGCATGGCTGCAGAAAAGTGGACAAGGAGCGGACCTCCATAGGGATGGCTAATGCACACTACAGGATTGGATACACAGCGAGGGATGTGGTGCATTTGGACAAGTGTTTAGTTATTGAGTGGGAAACTGTGCCGGCGTGATGAGGAGACTTGCCCGATGGGTTTTGGTTGTGCTGTTGCTCTGCACAGGTAATGGATCTCGTTATGTCTATCTGCCAATCTTTCTTTTGTTATTAAAGGAGCACGCCAACATTAAGGGAAATGCAGGCAAGAAGATGGGTACCAATTTCCTCTCTGTGTTTGGTAGAAAGCGATCCGGCTGCAAGCTAGCCTAGTTTAGCACAAATGAATGGAAGCGGATGTGTAGTGGCTAGCCTAGCTTAAAGGTGTAATTGGCCATGGCCTAGGCTAGCCACTACGCATCTGCTTCCATTCATTTTACTAGCTTGTAGCCGGATAGCTAGTTTTTACTGAACACACAGAAAGAAAATTGGTATCTATCTTATTGTCTGACTCTGTAGAAGACGGTAAGCGCATTTCCCATAATGTTGGTGTGTTCCTCCTATTAATGAAAATTAATTAAGTAAGTGACTGACTTTACTAGAATTATTCATCTCTGCAAGGCTTCCTTAGTCATCTTATACAGGACTTTGGGTTGTTCCTTTAGGTTGGAATTGGTCACATCTGACATAGCACTGTATCTATAAAGCATCTCAAAGTGCTGATCTGAGGCCAATCATAGTGAGGTGTAAATGGTTATGTGACCAGAGCAGTCTGATCCTAGGTCAGTAGAAGTTTGATAGAGGGCCCTAGACTCTATCCTTTAAATTCTACATTGCAACGTTGGTCTATAGTCATGGGGAGTTCCTGTGATTTTACTCCATTGTAATCACCCATTGAAGATCAAAACTTATTACTTATTAGTATTACAGCCAAACCATATTGTGTTAGTTCATAATCTATAACAGAGGTATATATTATTAAATGTTTATACTGTTACAACCAATAAAGGTAAATGTTTTAACTTAATCTTTGAGAGAATGTGTTTTATATTGTAATATTTACTCGTTTACATGGTAACTACTACAGTATTCATATGCCTCCGCATGGCTCTCCAATCTTCGACCAATCACAGTATATAATTCCAATAGTGTATTCTGTTGTTTTGAATATTTTGGTTTCCTAACGTCGTCCAAGGAAACTATGAAAGAAGGAAGGGTCTTTACGTCACTGTGTAGTGCGTGAACACACATTGGTGCCAAGTGTGGAAACCTTCCTCAAATAGCTTATATATTTTGCTTCTCCGTGCATCTCCCATAGGCTTCAATAGAACTGGCACCAAGCAGAGCATAGAACGCTGCTGTTGTGACGTGATGACCCTTCCTTCTTTTATAGTTCCCTTGATGTCGTCCTCTCAGCTCCACACAGCGCTTGCTCGCGACAGGTCATCAAATGCAATTAACCCTTTCCTGGACAGGTTTCGTTGTACCCATTACGTTTTTCTCAAATGTAAAAACAGATTTAATTGAATGATGCTCAACTCCGCTCCCGTCAAATGTCAGACCAATTGAATAAGTGGAACCATAATAAACCCTCTACCTTGAAACCCTCCTATGGTAAAGAAATAAAACATAGGAAAAAATGTGTCCGGAACCAGGCGGGTCTTTAAAGCTATCATGTGACTCCCCAGGTCTATAGAGAAGGAAGTACAGTATCGATAGGAATAGGATACAGTATTCACATGCATGGAGACACACCGTATACAGTACGTAGCAACAGGTCATGTGCCAACTCCCTGAAGTGTCATTTGAACCCTTCCACTACCACACTGTGATAGTAAAGGGTTAACCTTCGGTAGTGTGGCAGTGAAAGGGTTAAGTGGATGTGACAGGTGACAGGTGAGGTCACCGAGCAGGTCTTCGTCACGCGCCGCGTAATGCCCAGGCACATGCACAATGTTTGGCCAACACCATCATCAAGTCATTACACAGTGGCTCCCCCACGCGGCACTTCTTTTAGAGCAAGAATGAGCGTGAGGTCACAGCAGTCAGCAGGCACTAAGGTCACAGCAGGGAGGAATCAAACCCTACAAGGCTAAAGTACAGACCCATCGTGGTTCTCTCTCCTGTGAGCATAACGAACAGTAGCCGCCTGGAGTATGTGATTGCATTATCAGATTGTTAATGAATGAATGAATGAATGACTTTTATTTATATAGCACCCTTCACAGCACGAATGCACAGGGTGCTTTACACTACAGTTTATATAAAAAACACAACAAAACAAAAATAAATGACAACAACAACAGACAGCAGTTAAAAAACAGTGACACCAGATAGAAAAGTAGAATAAAAGAATTTGGATAAAATCATGAGTCACTAATTAAAAAACAGAACTATAGGAACAGTGAGGACAAGAGAAACGTGCCTATGTATGACCTGTCTGAACAAATGTGTTTTTAGTTTTTTTTTAAAGGGGCATGCCAACAGTATGTGCTTACTGTCTTCTCCAGAGTCAGACAAGAAGATAGATACCAGTTTCCTCTCTGTGCGTTCAATAGAAAGCTAACCGGCTGCAAGCTAGCCTAGCTTAGCACAAATGAATGGAAGCGTACTACTAGCCTAGGCAGCTGGATAGCTTTCTACTGAATGCAGAGAGGAAATTGGTATCTATCTTCTTGTCTGTCTCTGGAGAAGCGCATTTCTCATAATGTTGCCATGTTCCTTTAAGCTGTTTGCATAGTAATAAAGTGAAGCAAATCTTTTTTGTCACTGTAAATTCTTCTGCCACAACAATCACGTTGACCTTTTTTTCCAATTTGAATTAATAAAAAAAAAAATCTTTGCTCACAGGTGCCCTTTGCGAGGAGTTGATAGACCAATGTGACCCGAGTCTGTGCCAGAATGGAGGCAGGTGTGAGACTCACATCGGAAGCTATGCATGCCACTGCCTCCAGCTGAGCCAAAATGGCGTCCTCTACGGAGATGTGAACTGTGATGTGGAGCTGGTGGGCTGTGAGGGCCATGACTGCCAAAACCAGGGCTCCTGTTTTCCCTTCCTGACAGACGGAATGCATGGCTACTCCTGCTCCTGCTCTCCTGGCTTCACCGGGCCTCTCTGCCAGACCTCTACAGCCTTCTCCTTTGAACGCAGTGGCTACCTGCTGCTACAGAGCCCCCTGGTGGACGCCGAGTCTTCTTGCAACATCACTCTGAGCTTCCGGACTGTTCTACCCAGCGCGGTGCTTTTCCAGCGGAACAGCAAGGGGTTACTGTTGGGTCTGGAGTTGGAGGAGGGACAACTGCGACTCACTGTGAAGAAGAACACCTCCACATGGGCTGAGACAGAGAGCCCCACCCAGGTACTGGAGCTTTCACACCACGTCTCGGACGGAAAGTGGCATTCCGTGGAGGTCGTTCTCGGGAGCTGGCTGCTCAGTCTCAGACTTCTAGATGGCCCGGGGTTCTGTGAGGGCCAGGACTGCCAGAGGGTGGCCCCAATCGAGACCTCCCTGGCCAGGGTGGCGTCGTCCCTCCACACCACCTTCATTGGAGGCCCGCTGGAGGACAATAACGGCACCACCACCGGGGACACCCCACTCCCGGCGTTCATCGGCTGCATGCGGGACGTGTACGTGGACTGGCAGCTGGTGGTCCCAGAGGAGTGGCTGAGTGACTCTGCGGTTAACGTCTCCCCCGGCTGCCATCACAGGGACCGCTGCCTGGAGACGCCCTGCCAGAACAGAGGCCAGTGTGTCAACCTGTGGCAGAGCTACCAGTGCCGGTGCCCCAGGCCCTACGAGGGGCAGGACTGTGAAGAAGGTAAGCAGGACGCTTCTATACTTTAGGCAAGTTTTGCGCTCTGATTGGCCACGGTTAAGCTTAGGCACTCTTTCGAAGTTGGTTAAGGTTAGAGTTTGTCTTAGAGCATGGCGATCGAACGCCTGGTAGTTTGCAGGCTGCTCGACGCGGAAATGGGCAAAGACACAGCTCGTCACGCTATTGGGCGCATATGTCACATGACCAGAAACGTGCGTGGCCAATCAGAGCGCAAAACGGGACCGCGGAAGGACAAGCCACTTGCCTAAAGCATAGACGCAAGCAGGACAGCACAGGGGGGGGGGGGATTTAATTATACAATATATATCTAATATTTTGCATGCCGATATTATATCGATACAGTGACACTTTTGCTTGACAATCCCATTTTATTGCAATACAAATGATTGGAATGAGGTGAACAGACTGAAAACGTTATCTTATAAATGTTATAAAACAGTTGATTTTATTGCAGGTGTTTTAATACATACATTTGTAGTTGAAAGGTAATAAATTGCAATAAATTGCAATATTTCACAATATGGTGATATTACATTATGGTGACTCTAGTATTGTGATAATATCCCTCTAGATCAGTGGTTCTCAACTGGTCTAGCCTCGCGACCCAACATTTTTAACCACTATGATTTATTTCAAATCTTTTTTTTGCAGTAATACACAATCTTTCATGCACTGTTCAAAACATGAAATAAACACAAAAAAGTGCAACAAAAGTGCAACTAGGGCTAAAAACCCAATGAAATTAAATTATAATAAATAATATATGCTTCTTAGCAGATTTCTTAGCTTAACATAACAGACCTAAGTTTGGGGGAACTAATGGGATAACTGGGGTTGCAACAAAAGTGCAACTAGGGCTAAAAACACAATGAAATAAAATAAAATAATAATAAATAATATATCCTTCTTAGCAGACTTCTTAGCTTAACATCCCAGGGAACTAATGGGATAACTGGGGATGTTGTTTGCTCCTGACAAGAGTCTCAATGTCTAGGGTGGTGGTAGACAAAGCAACTCTGAGGTCATGCTCGATCTCCAATCTGTTCCTCTGCTTTGTCTTCAGCTGGACCAGAGCTGGGAAGCCACTTTCACAAAGATAGGTAGCAAAAAAAATGATAAAAAAAAAAAAAAAAACTTTTTTTACACACACATCTGCGACCCACTCAAAATGGCCCTGCGACCCACTTTTGGGTCTCGACCCACCAGTTGAGAAACACTGCAAGATGATATACTGGGGACTTGTTTTGAGTAAAAACATTGTAATTCCCACCTCCTTATTTTCCTCTTTATTTTCCTACACATTTTTTAAGTGAACATTTAAATGGTAATTTATATGCCGCCTCCTGACGCTGTCACCTCTTCACAATAAGAGTTCTGGGAAGCACACAGTTCTCGGATATAATGAATTTAAGTATAATTTCATACTGATGAATAACAAGTCATTATCTGTACTGATCTTTGATTCGTCGATTTTATTGAAGCTAGGGTAGAGAGATTTGGCTTGTTTGGACATTAGACAATGTTTTATTTACAGTAGCCTATTGAAATTGCTATTCCACAGACAATTGTTGGTCCCACTGATTGCCTTCTTGTTTAACTTCTTTCTTTTGTAGTTTTCTTTGCTGTTTGCTAACAGCAATAGTGTTTGACAGTAGCTGACAGGAAATTTACTTGGGTCCAAGCTGTTATCTTGCAATGCAATTCCACTGTAGGGCTGTCCCCGACTAAGGATTTGGATAGTCGACTATGATTGGCCAAAATTTGCCGTTAGTCAACTATCAGTCGAAAATAAAAATAAAAAATAATTTAATATAATATATATATATATTTGTATCATTCCATTTGGGCTGTGGGGGGTGCTTAATGTCTGAAGGAGTCGACTGAAGGCTTCTTGTCCTCTGCAAAAGCATGCAATTGGTCCACTGATGGATACATCTTGATATTTGTCTAGTCTAGTGTGTTCATTAGATGGGTGAAATCCTCTTTCAGTGCCTCTGTGCCTGTTTTCTTAGGCAGTTAGCCTCTGGTATGCGTGCCATTAGCTATTTTCTTTTGGAAAGAACGATAAAAAAAATAATAATAATTTACAATAATTTTTGTATTTCTTTTTTGTATTTGACTAAGAGGTTGGCAGGCGACTACGGCTCCTTTCGACCGATTAGTCGACTAATCGACTAATAGGGGTCAGCCCTATTCCACTGACACACATATAGTAAGTACAATAAATATAGATATACATAGTGGAATAGTGCCGCAAGAGGACAGCAAGACCCACGTTTATAGACCACAGAAGTGATATGCCACTAGTCCCACCCCTATCAAAATAGCTTCAGTTTAACATTGTGTATTAATTTAAGGCTGCAATTAGCAAGTTCTACACTTTTTGGACTACATTTCCCAAGAAGGAGTGACCAGTCATCTTCATGCCCATAGACATATATAAAGGCTAGATGACTCACCCGCACTGCTGGCCAATGGAGAACGACGTTGCCACATGGCGGCCATCTTGCCACAGGGAGCCCACTCATAACATGAATGTCTATGGTGCATGTACTATTGAAATAACCATAGCTTGCACAATTTTCAACCGATTATCAAACGGTTTGGTTTGTTATAAACGTCAGAGATGTAGTTATCATACTGCATACTTATAATGGACTTTCATATGAAAATAATTTCAACATGTCCAAGCTGAATCATAGCCACGTTAATAACGTTTGTAATAAACCAAACCATTTGTAAATCCGTCAAGATTTCAGCGAGTTAAGAGTATTTTTGTTTGTGCAGATCACTCACCTTACAACAGCTACCATAGAACGTACCAGAATAGTTGACTGTGACAAGATAGCCGCCGGTGAACTATGCTGGAGACTCCGCCTTGCACCATCTAGTTATATATATCTATGTTCATGCCTATACTGTTAGATTCCGATCAATCAGCCAGTATCACCTCTCGTCTGTTGGCTTGTGTTATCACCTCTCCATCCGTCGACTCCGCGTTGTGTTTATTTCTTTGACGTCTCCTCATACTGGCTGTACAATCTTTGTCATTCCCCTTTAATGCACTCCGTAACCATAAGTATTCGACACTGGACAGCGTAGTACCTTTCTTGAAAAACGTTGTTTATTACATAAACAAAAGCCTCAGCTCAGATGTTATCAGATTGTATTGTCCTTGCTATCGTCTCTTCTGCTGTTCAGTCCAATAGTGGCTAAGGCCTTGTCGTTAGCCAAACCCTTCTCCCGTTAGCCGAAGCCAATGATGATGTGTCATCTCCCCTCCCCCACCCCTGGCCAGGGTGAGAGGGATGAGAGTCTCTGATGGTTCTTCTCTCCTGTGGGATTCGTTTCTTAGTCTGCCCTTACCCGGAACCACTGTTAGATTTATATGATCTTCGTCATAGCAACGACGGCCTCGCCCCTCTTCTGGTTGCCATGTGACACGCTGTCTTTGACCACAGCTATTTGACCCAGATCACTATAGCAACGGCAAAGTTGATATTATTCCCCCTCTGTGGTTACACTGCTCTGTGTCGCCAGCGCTGCTGTAGACACTGACCTTGATGTTGTGGCTATCAGCTGTTGATGTTAAACAGCACAGCCTCCTCTGCAACACCCTCTCTGACTGCCAGCTACTTTTGAGATCTATAGGCTCATCTCAGTAGACGCTGTCACCCACCGATATATATATACATTATATGCATATAGAGAAACATACTTGGTTTTTCAATTAATTAGGCTGTTGTTTGGCCGCTTACCATTTCACCTCTCTGCTCTGTTTCACCCAGTTGATAACGGCCCTCTGCCCAGTTTGACTGGAGACAGACACACATGCTAAAAATTATGATAATGGTATTACCCTCTTAAAGCTCATCTCTATATATCGGTTATAAACCAAATGAAAATCACCGATTTCCTTCACTTCCCCCTTTGATTCTAAATTAAACCTTTAAAATCATAAATCATTATTTGGTTTCGAAACGATTATACCGAAAATAGACTGTTGTTGATGCAAACCAACCTCATCTCTCGTGCACAAGAAATGAAGACGGCCCACGGTCAACCCAGTGATCTTGCTGTCTGATGTCTGTTTGCGCCTCCCTTCATGCACAAAGGGAACCGAAACAGACCACCGAAACCAACAACATCCAACGACTCATAACAATTAGGGCCCCTTCGTCTGCTCCCAATAATTCTATCTTGATGTTTTATTGTTTTTCCCCACCCATTGCAATATCCCCCTTATATACCTTTTTTTTATTTTTTTTTATTATTTTTTTGACAATACAAACATTAACAGTAAATATCTCAATAAATCACAGGAATATACGTTCCTGTTTTGAATCAATAAATGTAGGTTACAAGATATATACATAATCCTCATTATCCCCATTATACAATACAGTACATAATTATGCTCTTGCTCGTTCTTCTTCCCCCCCCTCAGGACCCCCCTTGGATAATCCATCCATTATTCGTTTCCAACCAGAGATTACAATTCATATGCTAACCTTTATTCTCTCCACCACTTCTAACCAGATTGCAATGCTGGCTTCATTGACACCTAAAATTCTTGCTGTAGATATCTCTAAATAAATCACATCGAGATGGGTAAGAACCCATACCTTCCGGCACATTTTGTCCGGTTGAATCCATCGTGATGCTATCAACTTTTTAGCAGCCATAAGACCGGACAAAACTAGTCTCTTTAGCTGTATAGTGGCTGCTAACTGTGAAACATCATTCAACAACAATACAGAAGGCATTACAGGTATGTTCAGAAATAAAAATTCTGATAATTGCGTAGTGACTTCTTCCCAGAATAACTTAACAGGGGGGCATTCCCAATACATATGCATAAATGTACCTATATCACCTCTTAGACACAAGGAGCATAAAGAGTCTTGTTTAAGCCCCATTCGGTTCAATCTTATAGGTGTCAGGTAAGTCCTATGAATATAATTAAGATGAATCTGTTGATGGTCCGGGTTGCGTGACGCTAGTCGAACGTTTGCCCAGACTTCTTGCCAATCAAAATCTACTTTCAAATCTGGTATATCCCTCCTCCAGACTGAGTCTAGGGGAAGGATTCCATACGAAGACGTTAGTAAGTGATGATAAAAGTCAGATACGAAGCCTCTCGATGTCTCCCTTTCATAGAAGAATTTGTGATATCTGTGGTGCTCAAGTGGTATCTTTAATGGGACTCCATGAGCCTTCAAATTTGCTAATAACTGTATATAGAAATAATAAGTGGAGCTAGTGAGGTTAAATTTGTTCTTAATTTCATGATAGCTACAGAAACCCCTTTCGTTGAATATATCTCCCAATGTATGTATGCCTTGCTTTTCCCATTTGGGATATCTGATAGGTCGTTGTGCAATAAGGAGTGCATTGTTATTAAATATGGGAGAATGGCTATGCCATTTGTGTTAGTTAGTGCATTTTTTCTGTGTGTCACGCCATATCCGAATCACATGTGTTATAAGAGGGCCAAATTTCAAGTCGCATTGCTTAATTGATAAATTGATGTATACTATATCCTGCAATCTATGTGGTGCCACTATGTTTTCTTCTAATGTTCTCCAGGATACAGATGCTTGAGGATCAAACCAGGTGTTCAGTGGTCTTAAAGAGTACGCTTTAAAATAGTGGTAGAAGTCTGGAAATGCTAGACCTCCGTCGGCTTTGTTTCTCTGTGCAGTGGATCTTTTTATTCGTGGAGGTTTGTTATTCCAAATAAATTTATATGCGGTGGAGTGTAATTTTTTCCAGTAATCAGCAGGAGGGGGTAACGGTAACATTTAGCTAAAGAAGTTGATTCTAGGTAAAACATCCATCTTAACTATTGATACTCGGGCCTGTACTGAATTTGTAAGTTTTGACCACCTGTCAAAGTCATTTGTGATCCTATCTAGAAGTCTTGTATAATTATATTTCACCGTTTGGCTTATAGTAGGGAATATTTCAACTCCAAGACATCTAAAATGTTCTACCATTGGTATATTTCCTGGAATGAATATTGCCTTCACAGATACATTAAGGAAGGCCGATTTTGGCCAGTTTATCCTAAATCCTGATAGATTGCCAAAATCATCAATCAACTTGAGAAGATGAGGCAGTGAGGTGGTAGGGTTTTGCATGAACAATATTTCGTCTGACCTGGCACCTTTCGATGCTACCATCTCCCCCCAATCTATACATCACATACATTGAAAAAACACCCCAAAACACCTGTTTTCTCTCAAAAGGGTCAAAGTGGGTATCAAACAGGAGGGAAGACTGTCAAGTTTTAAACTGTGGATACCAAACAGAGAAGGTAAAGACGACTTTGAACTGTTGAACAGTAATCCAGAACTATTTTATTGCACTGTAAAATATATATATTTTTTTATCTATTCTATTCGACAATTTTATTGCACTGCACTATTGCACTATTTTACTCTGTCTATTTTATCTTACTCTTTTTATTATTGTCTATTTAAAACGGAATCAAACCATAAACAAGGTGGCCTGTTGGGATGTTAGATCCTAATGTAAAAAACTGTGATTTTATATGTCTGCACGTTATGTGCTCATTTTATGCCTGTCTTTTTTCTGTTGTGAAGCACTTTGAGCTGCAGTTTCTGTATGAAAGGTGCTATACAAATAAAGTTTATTATTATTATTATTATTATTATTATTATTATTATTATTATTATTATTATTATTATTATTATTATTATTATTATTATTATTATTATTATTATTATTATTATTATCACTGGATGAGAAGTCCCCATATAGAAAAGGATTTTAAGAAACGTCAAAGGAAGGGCGGCTGGGTGGCACAGCGGACATTGTGCTCGTCACCAACGCAAGAGACACCGGGTTCGACTCCGGCTGTCTGCGTTGCCTCCGGCTTGGGCCAGTCGTCATACTAACTCAATTGGCAGAGTTAGCGGGTGGAAGTCGATGGGTGGTAATCTGGACGTTGTGGACAGCGACTCCTACAGGTCGGTTGGGGACGCCTGCACAGCACGACAGGAAATGGCGGGGGCAGTGTGAGCCTCCCACACGTTACACCTCGCCAATGAGAGGCCGCGCTGGCAGGTGAAAAGATGTGACAGGCTGCCTCCTCGTGTATCGGAGGGGACACGTGATGCAAGGCTTCTATCCTCCCTACAACCGGCCAGTGGGGGGCATATGCGAGCAACGTTCAAGACAGGGGAGGGGAGAATTGGCACAGCGGGTAATTGGGATGGGAGAACCTAGCTTGGCACAAATTAATGGAAGCGGATACAGATCAGATCCTTATCTGCTTCCATTAATTTGTGTTAAGCTAGGCTAGCTTGCAGTCGGATATCTTTCTACTGAACACACAGAGGGAATTGGAATCTATCTTCTTGTCAGTAAGTGCAGTTCCCATAATGTTGGCATGTTCCTTTAATTTATTCTGTATTTTGTATTTTATAAGAATTGTATAGTTTCTACCTTAATATATCATTACCTTAATATATCATTACCTTACTATATCGTTACCTTAATATATCATTACCTTATTAGTGTGGGTGACCTGGCGAAGCCAGGTTGCAACCCACACTATACATATCTATACTCTTTTTATTTATTTATTTATTCCACCGATTTTGCCAACAAACTCCTCCCAGAGCGTTCGCGCCCCATACACGTGAAAGGTATCAAAACGAGCGGCTTGCTCCAACTCGATATGCTATTCGAACTCGTAAAGTTTTACCGCACCGTCTGGCTACGAATTGACTTTAAACGGTAAAATTTCGGTCCCATTGGGAATGCATTGCAATTTAGAGTGTAGCAGCTGAAATAATCTTTTTCCCCCTACCTTGGGTGAATTGCGAGTGTGATCTCAATTTTGGACGTAGAAATAAAACAAACACATCAAAACGATGACACGGCTGTCAGCCCGCTCACAAAAGAAAAATAAATGGAATTGGACATTTCTATCTCAACTGACGACCATTTGTTTGAAGGTTCTCCCCCCCATTGACCGCCATGCAATCGCACTCTAGAAATCTATTTTTTTACACTATTTTTTAGCCTTCTGTTCCGATCGCCGAAGGAGTGCCGCAATATCGCACGAATGCCACAATGTCGCGCACAACCCTTCGCCTACTCGTTGTAGTGCTTCTGTGCGAGTCACAACGCTTCATCTCTTATAGTTTTCTTTTAATCAATGTGACAATGCAGTCATGCATCTGCCTCCATAGAAATGCATTGGATAGAAAATATGCAAGTCATAGTGATTGCTTCACCTGTGTGGCTCATGGCTCACTCATGATTGGTTCAGCTGTGTGGCTCGTGGCTGAGCTGCCAATGACCTCATCCACTTTAACCCATCATTGCCCATCACTGTGTTGCAGTACTGAATTGCTGGACAGCGCCCTCTGTCTTGCGGGTGTCATTGTACTCAGTAGGGATATCCTCTTTCATTTTTCATTGGTCCATGTTGACCACCTTTCATTGGTCGATGTTGACCACTCCCCCGATCCTTAGACCACGCCCCCTTAGGCCACACCCCCTCAGTGTATCTCTTGAACCGTTTGTCGTAGAGACTTGCGGATTGTGCCATTGGTCGATGTTGACCACCTTTCATTGGTCGATGTTGACCACTCCCCCGATCCTTAGACCACGCCCCCTTAGACCACACCCCCTCAGTGTATCTCTTGAACCGTTTGTCGTAGAGACTTGCGGATTGTGCCATTGTACTCGGTGTAATAGTGTAATAGTGTGTAATAGTGTAATAGTGTAATAGTGTAATAGTGTGTAATAGTGTAATAGTGTGTAATAGTGTAATAGTGTAATAGTGTGTAATAGTGTAATAGTGTGTAATAGTGTAATAGTGTGTAATAGTGTGTAATAGTGTAATAGTGTGTAATAGTGTAATATTGTGTAATAGTGTAATAGTGTGTAATAG
Organism: Notolepis coatsorum; assembly: GCF_963971535.1. Lineage (NCBI taxonomy): Eukaryota > Metazoa > Chordata > Actinopteri > Aulopiformes > Paralepididae > Notolepis > Notolepis coatsorum. Next base: position 63,977,845 of record NC_140167.1, on the reverse strand, counting down.
TGTGTAATAGTGTGTAATAGTGTAATATTGTGTAATAGTGTAATAGTGTGTAATAGTGTAATAGTGTGTAATAGTGTGTAATAGTGTAATAGTGTGTAATAGTGTAATAGTGTAATAGTGTGTAATAGTGTAATAGTGTGTAATAGTGTAATAGTGTAATAGTGTGTAATAGTGTGTAATAGTGTGTAATAGTGTAATAGTGTGTAATAGTGTAATAGTGTGTAATAGTGTAATAGTGTGTAATAGTGTAATAGTGTGTAATAGTGTGTAATAGTGTGTAATAGTGTGTAATAGTGTAATAGTGTGTAATAGTGTGTAATAGTGTAATATTGTGTAATAGTGTAATAGTATAATAGTGTGTAATAGTGTAATAGTGTGTAATAGTGTGTAATAGTGTAATAGTGTGTAATAGTGTAATAGTGTGTAATAGTGTAATAGTGTGTAATAGTGTGTAATAGTGTAATATTGTGTAATATTGTGTAATAGTGTAATAGTGTAATAGTGTGTAATAGTGTAATAGTGTGTAATAGTGTAATAGTGTAATAGTGTGTAATAGTGTAATAGTGTGTAATAGTGTGTAATAGTGTAATAGTGTGTAATAGTGTAATAGTGTAATAGTGTGTAATAGTGTAATAGTGTGTAATAGTGTAATAGTGTGTAATAGTGTAATAGTGTAATAGTGTAATAGTGTGTAATAGTGTGTAATAGTGTAATAGTGTAATAGTGTGTAATAGTGTAATAGTGTGTAATAGTGTAATAGTGTAATAGTGTGTAATAGTGTGTAATAGTGTAATATTGTGTAATAGTGTAATAGTGTAATGGTGTGTAATAGTGTAATAGTGTAATAGTGTGTAATAGTGTGTAATAGTGTAATAGTGTAATAGTGTGTAATAGTGTAATAGTGTGTAATAGTGTAATAGTGTAGTGTGTAATAGTGTAATAGTGTGTAATAGTGTAATAGTGTGTAATAGTGTAATAGTGTAATAGTGTGTAATAGTGTAATAGTGTAATAGTGTGTAATAGTGTAATAGTGTAATAGTGTGTAATAGTGTAATAGTATGTAATAGTGTAATAGTGTGTAATAGTGTGTAATAGTGTAATAGTGTGTAATAGTGTAATAGTGTGTAATAGTGTAATAGTGTGTAATAGTGTAATAGTGTAATAGTGTGTAATAGTGTAATAGTGTAATAGTGTGTAATAGTGTAATAGTGTGTAATAGTGTAATAGTGTGTAATAGTGTAATAGTGTAATAGTGTAATAGTGTGTAATAGTGTAATAGTGTAATAGTGTGTAATAGTGTAATAGTGTAATAGTGTGTAATAGTGTAATAGTATGTAATAGTGTAATAGTGTGTAATAGTGTGTAATAGTGTAATAGTGTGTAATAGTGTAATAGTGTGTAATAGTGTAATAGTGTAATAGTGTGTAATAGTGTAATAGTGTGTAATAGTGTAATAGTGTGTAATAGTGTAATAGTGTAATAGTGTGTAATAGTGTGTAATAGTGTGTAATAGTGTGTAATAGTGTAATAGTGTGTAATAGTGTAATAGTGTGTAATAGTGTAATAGTGTGTAATAGTGTGTAATAGTGTAATAGTGTGTAATAGATCATTTAGTTTGATCTGCCACTTCTTGGACACATGGTGCCATGAGAAAGGGTGAGTATTAAATAATACAACACGAAAGGGAGTTTGTGTTATAGTTAATAAAATCACATCTGTAGTCATCTTCAAATGGTCTTTGTTGACCACTCCCCCGATCCTTAGGCCGCGCCCCCTTTTTGTATCCTTTGAACCGTTTGTCATAGAGACTCGCGAGAGACCCTCTCCCCCGTTGGCCGGCGGTGCACAGGCGTCACCCACACTTTCACAATTTCCCCCGCGCGGAATTGTCTAGTTAATTTCTACTATTCTATATTAGATTCCTGGTTGCCCAGACATGTGGCAGACTCTCTGAATTCCTTGTAAGAATCCTACATGTGGATTTAGACCATGTCAACATATTTTTTTTCTTTTTTTTTTTATCTACTTTTTCTCCCATTTAAAAATGTTCTCCCATCCCAATTTCGTATTGTCCAATTCTACCCTCCCCTGTCTCGAACGCTGTTAGGCCATGCCTCCCACTGGCCGGCTGCAATGTGGACGAAGCCTTGCATCAAGTGTCCCCTCCGGTACACGAGGAGGCAGCCGTCGCATCTTTTCAACTGCACAGCGCGATCTCTCAGCGGCGAGGGTCTGCGTGGGAGGGACACGCCGCACCCGTTGCTTCCTGATTCTGCTGCGCAGGCGCACCAACCGACCTGTAGGAGTCGCTGTCCACAACGTCCGATCCCCACCCACCAGCTTCCCACCCCTAACACTGCCAATTGCGTTAGTATGAACGACCAGCCAAGCTGGTAGCAATGCTGGCTCGAACCCAGCATCTCCTGCATTAGTGGCGAGCGCCTTGCCCACTGCGCCACTTAGTCGCCCTACCATGTCAACATCTTGTAAGATTTGCATACTTATTGTATACCAACCTCACTCAGTTTGCTAGTTGAACAGCATCTTGTGGTCTGGACATGCGAGAGGGCAGGAGAGGGAGCAGAGGTGAAGCTGGTCATGAGTCACGGCCGAGGAAAGGAATATCCTCTTATCTGAGAGGATTAACAGAGGAGGAAGAAGGCAGGAGGCCTTACGAAAAAGTACCGTGGTAGTTTGCTGGTGGTTTCAGTTTCACCATGGTACCGTCCATTGTAAGAATAATATTCTGGGCGGCTGAGTGGCGCAGTGGGCAAGGCGCCCGCCACTAACGCAGGGGATGCTGGTATCGAGTCCGGCTCTCTGCGTTGCTACCGGCTTGGCCGGCCGTCGTACTAACACAATTTGGCAGTGTTAGAGGGTGGGAAAGCCGGCGGGTGGGGATTGGACGTTGTGGACAGCGACTCCTACAGGTCGGTTGGTGCGCCTGTACAGCAGAATCAGGAAGTATCGGGGGCAGCGTGAGCCTCCCACGCGTTACTCCTTGCCACTGAGAGATCGCGCTGTTCAGGTGAAAAGATGCGACAGCTGCCTCCTCGTGTACCGGAGGGGACACGTGATGCAAGGCTGGATCAAAGTGGATAAAAAAGAAAAAGAAAAAATATTCTATGGCTATGGTAAAAGTCATGTATCGCCATGGTACGACTGTTGCACATAGATAATATGTCATGGGATAATCCAATTTACACCGTGATACCAATAGTAATATCATAGTAATATCATGGTATAATCTAGCCCCTTTCGTGACTGCGATGTGCAAGCCAGGGGCTTTGAATACAAGCCCCTGGCTTGCACATCGCAGTCACGAAAGGGGCTAGGTATAATCCAATTTAAACCATGATGCTGATGGTAATACCGTGGTAATATCAGTGTTTTGATGTTGTCTGCCATCATGGTTGTTTCCAAAGAATGATGGGAATACCATGGTACTTTTGGAAAGTGTTGTGCATTCTTAGAAAACAGCAGACAATTCTATAGACAGTGGAATAATAATCAGAAAACGAGTACATATAATCTGGACTGTATGAATATTTATTTCTGATCTCAGAAGTCTCAGGCGCATGTTGGTCACATGTTTTCCCAAAAGGGATATTAATAGCTTCCTGAGACATCAAAGCAGATTAGCGATTGTCGTGTCTTTGAAAGGGCACACATACACACAGTGGCATATATACACACAAACACACAAACACACACCACCCACGAGATATGGGAACATGTTGACAGTCTCTTATCTGAGATGTGAGGAATAAGATACCTGTACTGTATTATCAGTGTCCTGGCTGTGTCAGGGTGACCATCCCTCTGGGGAAAGAGCTAATGATGAGGATTTTTCACATTGTAGTTATAGGTGTATGCTTGTTCTAAAGTTACAGATCAAATTATTATCATTATTATTAGTCATCTTATTCAAATGATGAAACCATGGAATGATTGGGAGAAATTATAGTAGTTAAACCTAAATAAAAAAGCTGGATACCATATTCCTCTATTTTCCCCCTGGGCTGCAGTAATCTGCATCTTCTCATGTAAACATACCGATACTAGTACTCAAAATATATCTCAATCATAGATGTTGAATTTGCCCTCATGTACCTGATGATGCCACGGCCCTTTCTCCTTCTCTTGTAGAATATGTGATGGCACGGTTCGGAAGCGAGGATTCCCAGAGTTACGCCACTTTCACCATAACCGACGAGCCGGGTCACAACCTCACAGTCTCCCTCTTCCTGCGCACGCGGAGGCACGCTGGACTCCTACTGGTGCTCGCCAACAGCACCAGACAATACCTGCGCATATGGCTGGAGGAGGGCAGGGTCAAAGTTCAGCTCAACAACTTTGAGAGCCTGAAAGGGGAGAGCGCGATCAACAACGGCGACATCCACTTTGTCAGCGTAGTCGTGGCGCTGGAACGCATGGCGCTCTACGTCGCGGGCCAGAGGCAGGGCGACATCAGGGTCCGGAGGACGGTCAACACCCGGGCGGGGGATTTGGTCCACGTGGGGGGTCTTTCGGAGCAGAGGACGGCCTCTGCGTTCGGGGGATACTTTAAAGGCTGTATCCAGGATTTGAGGATCAATGATAGGAGACTGCAGTTCTTTGGGTTGGACACGTCAGTGAGGTCCTACCCTCTGGAATTCATGGCCAACATGACCTCCGGATGCCCTGGGGACAACTACTGCAGCGTGAGTGGACACCTGGGATGGGTTTACTCCTACAGTACATTTTTTTATTGAAATTATAACCTGAAATCTCAATGATTCTAAAATTCAAATGTATTTATTTTGTACAAATCCAAGAGAGCTAACTCAGGTCTCTATTACATAAATATATTGAAGGGGCACTCCACCAAAAAACAATGCTGATTTATTTTGCACATACATCTCACACGCATCCAAAAACGGTTGCACACTCATTCATTTAGTTTGACAGTTAGTGAGAGTAAATTAGTTTGAATAATGGCCACCAGTGAGGTACAGATCCAGCTCTTAAAGATCACACCTCTACTGCAAGGGAGCAGTATCATTAACGCCTCGTTAACAACACTGCCAGGTTAATGGTGCATGATTAACGCAGGAGCAGAGCAGAGCTCAGAGTCCTAAGAGCTGCATCTGTAGCAGTTCTTATAAGACAAGGTATTGCTATTTGTTCATCTACATCATTTCATGGTGTATTGAAAATGGGGGACCCTGATGTAAACAAGACGAAAGTCTCTCTCCGGTCTGCATCCCCTTAACAATTGTGTGTATTGAGCCGTACTGTATTGTACCCATTCTGCAATCTGTTAATAAAGTTTTCAATCAATCAATCAATCAATCAATCAATCAATGGAGCTGTAATTAACACAACACAAGGATTCAATGTCCCCAATGACATAAATGGTGTCCATATTCAAACAAATCTTCTCTCAGTAACTGTCAAACTAAATGAATGTGTGAAAAACTGAGTTTTTGGATGTGTGTGAGATTATTGTGCAAAATAAATCAGCATTGTTTTTTTTGGTGAAGTGTCCCTTGCATACAAAATAAATATTGTATTCATGTGACAGGACAAAAGAAATCTTCATTTATATGGTTAAGAAGCCTTTATTTTGCATGGCTTGTATGCAGTTTGCACCCTGTTTCCGGTTTCTACACTTAAAGGGATACTTGTAATTGTAATTTAGAATTTTTGTTGTTATTGTTCCTCATCAGAAACTCCTGTCACATTGTGGGAAATAGTTTCTACATTTTCCCTAAAATGGAATGTTAGCATTCATTCATCGTGGGGCACAGCTATCAGACAGCTTGGAGCTAGCCATGCCCCATGGTTTCAATGTGGAAGGCTAACAATGCTAACATTCCATTTTAGAGAAACTGAAGGACACATGTAGAAACCTGTCTATACAGTATGACATGTTGTCTGAAGATTCCCTTTAAGCTAATTCACAATTTCCTGTGTAGAAAAGGTTTGACCTTGGATTAAAGAATTTAAACTGGGATTGAAGCTTGGTCGAAGATAAACAATTTCCTTTAACACTTTGCATGCCACGCCCGAGATTATTTGGGTTATTACCCCCCGGGTTGAATGCCCAATCACGAGAATATTCGTTTGTTCTCTTTTTTATTAATTTTTTGCGATCTGAAATCATATTTCATCAACCGTGTCTACCGTTGGAAATTCAGCTACCTCAGGCGCTCAGATGTGAAAAAAGCGCCCCTATCGTCTCCCAGATGGTAATTCACCCTTTTGGATTGAACTCAATGAAAATGAATGAAAATAAAAAACCTGCACTCCACATTTTACTTCTCACTCCCGCAACCGGCGTCTACCAGCTTCATGCTGGACTCTCGGAGCAGCGGGGAATATGTGTTTTACAGTATACACAGTGGATCACTAAAAGGAGCGATTTTTTCGAATGGCGATCAGGAATTGGAATAATCCATTTGGATACTATCTGATCTCAGGTAAGGAATCTATGTTACCAGTCTAAGGATAATCAGACCCGTTTTCACGGATATATAAGCTTTTATGTGATTATGTGATATCGCTGTTTGACTGTGCACGCCGTCAGGAAATAGGAGACTCGATTTTCGGCTCGCCGCAAGAGCGTGCATGCGTACACATATACTATCGATAATCTAGCGTTTATTTGAAAACGATTCATAAATAGGCCGAAAAATTACAACGTTCTAGAATATTCCAGGAAAAGGCGATTATCAGGGAATCTCTTCTTTTTTCCGTGAAACCGAGTGCTTTTCAGAATGGTAGAAAACGGAAATGAACCGATAAAAAAACAATCTGCTACGACAATGTTGACTGGAAAATGAGTCTTTGATAAGCGACGGGCAGATTAGACACATAGCCATAATTTAAAACATAGATTAGGCGATATTAACGCTAACATTGAAGTGGCCCTGGGCATTCAAGGGACTAATAATGAATTAAACTTGGGCAGTGAAAGTGTTAACATGGATATAGATTACAAGGTACTTATTATAATTAAGACTCATGTCTCATCAGTCCCATTGGTTTCATATTGATGACGAGAAGGAGATATGATGCAGCCTGTGATAAAAGTAAGCCCCCACAGAACTAGAAGTGCATTGATGTGACATGTGATAAAAGTAAGCCCCCACAGAACTAGAAGTGCATTGATGTGACGTGATAAAAGTAAGCCCCCACAGAACTAGAAGTGCATTGATGTGACATGTGATAAAAGTCCCCACAGAACTAGAAGTACATTGATGTGACATGTGATAAAAGTAAGCCCCCACAGAACTAGAAGTGCATTGATGCAGCATGTGATAAAAGTAAGCCCCCACAGAACTAGAAGTGCATTGATGTGACGTGATAAAAGTAAGCCCCCACAGAACTAGAAGTGCATTGATGTGACATGTGATAAAAGTAAGCCCCCACAGAACTAGAAGTGCATTGATGTGACATGTGATAAAAGTAAGCCCCCACAGAACTAGAAGTGCATTGATGCAGCATGTGATAAAAGTAAGCCCCCACAGAACTAGAAGTGCATTGATGTGACATGTGATAAAAGTAAGCCCCCACAGAACTAGAAGTGAATTGATGCAGCACGTGATAAACGCAACGCCCTCTCTCTTGTCTTTTTTCTTCAGAGGAACCCGTGTTTGAACGGGGGGATGTGCTACTCCATGTGGGACGATTTCACCTGCACCTGCCCTGCCAACACAGCAGGGCGGCGCTGTGAGGAGGTCATGTGGTGCGATTTGTCACCCTGTCCATCAGACGCGGAGTGTCGGATCGTGAATCAGGGATATGAGTGTAAGTTTTGTCCCCGCTGAGGTGAGGGACCTGAGATAATAATAATAATAATAATAATAATAATAATAATAATAATAATAATAATAATAATAATAATAATAATAATAATAATAATAATTAATAATAATAATAATAATAATAATAATAAACATTATTTGTATAGCACCTTTCATACAAGAATTGCAGCCCAAAGTGCTTCACAGCAGTGACACAAAATAGACAGGCATAAAATTTGCATAACATTGGCATTATTATAGACGGGCATAACATGAGCAGAGAATTGATATTAAAACCTCCCTGAAAATGTGTAATAGATTTGTGTGATAAAAATCTATAAAAAAAGGACCCACTCACCTCCCCCACCTGAATTGGAAATTGTGCAAAATAAAAGCAATGCATAAAGTGCAGACATATAATGAGTATAAAAATAGACAGAATAAGAGCAGTGCAATAAAATATACATTAGCATAGAATAGACTAAATAGTGCAATAGTGCTGTGCAATAAGATAGTTCTCATCTCAGTACAACAATCACAGTCTGGATGAAATGAGTCCAAGCAGCAGAGTGTATTAAAAGGCTACGGTGAAGAGGTACGTTTTTAGCTTACTTTTGAGATCCTGCCTCCCTAAATGTCTATGTAGGTATGCCTCTCATGTCTTGGCTGTATTAACTCATTGACTGCCACGCTGTTTTCCCATCTTGGCGCCAGCGTTATTGACCATTTTCGCGATGTTTGTGGACCCATCGTGTGTTCTGTATTATAGCTATGGAGACAATAGTATGGCTCATTTGACAGGCATTGTTTATAGTGCAACACTGACGAACCAGTTAATTTCTACATACTTTAGTTTGTGCGCTATTCCACGCTAAACATCGCCCCTTTCCAAAATAATCCAGTATTTTTTTCTAGATCACGCGATATGACGTGTTATATGCATATGCCCAAATCTGCTGCATCGTTACCAAAAGCATGTTTTAGGTTCGGTAAAAGACGACGCTGTGATCGATACAAAAGCATGTTTTAGGTTCGGTAAAATAGACCTAGAATAGACCTTAATTTAGTCAGAAGGTACTCCAAAATTAATAATCCCAGTAATCCCATCGCGATCGCAATTATTCATGTTCAGTTCAGTTCAGTTCAGGTATTTTTTATTTCGGGCTTTGGACACATAACAACGGTCATTCCATAAATCGCCAACGTTTTACCAGCTGCTATTGCAGCATTGTCCAATTGTCCGAAAAGGGCTAGGGAGAAGCACTAGGCTTGTCGGGCCCTACCCCTGAAGACTTACGTTTAGTTTTTTTTTAATACTTTTTTTCATTTACATACATACATAGTACATACATATAGTACACATTACAGTACACACATATAGTACACATTACAGTACACATTACAGTATAGTATACCTGCAGTATATAATAGTATATTTAATAGTATATAGTACATAATAGGGCTGACCCCTATTAGTCCCCATCAGAGAGAGAGAGAGGGAGACACAGACAGGTCCGCACGAGTGTTGGGGATCAGAATGGGGATCAAAGGAAAAAGATCAAAAGATCTAAACCCGAGAAATCTCGGGTATGGCGCTCAACGGTTTGATTCGAAATCCGAGAAATGTCGGGTTTGACACAGAAAGAGTTAAGAGAACAGATCAAATCAAGACTATCTTTGGCTTTTTTTTGCTGTGACTTGGGTGGTAAACTCTTCAGTAGCTGGGCTGTCACTCTGAGCTGGGCTGTCACTCTGAGGTGTCACTCTGAGGTGTCACTCTGAGCTGGGCTGTCACTCTGAGCTTGGCTGTCACTCTGAGGTGTCATTCTGAGCTGTCACTGAGGTGGGCTAGGGGGGCAAAAATTCAGAACTGAACCCTTTAACGGTTACAAAGACATCTTGGCTTGACACAGATGCAGAAAAACACTCAAACAAACAGATGATTAACACAATACACTTTGCGAAGGGTTTAAAACGGCGAGGTGAGAGGTGAGAAGTCCTTTGAGTGCCAAGGGGTTTGTAAACATCCTATGAATGAATGAATGAATGAATGAATGAATGAATGAATGAATGAATGAATTAATGAAAACTTTATTTAACTGATTGCAGAATGGGTACAATACAGTACAGCTCAATACACACAATTGTTAAGGGGATGCAGACCAGAGAAAGACGTTTGTCTTGTTTACATCAGGGTCCCCCTAATCTTTGACTTTGCCAGTTACCGTCCTTTTCCGTGCCGTCATATAGACACAGTGTGACACAACGCAACACGCCTCCTCATCTACTGCCCTTAATCTGCCTAAAGCAGCATGTGCTCCGTGAAGCAGGATTGGCCAGAGGCCAGGTTATCCTTCTCTAGGATTAGCGATGATTTGCATGGTTGTCCGTCTGCTATGTGAGCCAGCCAAAGCGCCGCTGATTAGCTCTGAGTGGATTGAAACGCATGCTACTACATAATGGCAATGTGTGTCCAAGGCTTAAATTAAGAATGAAAATTTACTATTATTTCAACAGTTTTCTGAATGGTAAAATCACGGCGTTCACCCAGTTTTCTGATTCTATTTTGGGGCGGCAAAACCGGTCGATTGTCACGTAAGAACGTAAAAGAAAAAAAAAAGTTGCACTCAAAGAAGGAAGCTTAGATGCTAAAATGAAGGTAGTCTTGTCTAGTGTTTTATTTGGAGGAACTGCGGGTCTTAATGAATCAATGACTTATCTCCTCATTTTCAGGCTACTCTAATGCAACCTTCCTGGATGACAGCGGCGGTTTGTCCTACCGGGGAAACCATCGCATCTCCCGCAATCTAACCAGCCTCTTCCTCACCCTGCGCACGCGAAAGCGGCATGCGTCCATCCTGCACGCAGAGAAGGGCTCGGCGTCTGTTACGCTCTCCATCCAGGGTGGCCTGCTCTTCATGGAGCTGCAGAGCAACGTGGGCGAGGACGGAGAGGTGGAGGGGGAGGAGGAGAGGTTGTCCACGGTCAGCCTGAACAGTCAGAGGAGCGTGAGTGACGGAGAGTGGCACAGCGTCAGTCTCTTCATGGCAGCACCCTGGACCCAGACATCCAGGTGGACCCTGGTGCTGGATGACGACGTAGAGGAGGCCAGGACCTCCAGCAAGGAGGGGGGTAACCTGGACTTCCTCCGGCAGGAGGTGGACATCATGCTGGGGGGGCTGGAGCCCAAGGCCGGCTGGACCCTGGCCGGGTGCCTGGGCACGGTGGAGCTCGGAGGCATCGCCCTGCCTTACTTCAGCTCCTCCGAGGTCAACCTGCCGCGGGTGCAAGAGGAGCAGTTCATCCGCACATCGCTCTCCGCCCCGCGCGGCGGCTGCAGCGGGGGCCCCGCGTGCCATCCCAACCCCTGCCTGAACGGAGGGGAGTGCCAGGACCTCTTCAACCTCTTCAACTGCAGTTGCGCCGAGGGCTGGGCGGGGAGGCGCTGCGACTTCTTCACCGACACCTGTGCCTCCCGCCCCTGCGTCCACGGCAACTGCAGCGTGCGCGGACGGACATACGGGTGCGCCTGCGAGTTTGGCTACGCAGGCGTCGACTGTGAGGAGGAGGTGGACGTCTGTGAGCACCACCTCTGTGCCCACGGAGGCACCTGCCTGCACGGACCCGAGCGGTACGCCTGCCTCTGTGCCGAGAACTACACCGGGCCCTACTGCACGTACGTTCACTGAGTCGGTCCAAAGAATAGGCTACACTCTTAAAAAGAATGTGTCACTTTCAACACATCCATGTGCTCAGTGTTGCAGTCGAGTCAGTTTAAGTTTACGTTTATTTGGATCCCCATTAGCCACAGCAGTGCTGGGGCTATTCTTCCTGGGGTCCATAACACGTAAAATACAGTTACAGACTTATACACTCACAACATTCACATGTCATACAGACGATTAAAACAACAATAAAAACTCCTAATCAAATTCATAATACAATACAACAATATATACGCCTAATGAATTCATAATACAATGCAATAATACCTACTCATAATTAATTCCTAATACAATACAGCATAATATGCTATTTAGCATTTACATACATTATCTATGTTCATATCAGCCAATTATACAATCTTTTAATAATATATCCCTATCAGACACATACCTTTTCATCTACGTATATACCTATCTCTTTATCAGACGCATACATTTTCATTTACGTACACACTATCTATTAGGGAATGTCAATAGATAGTTTTAGTTAACTTGCGTCTCTAGTCTTAAGTCGGAGTCCAGGGCCCTCATTTATCAATAATGCGTAGAAAGTGTTCTATTTTCGTTCCTAAACACGGAATTTAGAATGTCTCTACGCACAGAAAAATCTGGATTTATCAACCGTGCTTGCACAGGTCGTAACACTCCGTGTTGATAAATACCAATGTTCTTACCGTCTAAGCTCGTGCATGATTGTAAGCATTTGCATACAGAACCGCCCCTACTTAACCATATATGGTAATTAAACACCCCCATGAAATGTGAAATAATGGACTAAGCGAACGATGAGCTTCCCTGAGAGCGAGATTGATCACGGAGGTCTAACCAACGAATTTAATGTATACAGCATTTTCCGTCGTGAACAATCTTATTTGGAAACATGACACACAGAATAATAGTATTTAGCTTTTTATTTGAAACAATATTTAATCGCGTTTGGAGGTGGGTGTTCTGCGTCTGTCCCCCCGTGCCAAACAAGCAGGCCAACTGTGCTCTAAATGGCTCGTGTGCGGCGCGGCGCGTGAGCCCGTTATAATTGCGCTCCTGTTGGGTCGTTCAGAGTCATTAACTATGGTTTCAGGGGGGCGGCTAGGTGGTGTAGTGGGCAAGGCGCTCGCCATCAATGCTGGAGACGCTGGGTTCGAATCCAGCTCTCGGCGTTGCTATCAGCTTGGCTGGTCGTTCACACTAACACAATTGGCAGTGTTAGGGGTGGGAAAGCTGATGGGTGGGTCCTGGGCGTTGTGGACAGCGACCCCTACAGTTCGGTCGGGGCGCCTGCACAGCGAGGGTAGGATCTGGAGGGAGGTAGTGTGACCTTCCACACGTTAAAACTCTCCCGGTGAGAATCTGCGCTGCCAGGCTGGCTGCCGGCTGGCTGCACATGCGTCGGAGGAAAGCATGTGACAGTCTCCGGCCTCCCGGACCAACAGTAGGGGGGAGTACGCAACAACCAGGAAGGGGGTTGGGAATTGGCATAACGACTAACAGTGGGATGGGAGAAAATCGAAAAAAAGGAGGAAAAAATAAATTATAATAAATAAATATGGTTTCAGTGGATAACCCCAAACACCTGCATTTAAGTGATATTTTAATTACAGATAACCCAGTAATAACATTACAATTGAATTAAATAAAATTAGGCCTGAATGGGTAACGCTCACCAATAAGCCACCCGTCTTCAAGGCCCACAGAACTGTTCTGCACTCAGCAGAGTATCTGTACATTGACCCAGTAGAATCTCTTTCTATTCACATAACTGAATTTGTTGATTGATGGAGCTTTGACAGTACATGGGTACACATTATATTGCTCCGATGGGAAAATGCCCGAGCGATCTCCAATCTCACGCTGAGAAGAATCCCAGGGTGGAGAGGACTTAAATGTGCACGGGATGGCATTTGTGCGTGTTGTTTCATGCTCCAATTTGTGTCCCGGGTAGCGGACTCTACTCTCTCGGCAAATAGACTGCCATATCCGTGACGTCTTTGTGAAGTCTTCCGATAACGCAAGATTATCCATGCTGCATTCATTCGGAAAGACCTATTCTAAATGCTATTTATAGGGTTTGACAATAATTACACTTATGTCTCTATTTTACAATTAACTATAATGAATTACGGGTCCGAACACGTCAGTGTTGAAACTAATGCATGAACATTTATTTCCACGTCTGTTGCAGTCTTCATATTCTACCGCTTGGTGACATGTATGCACGGTCTGAGCTGTGCGTAGATATACACATTTTGATAAATCCCACACTTTGCTTAGAAATGATCATACGCACGGTTTACGCACATATCTGTGCATACGCAGCATTGATAAACGAGGGCCCAGGGCTTGAGCTCTACAAGACTCCAGTGTTGATACTTGTGTTAACAGTTGTTTTAACACACCTGTGTTAACACAATTACACCACGGGACAACACAATGACCTAGGGGTCGTATCAACAACTGGATCGAAAGTGACACAATATACTTAGTGAGACTTTTTTAATAGAATGAAATTAAACGAGACAGAATAGAATAGCTCCCTTTGAGCCGTTACGGACAGCTTGTAGACTCTAGACATGATTGAGAGAAGTCAGAAACCGACTAGCAAAGGAGATAACAGCAATATCAATAGTTCATGTCTGGGATACAGGCGGCTGCTCGGCACTTTAGCGGGATAAACAGACAGGTTTCCATCAAATAGGTAAATAAATGCAAAACAGAGAGACAAAAAGAGAAGAAAAACACAATAAAAAAATCCTTTTTGAAATATAGCACAGTCAAGGGGGAGCGTGTCTCATAACACAAAGTGTCTCACGCTTTTGTTCACCGTTTCAACCGCGCCTGAGCCGAGTGTTTTAGCTCCAGCATGCCTATTCTAGCATCAGAGAGAGAGAGAGAGAGAGAGAGAGAGAGAGAGAGAGAGAGAGAGAGAGAGAGAGAGAGAGAGAGGAGAGAGAGAGAGAGAGAGAGAGAGAGAGAGAGAGAGAGAGAGAGAGAGAGAGAGAGAGAGAGAGAGAGAGAGAGAGAGAGAGAGAGAGAGAGATGGTGTCTGTAGTGTAAACGCCACACTGAGCTCTCTGGTTCAGTGCCACTGGTTTCCTCTTTCCCTCTCATCTACCGTTTGCCTGAGTCCCATCAGGGGAATGCCTCCAACCATTTATCCTATAAACACACACACCATATCTGTCTCTCTCTCACACACACACACACACACACACTGCTCTCGCATCGCTCTCTCTCTCCCTCTCTCTCTCAGAAGCAGGTCTTTGTAGCCGATTCGCTCAGCAAGCCACCAGACAAGGTGCTTCACGTCTCCCTTTACAGTATTTTTGCCTGGCGAGTTTCTCATCAAAATAACCCCCCCCCCCCCCCCCCCGTTTGTTTGTTTCTGTCTGTCTCTCTGCCTGTTTTCACTCTCCTTCCTGCCCCCTCCTCCTCCCTCTCCTCTCCTCCCTCTCCCTCCTCCTCCCTCTCCTCTCCTCCCTCTCCCTCCTCTCCTCCCTCTCTCTCTCTCCTCTCCTCTCCTCCCTCTCCCTCCTCCCTCTCTCTCTCTCCTCTCTCTCTTTCCTCTCCTCTCCTCCCAGTGAACGAGTTGAAGGACCTCCCTGGTACATCATTGTCAAGACTGTGTAAGTCTTTTTCTTTTGTTACCTCTCCCTATTGACGTACAAAATGCCTTCTGCGCTTTTTTCTTTAAATATAATTGGCTGTTGCCAACTCGCAATGTTCCTCTCTCGGGCACATTAGAACAGCACGCTGCCCCTGTACAAGTTGTTGTCATGGATATTGTCAATAATGTAGAAGTTGTTTTCACTGTTTGTTTCCTTTCCCCACTGACATACAAAATGCTTTCAGCGTTTTCTTTTGTTGTTGTTGGTATAATTAGTTGTTGCCAAAGGCCAGTCAACATCAGCTCCATAGATGTTTCCTATCTCGGCACATTCGAATATTATTACAGGGTCCCTGTACCTCAGTGGGTAGAGCATGGCACTAACACTCACACTCCGTGCCCATTGGGACCACCACTGCGAAAGATGTTTGGAGTCATGGTTCTGTGAGCGGCTTTGGATAAAACGTAGTGCTGTAGTTTAATGTTAATCTCAGTTCTACCAACATGGTACCGACCATTGTATGAATGATTTTCCACGGTACTGCCATGGTAAGAAACATGTATCACCATGGTACAACTTGTCCACTTAAGTAGTACCATGGTATAATCCAATTTAAACCATGACACCAATGGTGATATCACAGTGCTGCCATCATTTATTTTGGTCACTACCATCATGGTAATGACCAAAGAATTATGAAAATACCATGATACCTTTTTGGAAGTACCATGGTACTTTTTTGGTAATGGAAAAAAAAGTGTAAAAGTTGTTGACACAGCGATGCCCATACATGTGATCTGATGTCCTGCTGTAGAGCTGCTGTCAGAGGTTTTAGTCTCATTATCCTGCTGCCTCTTTGTCTCCCCTGGTGAGAAGAGTGGGAGACGGACAATACAATACCTCCTCTCTGTAGGGCAGCCAGTAACACTGTACATACAGCCAGTAACACTGTACATGCAGCCAGTAACACTGTACATGCAGTCAGTAACACTGTACATGCAGTCAGTAACACTGTACATACAGCCAGTAACACTGTACATGCAGCCAGTAACACTGTACATGCAGCCAGTAACACTGTACATACAGCCAGTAACACTGTACAGACAGCCAGTAACACTGTACATACAGTCAGTAACACTGTACATGCAGCCAGTAACACTGTACATACAGCCAGTAACACTGTACAGACAGCCAGTAACACTGTACATACAGCCAGTAACACTGTACATACAGCCAGTAACACTGTACATGCAGCCAGTAACACTGTACATACAGCCAGTAACACTGTACATACAGCCAGTAACACTGTACATACAGTCAGTAACACTGTACATACAGCCAGTAACACTGTACATACAGCCAGTAACACTGTACATGCAGCCAGTAACACTGTACATACAGCCAGTAACACTGTACATACAGCCAGTAACACTGTACATACAGTCAGTAACACTGTACATACAGTCAGTAACACTGTACATACAGTCAGTAACACTGTACATACAGCCAGTAACACTGTACATACAGCCAGTAACACTGTACATGCAGCCAGTAACACTGTACATGCAGTCAGTAACACTGTACATACAGCCAGTAACACTGTACATACAGTCAGTAACACTGTACATACAGCCAGTAACACTGTACATACAGCCAGTAACACTGTACAGACAGCCAGTAACACTGTACATACAGTCAGTAACACTGTACATGCAGCCAGTAACACTGTACATACAGCCAGTAACACTGTACAGACAGCCAGTAACACTGTACATACAGTCAGTAACACTGTACATACAGCCAGTAACACTGTACAGACAGCCAGTAACACTGTACATACAGCCAGTAACACTGTACATACAGCCAGTAACACTGTACATACAGCCAGTAACACTGTACATGCAGCCAGTAACACTGTACATACAGCCAGTAACACTGTACATACAGCCAGTAACACTGTACATACAGTCAGTAACACTGTACATACAGCCAGTAACACTGTACATACAGCCAGTAACACTGTACATGCAGCCAGTAACACTGTACATACAGACAGTAACACTGTACATACAGTCAGTAACACTGTACAGACAGTCAGTAACACTGTACATACAGTCAGTAACACTGTACATACAGTCAGTAATATTGTACATACAGTCAGTAACACTGTACATGCAGCCAGTAACACTGTACATACAGCCAGTAACACTGTACATACAGACAGTAACACTGTACATACAGTCAGTAACACTGTACAGACAGTCAGTAACACTGTACATACAGTCAGTAACACTGTACATACAGTCAGTAATATTGTACATACAGTCAGTAACACTGTACATGCAGCCAGTAACACTGTACATACAGTCAGTAATATTGTACATACAGTCAGTAACACTGTACATACAGCCAGTAACACTGTACATACAGACAGTAACACTGTACATACAGTCAGTAATAGTGTACATACAGTCAGTAACACTGTACAGACAGTCAGTAACACTGTACATACAGTCAGTAACACTGTACATACAGTCAGTAATATTGTACATACAGTCAGTAACACTGTACATACAGTCAGTAACACTGTACATACAGTCAGTAATATTGTACATACAGTCAGTAACACTGTACATACAGTCAGTAATATTGTACATACAGTCAGTAACACTGTACATACAGCCAGTAACACTGTACATACAGCCAGTAACACTGTACAGACAGTCAGTAACACTGTACATACAGTCAGTAACACTGTACAGACAGTCAGTAACAATGTACATACAGCCAGTAACACTGTACATACAATACAGTCAGTAACACTGTACATACAGACAGTAACACTGTACATGCAGACAGTAATATTGTACATACAGACAGTAACACTGTACATATAGCCAGTAACACTGTACATGCAGACAGTAACACTGTACAGACAGCCAGTAACACTGTACAGACAGTCAGTAACACTGTACATACAGCCAGTAACACTGTACATACAGTCAGTAACACTGTACATACAGACAGTAACACTGTACATACAGTCAGTAACACTGTACATACAGCCAGTAACACTGTACAGACAGTCAGTAACACTGTACATACAGTCAGTAACACTGTACATACAATACAGTCAGTAACACTGTACATACAGACAGTAACACTGTACATACATACAGACAGTAACACTGTACATACAGCCAGTAACACTGTACATACAGACAGTAACACTGTACAGACAGTCAGTAACACTGTACATACAGACAGTAACACTGTACATACAGTCAGTAACACTGTACATACAGACAGTAACACTGTACATACAGACAGTAACACTGTACAGACAGTCAGTAACACTGTACATACAGACAGTAACACTGTACATACAGTCAGTAACACTGTACATACAGACAGTAACACTGTACAGACAGTCAGTAACACTGTACATACAGACAGTAACACTGTACAGACAGTCAGTAACACTGTACATACAGTCAGTAACACTGTACAGACAGTCAGTAACACTGTACATACAGACAGTAACACTGTACAGACAGTCAGTAACACTGTACATACAGACAGTAACACTGTACATACAGTCAGTAACACTGTACATACAGACACATACAGACAGTAACACTGTACATACAGACAGTAACACTGTACATACAGACAGTAACACTGTACAGACAGTCAGTAACACTGTACATACAGACAGTAACACTGTACATACAGTCAGTAACACTGTGTACATACAGTCAGTAACACTGTACATACAGTCAGTAACACTGTACATACAGACAGTAACACTGTATATACAGTCAGTAACACTGTACATACAGTCAGTAATATTGTACAGACAGCCAGTAACAATGTACATACAGCCAGTAACACTGTACATACAGTCAGTAACACTGTACAGACAGTCAGTAACACTGTACATACAGTCAGTAATATTGTACATACAGTCAGTAACACTGTACAGACAGTCAGTAACACTGTACATACAGTCAGTAATATTGTACATACAGTCAGTAACACTGTACAGACAGTCAGTAACACTGTACATACAGTCAGTAATATTGTACATACAGTCAGTAACACTGTACATACAGTCAGTAACACTGTACATACAGACAGTAACACTGTACATACAGTCAGTAATATTGTACAGACAGTCAGTAACACTGTACAGACAGTCAGTAACACTGTACATACAGTCAGTAACACTGTACATACAGTCAGTAACACTGTACATACAGCCAGTAACACTGTACATACAGTCAGTAATATTGTACAGACAGACAGTAACACTGTACATACAGACAGTAACACTGTACATACAGTCAGTAACACTGTACATACAGACAGTAACACTGTACATGCAGCCAGTAACACTGTACATGCAGTCAGTAACACTGTACATACAGTCAGTAACACTGTACATACAGCCAGTAACACTGTACATACAGACAGTAACACTGTACATACAGTCAGTAATATTGTACAGACAGCCAGTAATATTGTACAGACAGCCAGTAACACTGTACATACAGTCAGTAACACTGTACATACAGTCAGTAATATTGTACAGACAGCCAGTAATATTGTACAGACAGCCAGTAACACTGTACATACAGCCAGTAACACTGTACATACAGTCAGTAATATTGTACAGACAGCCAGTAATATTGTACAGACAGCCAGTAACACTGTACATACAGCCAGTAACACTGTACATACAGACAGTAACACTGTACATGCAGCCAGTAACACTGTACATACAGCCAGTAACACTGTACATACAGACAGTAACACTGTACATACAGCCAGTAACACTGTACATACAGTCAGTAACACTGTACATACAGTCAGTAACACTGTACATAGACAGTAACACTGTACATACAGACAGTAACACTGTACATACAGCCAGTAACACTGTACATACAGTCAGTAACACTGTACAGACAGTCAGTAACACTGTACAGACAGTCAGTAACACTGTACATACAGTCAGTAACACTGTACATACAATACAGTCAGTAACACTGTACATACAGACAGTAACACTGTACATACATACAGACAGTAACACTGTACATACAGCCAGTAACACTGTACATACAGACAGTAACACTGTACAGACAGTCAGTAACACTGTACATACAGACAGTAACACTGTACATACAGTCAGTAACACTGTACATACAGACAGTAACACTGTACATACAGACAGTAACACTGTACAGACAGTCAGTAACACTGTACATACAGACAGTAACACTGTACATACAGTCAGTAACACTGTACATACAGACAGTAACACTGTACATACAGACAGTAACACTGTACAGACAGTCAGTAACACTGTACATACAGACAGTAACACTGTACAGACAGTCAGTAACACTGTACATACAGTCAGTAACACTGTACAGACAGTCAGTAACACTGTACATACAGACAGTAACACTGTACAGACAGTCAGTAACACTGTACATACAGACAGTAACACTGTACATACAGTCAGTAACACTGTACATACAGACAGTAACACTGTACATACAGACAGTAACACTGTACAGACAGTCAGTAACACTGTACATACAGACAGTAACACTGTACATACAGTCAGTAACACTGTGTACATACAGTCAGTAACACTGTACATACAGTCAGTAACACTGTACATACAGACAGTAACACTGTATATACAGTCAGTAACACTGTACATACAGTCAGTAATATTGTACAGACAGCCAGTAACACTGTACATACAGCCAGTAACATTGTACATACAGTCAGTAACACTGTACAGACAGTCAGTAACACTGTACATACAGTCAGTAATATTGTACATACAGTCAGTAACACTGTACAGACAGTCAGTAACACTGTACATACAGTCAGTAATATTGTACATACAGTCAGTAACACTGTACAGACAGTCAGTAACACTGTACATACAGTCAGTAATATTGTACATACAGTCAGTAACACTGTACATACAGTCAGTAACACTGTACATACAGTCAGTAACACTGTACATACAGACAGTAACACTGTACATACAGTCAGTAATATTGTACAGACAGTCAGTAACACTGTACAGACAGTCAGTAACACTGTACATACAGTCAGTAACACTGTACATACAGTCAGTAACACTGTACATACAGCCAGTAACACTGTACATACAGTCAGTAATATTGTACAGACAGACAGTAACACTGTACATACAGACAGTAACACTGTACATACAGTCAGTAACACTGTACATACAGACAGTAACACTGTACATGCAGCCAGTAACACTGTACATGCAGTCAGTAACACTGTACATACAGTCAGTAACACTGTACATACAGCCAGTAACACTGTACATACAGACAGTAACACTGTACATACAGTCAGTAATATTGTACAGACAGCCAGTAATATTGTACAGACAGCCAGTAACACTGTACATACAGTCAGTAACACTGTACATACAGTCAGTAATATTGTACAGACAGCCAGTAATATTGTACAGACAGCCAGTAACACTGTACATACAGCCAGTAACACTGTACATACAGTCAGTAATATTGTACAGACAGCCAGTAATATTGTACAGACAGCCAGTAACACTGTACATACAGCCAGTAACACTGTACATACAGACAGTAACACTGTACATGCAGCCAGTAACACTGTACATACAGACAGTAACACTGTACATACAGACAGTAACACTGTACATACAGCCAGTAACACTGTACATACAGTCAGTAACACTGTACATACAGTCAGTAACACTGTACATAGACAGTAACACTGTACATACAGACAGTAACACTGTACATACAGCCAGTAACACTGTACATACAGTCAGTAACACTGTACAGACAGTCAGTAACACTGTACATACAGTCAGTAATATTGTACAGACAGCCAGTAATATTGTACATACAGTCAGTAACACTGTACAGACAGTCAGTAATATTGTACAGACAGCCAGTAATATTGTACATACAGTCAGTAACACTGTACAGACAGTCAGTAATATTGTACATACAGTCAGTAACACTGTACAGACAGTCAGTAACACTGTACATACAGTCAGTAACACTGTACATACAGTCAGTAACACTGTACAGACAGCCAGTAACACTGTACAGACAGCCAGTAACACTGTACATACAGTCAGTAACACTGTACATACAGCCAGTAACACTGTACAGACAGCCAGTAACACTGTACATACAGCCAGTAACACTGTACATACAGCCAGTAACACTGTACATGCAGCCAGTAACACTGTACATACAGCCAGTAACACTGTACATACAGTCAGTAACACTGTACATACAGCCAGTAACACTGTACATACAGCCAGTAACACTGTACATGCAGCCAGTAACACTGTACATACAGACAGTAACACTGTACATACAGTCAGTAACACTGTACAGACAGTCAGTAACACTGTACATACAGTCAGTAACACTGTACATACAGTCAGTAATATTGTACATACAGTCAGTAACACTGTACATGCAGCCAGTAACACTGTACATACAGCCAGTAACACTGTACATACAGACAGTAACACTGTACATACAGTCAGTAACACTGTACAGACAGTCAGTAACACTGTACATACAGTCAGTAACACTGTACATACAGTCAGTAATATTGTACATACAGTCAGTAACACTGTACATGCAGCCAGTAACACTGTACATACAGTCAGTAATATTGTACATACAGTCAGTAACACTGTACATACAGCCAGTAACACTGTACATACAGACAGTAACACTGTACATACAGTCAGTAATATTGTACATACAGTCAGTAACACTGTACAGACAGTCAGTAACACTGTACATACAGTCAGTAACACTGTACATACAGTCAGTAATATTGTACATACAGTCAGTAACACTGTACATACAGTCAGTAACACTGTACATACAGTCAGTAATATTGTACATACAGTCAGTAACACTGTACATACAGTCAGTAATATTGTACATACAGTCAGTAACACTGTACATACAGCCAGTAACACTGTACATACAGCCAGTAACACTGTACAGACAGTCAGTAACACTGTACATACAGTCAGTAACACTGTACAGACAGTCAGTAACAATGTACATACAGCCAGTAACACTGTACATACAATACAGTCAGTAACACTGTACATACAGACAGTAACACTGTACATGCAGACAGTAATATTGTACATACAGACAGTAACACTGTACATACAGCCAGTAACACTGTACATGCAGACAGTAACACTGTACAGACAGCCAGTAACACTGTACAGACAGTCAGTAACACTGTACATAAAGCCAGTAACACTGTACATACAGTCAGTAACACTGTACATACAGACAGTAACACTGTACATACAGTCAGTAACACTGTACATACAGCCAGTAACACTGTACAGACAGTCAGTAACACTGTACATACAGTCAGTAACACTGTACATACAATACAGTCAGTAACACTGTACATACAGACAGTAACACTGTACATACATACAGACAGTAACACTGTACATACAGCCAGTAACACTGTACATACAGACAGTAACACTGTACAGACAGTCAGTAACACTGTACATACAGACAGTAACAATGTACATACAGTCAGTAACACTGTACATACAGACAGTAACACTGTACATACAGACAGTAACACTGTACAGACAGTCAGTAACACTGTACATACAGACAGTAACACTGTACATACAGTCAGTAACACTGTTCATACAGACAGTAACACTGTACATACAGACAGTAACACTGTACAGACAGTCAGTAACACTGTACATACAGACAGTAACACTGTACAGACAGTCAGTAACACTGTACATACAGTCAGTAACACTGTACAGACAGTCAGTAACACTGTACATACAGACAGTAACACTGTACAGACAGTCAGTAACACTGTACATACAGACAGTAACACTGTACATACAGTCAGTAACACTGTACATACAGACAGTAACACTGTACATACAGACAGTAACACTGTACATACAGACAGTAACACTGTACATACAGACAGCAACACTGTACAGACAGTCAGTAACACTGTACATACAGACAGTAACACTGTACATACAGTCAGTAACACTGTGTACATACAGTCAGTAACACTGTACATACAGTCAGTAACACTGTACATACAGACAGTAACACTGTATATACAGTCAGTAACACTGTACATACAGTCAGTAATATTGTACAGACAGCCAGTAACACTGTACATACAGCCAGTAACACTGTACATACAGTCAGTAACACTGTACAGACAGTCAGTAACACTGTACATACAGTCAGTAATATTGTACATACAGTCAGTAACACTGTACAGACAGTCAGTAACACTGTACATACAGTCAGTAATATTGTACATACAGTCAGTAACACTGTACAGACAGTCAGTAACACTGTACATACAGTCAGTAATATTGTACATACAGTCAGTAACACTGTACATACAGTCAGTAACACTGTACATACAGTCAGTAACACTGTACATACAGACAGTAACACTGTACATACAGTCAGTAATATTGTACAGACAGTCAGTAACACTGTACAGACAGTCAGTAACACTGTACATACAG
The DNA here is from genome assembly GCF_963971535.1 of Notolepis coatsorum. Classification (NCBI taxonomy): domain Eukaryota; kingdom Metazoa; phylum Chordata; class Actinopteri; order Aulopiformes; family Paralepididae; genus Notolepis; species Notolepis coatsorum. Next base: position 63,953,085 of record NC_140167.1, on the reverse strand, counting down.
TCAGTAACACTGTACATACAGTCAGTAACACTGTACATACAGCCAGTAACACTGTACATACAGTCAGTAATATTGTACAGACAGACAGTAACACTGTACATACAGACAGTAACACTGTACATACAGTCAGTAACACTGTACATACAGACAGTAACACTGTACATGCAGCCAGTAACACTGTACATGCAGTCAGTAACACTGTACATACAGTCAGTAACACTGTACATACAGCCAGTAACACTGTACATACAGACAGTAACACTGTACATACAGTCAGTAATATTGTACAGACAGCCAGTAATATTGTACAGACAGCCAGTAACACTGTACATACAGTCAGTAACACTGTACATACAGTCAGTAATATTGTACAGACAGCCAGTAATATTGTACAGACAGCCAGTAACACTGTACATACAGCCAGTAACACTGTACATACAGTCAGTAATATTGTACAGACAGCCAGTAATATTGTACAGACAGCCAGTAACACTGTACATACAGCCAGTAACACTGTACATACAGACAGTAACACTGTACATGCAGCCAGTAACACTGTACATACAGCCAGTAACACTGTACATACAGACAGTAACACTGTACATACAGCCAGTAACACTGTACATACAGTCAGTAACACTGTACATACAGTCAGTAACACTGTACATAGACAGTAACACTGTACATACAGACAGTAACACTGTACATACAGCCAGTAACACTGTACATACAGTCAGTAACACTGTACATACAGTCAGTAATATTGTACATGCAGCCAGTAACACTGTACATACAGACAGTAACACTGTACATACAGTCAGTAACACTGTACAGACAGTCAGTAACACTGTACATACAGTCAGTAACACTGTACATACAGTCAGTAACACTGTACAGACAGTCAGTAATATTGTACATACAGTCAGTAACACTGTACAGACAGTCAGTAACACTGTACATACAGTCAGTAACACTGTACAGACAGTCAGTAACACTGTACATACAGTCAGTAACACTGTACATACAGTCAGTAATATTGTACAGACAGCCAGTAATATTGTACATACAGTCAGTAACACTGTACAGACAGTCAGTAATATTGTACATACAGTCAGTAACACTGTACAGACAGTCAGTAACACTGTACATACAGTCAGTAACACTGTACATACAGTCAGTAACACTGTACAGACAGTCAGTAACACTGTACATACAGTCAGTAACACTGTACATACAGTCAGTAACACTGTGTACATACAGTCAGTAACACTGTACATACAGTCAGTAACACTGTACATACAGTCAGTAACACTGTACATACAGCCAGTAACACTGTACATACAGCCAGTAACACTGTACATACAGTCAGTAACACTGTACATACAGCCAGTAACACTGTACATACAGTCAGTAACACTGTACATACAGTCAGTAACACTGTACATACAGCCAGTAACACTGTACATACAGTCAGTAACACTGTACATACAGTCAGTAACACTGTACATACAGCCAGTAACACTGTACATGCAGCCAGTAACACTGTACAGACAGTCAGTAACACTGTACATACAGTCAGTAATATTGTACATACAGTCAGTAACACTGTACATGCAGCCAGTAACACTGTACATACAGCCAGTAACACTGTACAGACAGACAGTAACACTGTACATACAGTCAGTAACACTGTACAGACAGTCAGTAACACTGTACATACAGTCAGTAACACTGTACATACAGTCAGTAATATTGTACATACAGTCAGTAACACTGTACATACAGTCAGTAATATTGTACATACAGTCAGTAACACTGTACATACAGCCAGTAACACTGTACATACAGCCAGTAACACTGTACAGACAGCCAGTAACACTGTACATGCAGTCAGTAACACTGTACAGACAGTCAGTAACACTGTACATACAGTCAGTAACACTGTACAGACAGTCAGTAACAATGTACATACAGCCAGTAACACTGTAAATACAATACAGTCAGTAACACTGTACATACAGACAGTAACACTGTACATACAGACAGTAACACTGTACATACAGCCAGTAACACTGTACATGCAGACAGTAATATTGTACATACAGACAGTAACACTGTACATACAGACAGTAACACTGTACATACAGACAGTAACACTGTACAGACAGTCAGTAACACTGTACATACAGACAGTAACACTGTACATACAGTCAGTAACACTGTACATACAGACAGTAACACTGTACATACAGACAGTAACACTGTACAGACAGTCAGTAACACTGTACATACAGACAGTAACACTGTACATACAGTCAGTAACACTGTACATACAGCCAGTAACACTGTACAGACAGTCAGTAACACTGTACATACAGACAGTAACACTGTACAGACAGTCAGTAACACTGTACATACAGTCAGTAACACTGTACAGACAGTCAGTAACACTGTACATACAGACAGTAACACTGTACAGACAGTCAGTAACACTGTACATACAGACAGTAACACTGTACATACAGTCAGTAACACTGTACATACAGACAGTAACACTGTACATACAGACAGTAACACTGTACATACAGACAGTAACACTGTACAGACAGTCAGTAACACTGTACATACAGACAGTAACACTGTACAGACAGTCAGTAACACTGTACATACAGACAGTAACACTGTACATACAGTCAGTAACACTGTGTACATACAGTCAGTAACACTGTACATACAGTCAGTAACACTGTACATACAGACAGTAACACTGTACATACAGTCAGTAACACTGTACATACAGTCAGTAATATTGTACATACAGTCAGTAACACTGTACATACAGACAGTAACACTGTACATACAGTCAGTAACACTGTACATACAGTCAGTAACACTGTACATACAGTCAGTAACACTGTACAGACAGTCAGTAACACTGTACATACAGTCAGTAATATTGTACATACAGTCAGTAACACTGTACAGACAGTCAGTAACACTGTACATACAGTCAGTAATATTGTACATACAGTCAGTAACACTGTACAGACAGTCAGTAACACTGTACATACAGTCAGTAATATTGTACATACAGTCAGTAACACTGTACATACAGTCAGTAACACTGTACATACAGTCAGTAACACTGTACATACAGACAGTAACACTGTACATACAGTCAGTAATATTGTACAGACAGTCAGTAACACTGTACAGACAGTCAGTAACACTGTACATACAGTCAGTAACACTGTACATACAGCCAGTAACACTGTACATACAGTCAGTAATATTGTACAGACAGACAGTAACACTGTACATACAGACAGTAACACTGTACATACAGTCAGTAACACTGTACATACAGCCAGTAACACTGTACATACAGACAGTAACACTGTACATACAGTCAGTAATATTGTACAGACAGCCAGTAATATTGTACAGACAGCCAGTAACACTGTACATACAGTCAGTAACACTGTACATACAGTCAGTAATATTGTACAGACAGCCAGTAATATTGTACAGACAGCCAGTAACACTGTACATACAGACAGTAACACTGTACATACAGACAGTAACACTGTGCATACAGACAGTAACACTGTACATACAGACAGTAACACTGTACATACAGACAGTAACACTGTACATGCAGCCAGTAACACTGTACATACAGCCAGTAACACTGTACATACAGACAGTAACACTGTACATACAGCCAGTAACACTGTACATACAGTCAGTAACACTGTACATACAGTCAGTAACACTGTACATACAGCCAGTAACACTGTACATAGACAGTAACACTGTACATACAGCCAGTAACACTGTACATACAGTCAGTAACACTGTACAGACAGTCAGTAACACTGTACAGACAGTCAGTAACACTGTACATACAGTCAGTAACACTGTACATACAGTCAGTAATATTGTACATGCAGACAGTAACACTGTACAGACAGTCAGTAATATTGTACATACAGTCAGTAACACTGTACAGACAGTCAGTAACACTGTACATACAGTCAGTAACACTGTACAGACAGTCAGTAACACTGTACATACAGTCAGTAACACTGTACATACAGTCAGTAATATTGTACAGACAGCCAGTAATATTGTACATACAGTCAGTAACACTGTACAGCCAGTCAGTAATATTGTACATACAGTCAGTAACACTGTACAGACAGTCAGTAACACTGTACATACAGTCAGTGACACTGTACACACAGTCAGTAACACTGTACATACAGTCAGTAACACTGTACATACAGTCAGTAACACTGTACATACAGTCAGTAACACTGTACATACAGACAGTAACACTGTACATGCAGACAGTAATATTGTACAGACAGACAGTAATATTGTACATACAGACAGTAACACTGTACATACAGTCAGTAATATTGTACAGACAGACAGTAACACTGTACATGCAGACAGTAATATTGTACAGACAGACAGTAATATTGTACATACAGACAGTAACACTGTACATACAGTCAGTAACACTGTACATACAGTCAGTAATATTGTACAGACAGACAGTAACACTGTACATGCAGACAGTAATATTGTACAGACAGACAGTAATATTGTACATACAGTCAGTAATATTGTACATACAGACAGTAATATTGTACATACAGACAGTAATATTGTACATACAGACAGTAATATTGTACATACAGACAGTAATATACAGACAGTAATATTGTACATACAGACAGTAACACTGTACATGCAGACAGTAATATTGTACATACAGACAGTAATATTGTACATACAGACAGTAATATTGTACATACAGACAGTAATATACAGACAGTAATATTGTACATACAGACAGTAACACTGTACATGCAGACAGTAATATTGTACATACAGACAGTAACACTGTACATGCAGACAGTAATATTGTACATACAGACAGTAACACTGTACATGCAGACAGTAATATTGTACATACAGACAGTAATATTGTACATACAGTCAGTAACAATGTACTTCTACCACAATGCACCCGCACTGACCCCAATGATCCGTCTTCTACCACAAACACACTCACTTTCAAACATTTACATACACATAAGAAGACATGCATGCTTACATGTACATATGAGACTGCACACACATTGCGTGCGCTATGCACACACACACTTTAGCCACTGTGGCTAATGGACTCAGAATTGCACCAGCCAAGTTCACTATTTCATTATTCACAGCCAGTGTAGTTTGTACAACAGGGAAGACTGACCAAACACACCTACCAGCCACAGCCAAACGTACCACAAACTGGCTGTCGACACAAGTCTGAAATGCATCTTCAAAGTCAGAAACACACACTCACACACCTGTCCATCTTGACATGTCAGAAACACACACTCACACACCTGTCCATCTTGACATGTCAGAAACACACACTCACACACCTGTCCATCTTGACATGTCAGAAACACACACTCACACACCTGTCCATCTTGACATGTCAGAAACACACACTCACACACCTGTCCATCTTGACATGTCCGGTTCTGATGTTCTGATCTGTTGTGATGCACCAGCCGTTCCAAGCTGCCTGTGTCTGTCTGCGGAGATGAGATCAGGAACTACACCTGTTTCAATGGAGGGAACTGTACCGAGCAAGACCTGTCATGTGACTGTCCACCAGGCTTCATAGGACTCCGGTAACACATCTGTCTGTCTGTCTGTCTGTCTGTCTGTCTGTCTGTCTGTCTGTCTGTCTGTCTGTCTGTCTGTCTGTCTGTCTGTCTGTCTGTCTGTCTGTCTGTCTGTCTTTGTGTGCCTAACTATGTATCCATTTATTCTGCATTTACATTTCGTATTTTTTTTAAAGACTTTCTGATCATGATGTGTAACTAATTTTCCTCTCTCTCTCTCTCTCTCTCTCTCTCTCTCTCTCTCTCTCTCTCTCTCTCTCTCTCTCTCTCTCTCTCTCTCTCTCTGTCTCTCTCTCTCTCTCTCGCTGTGTGTGTGTATTTTCCCCTCCCAATTTCTCTCTTGACTCCGCCCCCTTCTCTCTGCCTATCAGCTGTGAGCAGGAAGTGGACGAGTGCACGTCCAGCCCCTGCCTGAACGGGGGCTACTGCCACAACCTCGTCAACCAGTTTCTGTGCGTGTGCGACATGAGCTTCGCGGGGGACGTGTGTCAGATGGACGTAAGCGACATTTACTTTTACGTGGCCGTGCTGCTGTGGCAGAACCTCTTCCAGCTGCTCTCCTACCTCATCCTCAGGCTGGAACTGGACGACGAGCCCGAGATAGACTGGGGAGGGGGCGACGACGACTGAGAGAGAGAGAGAGAGAGAGAGAGAGAGAGAGAGAGAGAGAGAGAGAGTGTGTTATTGAGGGAGCATTGTGTCACGTGAATCGATGAGAGACGGAGACGGAAAGATCTCTTAATGACCAACGAGCCTTTATTCAACACAAAGATACACCAAACAGGTGTGCACAAGTCATTCACAAGACGAAGAATAACAAACTCATTTAAAGACACTGAGTCAATAGAGCACACCTGAGACACTCCCTCTTTAACACATTGTCTGCCACGCAGTATGCCCATCCGTATGCCCAGTCTGCCAGCGCTGTAACCCTATGGAGATGTTTACCTTCTTTGCAGGGCTATAACTTTTTAAATATTATAGCTATATCGACATTACTATGGCCCATTCAACATCGGGTATCTATCGTTCCGGATGTGGGAACGTTATATTTTTTCATTCATACATTGTCGTGTTAATACCGTCGAGAATATAAGTATGTTTTTAAGGTTTTCTGCTGTAATTCCTAAAACGCGAGTTATAGGCCCTGACGCATATGATAGATTATCGATTGGCGTTTCTTTCCTATACACGCTATATTAAAGAATTCAAATGTATATGATCGGTATACATTATGCTTCATCATGCGTGAAGGAAAGGGGGGGGGGGTCATTTATAATTCCTTGATCGTCAGTAAAGGCTTTATTTAGTATGGGTTGATACGTTGATCAGATGGATTGCCGTGAAATGAATAAACAATCGGGCTGAAAATAACGTTATATACCTCTTACCGTTCGCCGATGAGACTGGAGGAAAAATATTCCAATTATTTGACGTCGATCTGCTAGATCCATTTCCCGTTTGTATGACACAATAAACGCTGAAATCATATTGATTATTGCGTTTCGAAAGCGATCCCATGCACTCAAGTGTGTATCTAGACCCACATTACAAGATATTACTGCCGGAGGAATTTCCTCGATGCACCGAGTGCCACTTCCGGTTTGGCTTGGAGTGTAACTCGCCCGATCATCCACCAGGCGGCGGTATTGAGGCGTTGCAATATCAGACAGGGTCCAGCTGCAGGCTGGATGAATTATGAATGCCATGGCGAATAAATGAAATATTGATCCCAAAAACTAGTTAACTTGTTTCTGGCGCACAATGCATGGCGGGCAATAACGAGTAAACTCGTTTTTGGCGTCCAATGTGTTAATGAGGTGCCCAGGTGTGGCCAGTGCCTCGTTAGCCACTCTGGCATCGGGAGCCCAGTTCATGAGACAAGTTCTCCATTGGCTCGCCCACACATTGGTTTTGTGTGTGTGTGTTTGTGTGTGTGTGTGTGTGTGTGTACCCATCTGTGCGTCTGCCTCTCATTAGGTTTGAATATAATGAGTGTGGGAATGACGGGTGATTTTTTTAGATGGATTCTGAGTTTTCTTGAAGAGTAAGTATCGATTCATATCAGGTTCATATTGATAACGTGATGATCTGTAGGCAGGAGCTGTTTCTGTGCCTTAAAATGACCATTGGCAGCACAATAATCTCCAAAAAGTGCTTGGAATTTACTTGAAGTGCATTGTGAGGCATCGTTAGTGCACTATAAGCATGTTGTAAGTGTTATAATCAAGTGTTATAATCAAATTATAATCAGACAAGAAAATGGGGAATGCATAATAACATTTGAATACATTGTGAATCTGGTGTCACTGTGTTATGAGAATATTTTTCAGAACCTTTATTCATCCAGGGAAGATTGGCTGAGCATGTGTGCAAAGTTGCATACTTTATCTCACACAGAAGCGGCCCAGTACACAGTATTGACACTGTTGGCCACTGAGCAGCTCCACCAGGGCAGTCAAGGGTTAAGTGCCTTGCTCAAGGGAAGAACAAGAGATATTTCTAATTTACTTTACCCATGTTCTCCTGCCAGTCTAGTCTTTCTCTTAGGGACTAACCTTTAGGCTAGTGTGTATTATAGCATTTTATACCATGTTCTGATTATAATGCACTCATAATGTGTTTATAATGTGGCTATGATGCCTTATAATGTCTTATAATGCAGCACTTAAGCCCTTTCAGGCGTATGATCTGGCCATTGAAAGGTATGGAGTTTAATAATTCAGAGAAAGCGTTCAAAAAGAAACATACATATGAAAGGGTTAATTAATGTGTTACCAAGTGCTTCTGTGTTATTTGCAGTAGTTGGAAAAAAACTAGTATCCAACAACAGCTCTCTAGAAAGATATATTGTTAGAGTTTATAGCTACTTGGAAACGGCAGTGTAGCTAGTAGGGGTGGGAACCACCAGAAGTCCCACGATATTATATCATCACGATACTAGAGTCACAATATGATATCATCACGATACTAGTCACAATATGATATTATCACAATACTAGAGTCACAATATGATATCATCACAATACTAGAGTCACGATATGATATTATCACGATACTAGAGTCACAATATGATATTATCACAATACTAGAGTCACAATATGATATTATCACAATACTAGAGTCACAATATGATATCATCACAATACTAGAGTCTCAATATGATATTATCACGATACTAGAGTCACGCTATGATATCACGATACTAGAGTCACAATATGATACTAGAGTCACGATATGATATCATCACGATACTAGAGTCACGATATGATATCACAATACTAGAGTCACAATATGATATTATCACGATACTAGAGTCACAATATGATATTATCACAATACTAGAGTCACAATATGATATTATCACGATACTAGAGTCACAATATGATATTATCACAATACTAGAGTCACAATATGATATTATCACAATACTAGAGTCACAATATGATATCATCACGCTACTAGCGTCTCAATATGATATTATCACGATACTAGAGTCACGATATGATATCACGATACTAGAGTCACAATATGATACTAGAGTCACGATATGATATCATCACGATACTAGAGTCACGATATGATATCATCATGCTACTAGAGTCACAATATGATATTATCACGATACTAGAGTCACGATATGATATCATCGCAATACTAGAGTCACAATATGATATCATCACGGTACTAGAGTCACAATATGATATCACGATACTAGAGTCACGATATGATATTATCACGATACTAGAGTCACTATGATATCATCACGGTACTGGAGTCACTATGCTATCACGATACTAGAGTCACGATATGATATTATCACGATACTAGAGTCACTAGGATATCATCACGGTACTGGAGTCATGATATGATATCATCACGGTACTTGAGTCACTATGATATCATCATGGTACTGGAGTCACGATATGATATCATGACGATACTAGAGTCACAATATATTATCGCAATACTAGAGTAGTCACAGTATTGTAATGTCACGATATTGCGATTTATTACCTTTTTTCAACTGCAAATCATGTCTCCAACGGAAAACATCTGCAATAAAAATATATATAAATCATCTGTTTTCTCTAATAAGGTAACGTTTTCAGTCTGTTCACCTCATTCCAATACTTTTTGTTGCAGTAAAATGGGATTGTCAAGCAAATATAAATGTATTATTATAATTTTTTTATATCGATGCTTAGTGTCACTGTATCGATATAATATCGACACGCAATATATGGCTGTATCAACCCACCCCTAGCAGATAGCTATAGACCACAGATCAACATAGACTATGTACAGATCAAACAGAAACAAACCAACAGTTTTGCGATTGCACAGCATACAAGCATAGTGATTGTGAATTCCAAAAGAGGGTGATATTTCACACTCAGTAATGCACTTTTTGAGTGATGTGAGGAATGTATTTAGAATTACCGTTGTATTGTCTCTTGCTTATGATGTCTTGTCAGCCTTGTGCACTTCTGTCCTTGTGTGAGCTCCCTGCAGATGAGTCAAAGTACTATCTGTGGCAACACTGCTGTAGTTGCAGAGGCAGCCTGCAGGCTCAACATGAGTCATTTCAAAACAGGGAACGTTTCCTCTGCGCAAAGATTGAAGAAAAAGATAAAACATTTTCTGTAGAATCCCGCATGCAGAATGAAATGATTCTCACGTGGGTCTACTTTGCCTTTTGGTGTATGTGTTTGCAATGAGTAGACTCGATTTTGAGTGGTGAGTATGGGTCCGGCGTGGCCAATATTGTTGTTGAACTGCTCTAAAGGTGAGACAGTGTATGTTTTACAGTAAGGGTACATTTAACACCAGCTTGGTGTGTTATACTGTAGAGTCAAATATACACTGTGATCTTTTGTTGTTGATGTCTGCAGTTTATATATCAAGGTGAATTATTACATAACAGCAGTGACCGACTGACTGACTGACTGTCATGTGATATTTTGTACCAGTGGATCTAGAGCAGGGTTCCTCAAACTATGGGTCTGGAACCTAAAAGGGGTCACGAGCCTCTCCGGTTGGTACCTGCATCACAACGAGCTATCTTTATGACCCTCCTGTGTGCCGGGGCGAGAGACTAAACATTTAATTTGGATCCTATTTTATTTCTCACTACCAGCACAAACTACGAGTATCACCCAATACAGACTACTGAGTACTGGTCTGGGATCAGTGCATAGGTAACATTACCATATACACCTCACTATGATCTATATGAGCCAATCTGGTCTCAGAGCAGCACTCCTACATTAAGATGCTCGATAAATACAGACCCTGATCCGAGCCACTACTTTTATTGCATAATATGGGCATAGACCAGAGGTTTGATGTAATTGGAGGACTAACTATTGCAATATCTCAGAAATAATAATAAGTCCACTGGCCATTTTGCCTGTGTGTCGAAACGACAGTGTTTGTAACATAGGTATTTGGACCAGTGTTGTGTCCACTTTGTTTAAACAATGTTCTGAGATATGAGGATTTAAAATGCAGGTTAAGAAACTGCTTAACAAGAAACAGGAAACATACAGTGCTTCCAAAAGTATCTTCATCGGATTGGATGAAAGGATAAAGGTGCTATAGATAATATTTCAATGTTTTAAATACATCCACAGAGCTTTTAGAAAGGTGCGGAATAAAAGTATTGCTTTTCCCCCCAAAAATTATTGATTAATGAATTTATATATATATATATATTTTTTGTGCTGGTCCAAAATGAATGTTGTTGTTGCAGGCATGTTTTTTTTTTAGGTATGTATCCCCTCCCTACTTCCCATTTCCCTATGTGGAATGCACCCGATTGGATAAATGACATGCTGGTGCTTTAGTGCAACATCTAGTGGGTGAATGTTATCTATAGCACCTTTAAATCAGCTGGCCTAGATCCAAGCTGGCCCAATGTTTGCTGGGATAATGCATGTTTCTCCACTAGTGTAGTGCCCATTCAAAACGGCCCAATTTCTTGGGTCCTCAGCAATACACCTGCAATCGACAGACAGAGATTCCTTTTATTTTAGTTAGACTAGTGCATTGTCCGTTCATAGCAGACCGATTGCTTGGCCCCCAGAAGTGCTGCTTGCAGCGTTCTCAAGAACCGCGGTCTGACTGCTTGCAGCATTCTCAAGAACCGTGTTCTGACTGCTTGCAGCGCGTTCTCAAGAACCGTGTTCTGACTGCTTGCAGCGTTCTCAGAAACCGCGGTTTGACTGCTTGCAGCGTTCTCAGAAACCGTGGTTTGTCTGCTTGCAGAGTTCTCCTGAACCACCCATCCGATCGACACTACACTCTTTTGGGTCCTCAGCAATACACATGCCAAGTGTGAAGTCGATCGGATAAATGGTTCTTGAGATATGCGAAGGACAGACAAGACAACAGACAGACAGAGATTCCTTCCTTTATAGTTAGATTAGAGTGACCTAATTATTTGTATAATTTAAATTGTATAGCAATATTCCTCTACAGATCTAGTTCTACTGCCCATACCAGGATTTCCATGGTATCCATCTCCTGTTGGTCTCATACAGTGTCGCTCTGTTTCTCTGTCTTTCATTGTGTGTAGATTCACATTCATCTCTGCTTCTCCATAAAGGGTTATAGATGTACAATACTGTCTATGGCTCTACATCCATTATTTTGTTTGTCTGTTGTTTTGTTGTCATGTCTTTATGTGCGTATGTTCTGTCTTGGTATGAATTCACTGTCTGTCTTTCTCTCTGCTCATCTCTCGTCATCTTTTCAAATAAACGTTTTGCTTTCTTTTCACCCTTGATCTGCTGTCTCTCTGTTTTCTTGCCATCTCTTTTGACTATCTTTACTCTCTCAGTCACCATATACTGTATACAGTTGGTTTCAGATCCAAAATCATCATGTATCTCACTCTGAGGCCAAGATCAATAGCTTGCAGTATAGAGAGTATCTGTCTGCTAGAAATACAGTAACCTAACTATCTGTTACCTATCAACCTGGCTCTGGATTGTAACCAATAATCATCAATTAAATTATTTATCTGAAGACAGAAAGTGTGGTGTACAAAACCACAAGAAAAGCCTCCAGCAGAGAGAGAGTTAATATGCCAGGTCAGAGAGAGAGAGTTAATATGCCAGGTCAGAGGGAGAGAGTTAATATGCCAGGTCAGAGAGAGAGTTAATATGCCAGGTCAGATAAAGAGTTAATATGCCAGGTCAGAGAGAGAGTTCTATTTCATACTGGCTGCCGCTCAGCGTCATCTGCACGCACTTCACTTCGTGCACGAGCACTGAATAAAAAATTCCACAATGTACCTTTACATCCCAACATTCGTCTAGCCACACCCCTATCCGCTTACCTTCATAAGCAAGTGTGTGGTCACCTACTCGCCTCCTTCTTCACTTTCACCACAAGGAAGTGCCTTCGGTAGATCCCACACTTGACAAGGTTGTTAGCTGAAGAAAGTTGAAACGTGTTTACATTTTTTCTTGCTTTTTTCTTCTCTCATATATTTAGAAAGAAAAAAGCTAAGTCATAATGTCTACTTCGGAGGGTCGCGCTCGCAACGCCACTCTTCACCAGCGGTTCTCCATCGCCGCCTCTGTCGTGCGTCTTGGAGCGGGTAGGCGTCCGATGGGTAGTTTGCCTCTCCAAGGAGCTGGTGCACCAGTGCCGTCTCCTGTGCGATGGCCTGGTTCCGGCTCTGGTTCCTCTGCTTCCGGGGAGTCGTCCGCTGTTGGGCGGCCGGCTCCTTTGGTTGCGGGGGATTTGAGACGCAAACTTTTTGCGTCAGCTCGCTCCCGTCGCAAGATGGTGGCTTGCAGACGCGAACGGCCTGGTTTTGGTGAGTTGCTGGAGCCGGATGAGGATGCGTCGGTCTCTACATGCCCGATGGAGACAGAGGACTACATGATAGAGGCGGACGGGTTCTTGTTTGAAGGCCCGGTGGAGACATGTCCCCTGCCTGTCCAGGTAACACTGGAGGGGGGTGAGATGTCTCCTTGGGGTTCCTCGTCCGCAGATGTTGGGTTAGAACCTCCGACTCGGCGGCGGGATGCCCTGCTATCAGCCACATCAGAATGTGGCTCCTTAACCAGTAGTCTGCTGTATGTGAGGGACGCGGGCTCGGAGGAGGAAAGTATGCAGGGGGAACTGCATGCTTTGTTCCCCGAGCTCATGGCGGCGGCGGCAGTCGCAAACGGCGTGCCGCTACCGCAGCCACTGCCTGTTCCTGTCCCTGACGATCTCATAGGTCATCTATGGCAACGTCGCCCGGTGAGAGGGGTGGACGTTGTCTACCCATTTTTCCCCTCAATGGCGGCCTACGTTCGTCAGGGCCAGGTGGTCTCCCACATCATGGGCCTTACTCCCGCCTACGTGCAAGTCACGCGGGTGGCGGGTTTGGTAGACGGCATGAAGGAGGGCGTGCCACGGCTTGATAGGCCGATGGCGGCGCTCCTTTGTCCTGAGGTGGTGTGGGAGCCGTTACGGAAGCCGGTTCCCCAAGGGAAATCGGCGAGGCGGTTGGCATTTTGGAGCGACCAGTAATTTATCTCCGGAACACAATCTCCAGCTGCCACTTCTAACATCGCGCAGCTGGCGAGATTCATGTTCGGGATATTGACGGGCGGCACGGAGCTGACTGATTTACAGCATGATCAGCTCGCCCAGTCGGCAGGAGCCATCCTGCATCTGATTCAGCCGCAGGCTATAGCCGCTGGGAAAGTGCGCGCCCTGGCCACTCTGATCCAGCGCCACCTTTGGCTGGAGCAGGTGCGTGTGCCGGAGAAGAAGAGGACTCCCCTTCTGACGGCACCCCTCTCCGAGGCTGGACTATTCGGGTCGGCACTGCAGCTGATGACCTCAACCTGCAGGGAGATGCAGGAGGAGCGCTCCGTGCTCCAGCCTCATTTCCCCCCGCCCGATGTTGCCGGTGGAGTCAGACGGCCGCCGCGTCGTCGAGGTTCCTCCGCCGTGGCCGCCGCTGCTACCACCGCCACTGCTGAACCTTCAGCGAAGAAGGCCAGGAGGAGAGAGGGCGCCTCCGCCACTGCCATCTATGCCCGGAGGTGACGGTAGGGATCGTCGAGACCAGCCGCCGATCGTTTACCGTCCCTCCGGGGCTCCACGGGGTGGGAAGCCCCGAGCGGCTCGTGGCAGGCGTCGCTAAAATTTCAGTTGACTTTTTCCCTCTGTGGTCCCCCCCTGTTCCCTTCCCGGCCCCTCTATGATTTTTGTTGGAAAATAAAGAGTCCCCCCTAAAGGGGGACTGTATTTTTTGTTAACAAACTGGGTGTTTATTCACCAAACATATGATGGGGATGCAACGTGTGAATCTTTCGCTAGTATGGGTTGATAGGAGGGCTAGACGTTACTTCATGTTAGAGCTTAAGCAAGGCCTGCAGCCTACACTCGGTTGAAAAAGGTTTTTTTCTGCCTCTACCTGAATCTCCACATAAAGGTAGAGGTTAGTTGTGTGCTCTGTTGCTTAAACAGTGATATTGAGCTGCAACACTATTGTGTTGGTTTGCAGTAATGCTCGTATAAAAACGTACTGCGGCTCAGCCGCTCTCTCTCGCTGTCAGTTTTTCTGTGTCTTACAACATGGATACGGGTGTCGGGTTCACACACACACACAACTTGGTCTCGCTATAAACCCTGTTCACAGATGTGTCTGTGGTTAGCGTGCATTGAATTAGCTTGCGCTATTCATTAGCATTGGTACTGAAGGTATCATATGGCTATTGTTGTTGTCGTATGCAAGGGTTGGGCTTGTGAGGGGGTACCGGATAAACCCCTCCTTCCCTCTTCTGATTGGTCAGGGGGTTTATTGGACTCTCTTTTCATTCGGTCAGGGCCAAGCTGTTAGGCGGCTTGGCAAGGAGGGGGGGGGGGGAGGGTTTCCCAGACTCCGCACCTATCACAGGCGATTGAGTCTTGGGTTTCCCCCGTCATAGCAAACGTCACTAGGCACGTTTCTATTGGACGACGGCTTCCGTGAGTTTAGACCCGTATGTAGGGTCTGTTGTTGTCAAGTTGTCGGGGCAGAACGTAGGGACTTACTGTTCTACTACGCTCGATATACGTGTAACTTGAGTCGGTTGGTCACATGACTCAATGTTACCGTGACTTTTCAATCTATGGCTCACGTGGGAAGTCTCGCTGAGGAGTTCCGTCTCTCCTCTGTGGTGAGGGTGGCGGGATGTAAAAATTTAAACAATTTTTACCCTCGGCTGCGTCACGTGGGATTCATGTCAGTCGGTGTTTCTTTCTTTTTTAATAAAAAAGAGTGGAGAATATGAAGCACGACAACCTTCTTGTCGTTCTCCCAGGCGCCTTGAAGGATCAATGTGGGGTCTGGTTAGACTGTCCATTGATGTGTTTTGGGTCCCGACGCATACATAGTGCTGGCTCTGGGTGTTTCTGTTAAGAATCATGCAGGAGGCTAGTACGCCTTGGTTGCTTGTTATTAAAACAGCGTTTTTATAGGGCAACTGGGATGGGGGATTTTTTCCTCTTCCGAGAGCCTTTTACTGGGTCTCGACGGATTCTCGTTCATATCTGGGGGATGTTAACGGAATAGATCGGAACATAGGTAGAGGGGTCTCACGCCCTTGGGGGTGGGCCACTGAGCGCGGTATGAATAGGACCGTCTGGGTGGCGCCCTCTTTTCATGTTTTGGATCAACACGCATTCCTGCCCCCTCACCTGGAGTGGGCATGTCGGCGTGGTTAGGGCACGGGACTGGTTCTGGTCACGCTGGTCCAGGTCAGTTAACCCGTTGTCCGCCGGGGATGCAGATCTGCTGTTCTGGTACCCTGAGGGACTTGTGCTTTTTTCAGGGGGAAAAATGCCGGGTCGGCCCGGGTGTCATGGGGTTAGGCGTTATGGAGACCCTTTGTTGGGTACATGTTGTACCTGGCACTATTGTAAGGGGCTGGTTCTCCTTTCTTTCGCTCCTCTCTCACGCATGGCGAAGAGGGGGCTGTTGGGGTGGTCTTCTGGACCTCCTCTGGTAACCCTGTGTACTTCCCGAGCCGCCGGGCCCGGTCCGAAGTAATGTTTCGTTGAAACCGTAGGCCTGGGATAACCCTTTTTTCTTGAGGGGTTATAGGAACAACCACCGTATGTGGTACCTAGAGGGTGGTTGATTCCCTGGTGTGTTGGACCAGAGTCAACTCCCGGGTTACCCGGTTGAGTGTGCCCCTGCACGTTCATGACGTCTGACAATCGTGTCAGCCTTCTCTGCCTCGACCCCTCTGGGTGGGTTTTTTTTGATGGAGGCTTTGTCATGGTGCGCAACAATGCCAGCATACGCCCCTTCCGCCGGGGGGGCTGTTTTCAGTTGACCCCTTTGGCGCCTGTCTCGTCCGCAGTGCTCCAGGCTCGGGTCTACAGCCTGCTGCCTGGTTTCCCCGGTGCGCTGCCTGCTTCCGTTGGTTAACCTTTTTGAGTGCTTTACGGCCATGCTGACTGCCTGTGTTGCAGGGTCAGTGTGCCAGGCGGTGTACTATTGGGGGGAAAGGGCCCACTCTTGGAGGGGCCCTATCCGAATATGCTGGCGATGTGGGGGGCGGTGTCACTAAGTGACCGCCTGGTGGGGTCTTGATGCCTGGCGTCATTGACCTCTCTGGGCCCCCCTTTTTCCAGGGGATCCAGTCCCTTCAGTGGGTCTGGGTCTTCCTTCGCGCTCCGCTGCTACGGCCTTGCCACGGGGTTGAGTTTGCTCTTGACTCCATGATTTTGGGGGCAGTAACGAGGGTTGTTCCTTCCGTTCGTTCCCTGGTGGCATACGGGTTGTGCGTGTGCGTAGTCGTGGGGTCAAGCCACGATCTGCTCACCCTGTGCGTTGAGTTGCTTGAGTTCCTCTTCGCACGGTCGGATCCGTCTCCCTCCCGTCCTCCAATAGGGAGGGTATCCTCCATTAGGGAGGGTCGGGGGGCTCGGTCCTCCCCGGTCTGATGGTTGTGGGGGGCCTCAGTGGGGTACATTTGTCGAGCTTCAGGCTCCCGCTCAGCTCCTGTAGTGCAGATGACGCTGAGCGGCAGCCAGTATGAAATAGAACGTAAGGTTATGTATATAACCAAGTTCTATGAATACTGGTGACGCTCAGCGTCAGGACGCCACTGCGGCCCTTGATCTCGCCTTGTGGTGAAAGTTTGGGAAGGAGGAGAGTAGGTGACCACACACCTGCTTATGAAGGTAAGCGGATAGGGGTGTGGCCAGACGAATGTTGGGATGTAAAGGTACATTGTGGAATTTATTATTCAGTGCTCGTGCACGAAGTGAAGTGCGTGCAGATGATGCTGAGCGTCACCAGTATTCATAGAACTTGGTTATATACATAACCTTACATTAATAAGCCAGGTCAGAGAAAGAGAGTTAATATGCCAGGTCAGAGAGAGAATCAATAAACCAAGTCAGAGAGAGAGTTAATATGCCAGGTCAGAGAGAGAGTTAATATGTCAGGTCAGAGAGAGAACCAATAAACCAAGTCAGAGAGAGAGTTAATATGCCAGGTCAGAGAAAGAGTTAATATGTCAGGTCAGAGAGAGAGTTAATATGCCAGGTCAGATAGAGTTAATATGCCAGGTCAGAGAGAGAGTTAATATGCCAGGTCAGAGAGAGAGAGTTAATATGCCAGGTCAGAGAGAGAGTTAATATGCCAGGTCAGAGAGAGAGAGTTAATATGCCAGGTCAGAGAGAGAGTTAATATGCCAGGTCAGAGAGAGAGTTAATATGCCAGGTCAGAGAGAGAGTTAATATGCCAGGTCAGAGAGAGTTAATATGCCAGGTCAGAGAGAGAGAGTTAATATGCCAGGTCAGAGAGAGTTAATATGTCAGGCCAGAGAGAGAGAGTTAATATGCCAGGCCAGAGAGAGAGAGTTAATATGCCAGGCCAGAGAGAGAGTTAATATGCCAGGTCAGAGAGAGTTAATATGTCAGGTCAGAGAGAGAGAGTTAATATGTCAGGTCAGAGAGAGAGTTAATATGTCAGGCCAGAGAGAGAGTTAATATGCCAGGTCAGAGAGAGAGTTAATATGTCAGGCCAGAGAAAGAGAGTTAATATGCCAGGCCAGAGAGAGAGTTAATATGCCAGGTCAGAGAGAGTTAATATGCCAGGTCATAGAGAGAGTTAATATGCCAGGTCAGAGAGAGTTAATATGTCAGGTCAGAGAGAGAGTTAATATGCCAGGCCAGAGAGAGTTAATATGCCAGGTCAGAGAGAGAGTTAATATGCCAGGTTAGAGAGAGAGTTAATATGCCAGGTCAGAGAGAGTTAATATGCCAGGTCAGAGAGAGAGTTAATATGCCAGGTCAGAGAGAGAGTTAATATGTCAGGTCAGAGAGAGAGTTAATATGCCAGGTCAGATAAAGAGTTAATATGTCAGGCCAGAGAGAGTTAATATGCCAGGTCAGAGAGAGAGTTAATATGCCAGGTCAGAGAGAGAGTTAATATGTCAGGTCAGAGAGAGAGTTAATATGCCAGGTCAGATAAAGAGTTAATATGTCAGGCCAGAGAGAGTTAATATGCCAGGTCAGAGAGAGAGTTAATATGCCAGGTCAGAGAGAGAGTTAATATGCCAGGCCAGAGAGAGAGTTAATATGCCAGGTCAGAGAGAGAGTTAATATGCCAGGTCAGAGAGAGTTAATATGCCAGGTCAGAGAGAGAGTTAATATGCCAGGTCAGAGAGAGTTAATATGTCAGGTCAGAGAGAGAGTTAATATGCCAGGTCAGAGAGAGTTAATATGTCAGGTCAGAGAGAGAGTTAATATGCCAGGTCAGAGAGAGTTAATATGCCAGGTCAGAGAGAGAGTTAATATGCCAGGTCAGAGAGAGAGTTAATATGCCAGGCAGGGTTTCCGTTAGATTTTTTTTTTGCCGGCCTCAGTGTCCGGTAGATTTCAATCTACCGGTCAAATGAGAGAAATTCCGGTCAGAGTTTATTGAGCTTAAAAACAATTGATAGGCAAAAGAATGACAACAAAACAAAAGAATGACATCATCAAGGCATGTAGATTTATAATATTTTTACTTAAAACTAGGCTACTTTTGCGTATAAAGTCATTATATTCCAAATAAAATAAGTCCAGAGACTCGTGCTGCTGCCGACTTTAAATCAAATAGGTGTCTGTGGGCAGTCGCCCGACATTAATAAACAACAGTCTGTTATAATCACATTTTTATGAGCTAACGAATTCCGTTATATTGGACATTTGTATTAATTATATCAAGCGAAGAACTGAGAAATTTGACAGAGAGAGACGGCAACATTATCGTGGGTTTGCGTGACGACTCTCTCTCTCTCCACCTCCCAATGACTTATTTGCGAGAGTATGTCGATGCAGAGCAGCAGATTCAGCTGTTATTGGCTCTTTTCTGGGGACCGCACAGCAGCGCCCCCCACCCAACATTGAATTGAAAATGGCTGAATTGGAGTACTGCTGGAGTACTGCATTGTGCTGCTGCTGCTCCGGCTCTGCAGCTTCACAAAAGTTCGCACACCCAGCACTAAGCTCTCGCTGACAACGTCGTTGTCATTATTAGAAGCAACGATGAAACAAATGTAATGATTGTTTCGTTCATCGCATAGGCTATTTAATTTTAGCCTATTTTAATACAATTCAAATAATCAAATTGTGCTTAGACTCAGGGAATTATTTTCACCAGACATTAAGACCGGAGAGATTAAATATGTCGGACTTCAACAGATTTTGCCGGTCAAATACCGGTAATTACCGGCTAACGGAAACGCTGATGCCAGGTCAGAGAGAGAGTTAATATGCCAGGTCAGAGAGAGAGTTAATATGCCAGGTCAGAGAGAGTTAATATGCCAGGCCAGAGAGAGTTAATATGCCAGGTCAGAGAGAGAGTTAATATGCCAGGTCAGAGAGAGAGTTAATATGCCAGGTCAGAGAGAGAGTGTGATAGCCACGAGACATGCCTCTTATACACCTGGGCCACCCAGCCTAAAGAAACAGCAACACAGAGTAGGGAGGGCCATCACACCATAACGCAGCAGTGAGACCTTGTATGCAGGGGTGTAGTGGAGGGTGAACCCACCTCAGTTACCCTCCTTATAAAGCTCATGATTAAATAAATATTTATGTTTCAAACCCATCTTTCAGTTTAACAGTACATCACTATGTGTTTATCAATACAGCCAATATCCATGCGTTAGAGTTCATGAATTTACATGTGTGCTGAATACTACTAACAGAAATATGATGTGAAATATCACTTTACATGTAACTCTTTCAGGTGTGTTTTTTTTTTTAATGATTTCTCATAATTTGGAAGTGGAATTCCATAACTCTGCCAATTGCCCATTGGTACGTCATCATTAGAATCTTTAGTTGACAAAGTTCCATCTCACATACTTCGTAACACCTGAGAGATTTGAAGAGGCTTCTTGATGTCTTGAATGTTTGTCTGTTACTTTTATAATTTGCCTGTGCAACAACAGAATAGTGAGGTGTAGTTTGACGTCACTGGTTGTTCCATCCATATAGGGATTTATCATTGGGAAAATGGATTATCGGCTATTGTAACAATTCTGCCGCATGGAAATTGAAAAGCTTTCCATTTTTGCACAAAATGAGTTCCCTTCTATCAATAACATTATTGTTTATTGTTGAAATAAAATTTGGCGATTTTTTTAAATGATTAATTGCGAATATTTTCATGTTGAGCTATAGATTGTGGATGAATAAGCACAGAAAGGTACACCATGCAAATGTTAATGCTTTATTTGTTTTAAATTAGACGATTTAGAAATGGGCAATGGGGAAATACATTGCATTGGACAGAGGGTGGAACACGAAAAACGGCAATGACGTAACCACTACACCTCCCTATAGCTATAATACATTTTTCATCACACAATCCAATGCGTACCCTAAGCAGTACCCTCAGCCAGGTCAGAGAGCCAGCCACACACTTACCTTGTCT